>NW_021604565.1:23505368-23596433 GCF_004785775.1 Grammomys surdaster | reverse complement strand
CTCTCTCTCTCTCTCTCTCTCTCTCTCTTTCTCTCCCTCCCTCCCCCTTGCCCTCCCTCCCTCCTTCCCTCACTCCCTCCCTCCTTCTCTTCCTCTCTTATGAACTAGGATTTCCACTTATAAAATGACCAATGCCCAGTGCCGTATACCTGGGTGGTCTTATTCATTTCAGACAGAGACAGTACATTTAACAAATCAAGTTGAGTGATAAGGATTCTAAGGCTTTTAATTCCTAGCACCAACAGGAAAATGACCCTTGCTGTATCTTGGTCATGAACCCAGAATAATAAAAGCTTTCAGGCATTTTATTTTTTACTTCTTACAGGAGATAGTCCTAAACAACAACAACAAAAAAAATTAGGGCTAATCTGCCAAGAAAGGAATAAAGCAGAGAAAATGGATGCTAAGATATGATCTAATTCCTTTGAAGGAAAGGGTGTTATATCTCAGTATTTTCAGTCTTGATCTTGGCTTTTTCACTTCCTAGAAGACACTTGTCAAAGTCAGGACACATTTTTTTCATGGTTAGACCTCAAAATAAATCTTGTATTAGGAGAAAGCATGTAGTTATTAGACATCTTCCAGAATATTCCAAATGCACAAAACTCACCACCATAGTCAGGAATTATCTGAAACAGTATATTAATAGTGCCAACATTGAGATTACGATATTCTCTGTGAGATTTCAGAAAGAAATAGACATTCAAATTGAGAGATTATATGTTTAGACATGTTACGTGACAGATGCTTTTAACATCATTTTGTTGATACAGTAGTGTTATGTTCTCATGTTGACAAAACACTTATGTACTTGACGAGTCAACAAACATGCTTCTTGCTGGACTGTCTATAACAGTGAAGAAGAAATAATACAAAAAATAGTTTGGTTATATAAAATAAATTTAAATATATATTTGAATAAGTGAATATAAAATATTTAAATGAAATATTTTGGCCAATGGGTGAAACATGTAAAAATTTATTTCATATTCCATTAAAATTAATTAAATTGAAACTTATGAAACATGATATTATATTTCAAAGTACACAGTCACATGTGCACAAGAGAAGTTAAACCAAAATTAGATCTAAAGTGGCAAAATTAAATAAATTATAACGTTTATATTTTATTCGTAGTGTAGAGATCAAGTGTTTTAGACTTACTATAAATAGTAACAAATAGGCATCAACGAAATAAAAAGGAATGAGACTAATTCCACAAAACTAATTGAACTGTTTAAAACAATGTGATTTTGTTGTGTTTCTTTTTAAACTGGCAATTTAATTACTCCTTTTAAACTCATGAGTGTATAAGTTCTATAAATAAATATTTAATCTCGCATGGTGATAGACACACTATACTATTCTCTAAGAATACAAAGAGATAGAAATGTCAGTCTTGTAATCAATTAATATATGTGCATATTTCAGGATTTGGGTGGTTACTGAAGATTTTCTATAGAAAACCCACAACATTCACTGTGGCTTATTGATTTCTCTAAGTTTAGAGTAAAGCCCTAAGAGTTACTGTTCTAAGGTTTTACCTACAAAGACCAAAGCTTCCTTTGGTAGTTACAAACAAGCTGCTAGTGAATGACTGGCCTGGCCAAGCAGGTGCTGCTTACAAAGACTGTTGTTAAAGATATTGAATCTTCCACTGGCCTTTACTTTGTTAGGAAATCAGGGAACAAACCCTTCTGAAGCTTTTATTGTCAGATGTTCATTCATCCTGCTGATGCAGTGCTCAGAGGTCCTTCCCATTGTTTGGGCAAAACAGCCCCTCTGTCTTCTCTGGTGGTGAGAAGCTTATGTAGCCTCCTAACTCCACAGTTGTTCCTTCTTTCTAAGATTCTAGTTCAATCTGTAAAATGTCCTGTCCAGCAAACAAGACTCTGAAGATTCTGTTAATATCCTCTTCCCCATTAAGAATGGAGTGAAACCATGAAAAAACTCAAAGTACAATTAAATACATTTAAAGTCTGTTGTCATTTTTATATGGCTATAAATTTGGAAGGTATAAAAAGAATTAGTTTTAGGAAGATGCAGAATTATTTGTTTTTTTATCCAAATCTGTTTTGTGTTTTTAACATATTTTTTTTCTTATTGATACTGATTGGAAGGAAAGTTTCCTTAAGATAAAATTTAAAATAGAATTAGGTTAAATTTAACTAGTTGGAATTATATGAACAACTTTAGAAGTCAAGGATTATATATGAGATGTCATAAATATTATTTTTCAGATGAAATGTCAATATTCATACTCTAAATACTCTGTAGGCACTAAAGAGTATAATCATATAAAAATCTTAACATTAGTGAATCATAATAGAAAACTATAAATATAATGTAATCACAGTGTCGTGATGTTTTATTTCTCAACTCAATCTAGGTAAGTAACTTTGAATCTTCAAATTCTAGCAAAGGTTAATTTGAAAAGAATGGAAGAGATAGGGGAGGGTAGCTTTCAGGCAAATATTTACCTTGTGGAGTTATTCACCCTATTAAGAAAAGAAGATTTTGGTTAAGTAATCAGGATGAACCATACTAGGTGATATTTTGTTTACATGAACTCATGAGCATAACTTGCAGTTTACTTTCTCTTAGCTACCCCAAATTTATTAACTAATCATTCTTAAGACCATACTTCAAAACGATTTTCATTTTTACGACATCGTAGTATCTATTATTATGTTTTTTTTCTGAATTCTGTTTTGTGTGATCTCTGCTTCTCAGCTGTCTAAAGTGTTCCTCAAAGCCTTTTTAGTAAGAGTTTAAATGAATTATTGTATATGCATACAGCATGACCAATACCTTCCTGCAGTGGATACAAAGCCCATGTTGAATAAGGATTCTGCACTTAGAATTCAGTCCTCATTGATGGCAATAACAGATCTCTATCTGTTCAGTTTTTGTCATTTATAACCGAAGCCCACTAGTATAATATGCATGAGCTGAAGACTATTGTCTTTGACCTATGACCTAGGTGGTGTTCTAGTCTAACAGATACTTACAGACTTGTATCCCTTGCTCTGACAGGGGTCCCTATTTTCATTTGTACTGTGAGGCCAGTATAAGAATGGACAGCTTTGTCACTGGCTGATAGAGATCCTCACCACAGTCTTGTCCACTTTAATTGTGGTGGTGTGGGCAAATGTGGAAAATTAAATATTATACAATAACTAAGCTTCATGCCACAGCAAATCAATGTATCTCTTTCCTAGACTTCAATACAATAGAGTCTTTTGCCTATATGTTATGGATGTTAGCTTGATGTTTTTATGGGGCTCCTAACAGTAGAAACGGGTGTGTCTCTGACTCTTCCTGCTCTTGGGGACTTTTTAACTCCTATTGGGTGGGTTTCTCCAATCTCCATATGAGGGCTTTACCGTGTCTTACTGTATCTTGTTTTAGTCCTGTTTTTTTGTTATCTCTTGGAAGACTGCTGATTTCTTAAAGAGAAAACAGAGGGGGAGTGGTCTGTGGGAGAGGGAAAGTTTTGAGGAGATAGGAAAAGTGGAAAAAGGAGAAAATGTGGTTATAGTTGGTATGTATTATATGAGAGAGTAATCTATTTTCAACAAAAAGTTAAATAAAACAAAAGATTTGGATTCACAGGGAAATTTGTAAAACCTCTAGCACATTCATTCTACAATGGAGGCTGAAAATTTTTTTAAAATTAATTATCTTATATATTTGTATCCCAAATGTTGCCTACCCTCCCAGTCCCCCCTCCCAGAGTTCTTCTCCCCTTTCCCCTCCCTTTTGATGCCCCTCCACAGCTTCTGGGGCATCCTCTTTCCCTTGGGCATTAAGTTTCTACAGTAGATGCAGCCTCTCCCATTGAGGCCAGACAAGGCAGTCCTCTGCTATGTATGTGTCAGTGGCCTCATACTCTGCATGCTGTTTGATTGGTGGCTCAGTCTCTAGGAGTTCCCAGGTGTCTAGGTTAGTTGACACTGTTGTTCTTCCTCTGGAGTTGATATCTGCTTCAGCTTCTTCAATCCTTCCCTTAACTCTTCCATAAGGTCCTCAACCTCAATCCAATGGTTGAGTGTGAGTATCTGCATCTGTCTCAGTCATCTGCAGGTAGAATCTCTCAGAACATAGCCATTCTAGGCACCTGTCTGCAAACACAACATAATATCAGGAATAGTGTCAGGGTTTGGGACCCACCCATGGGATGGATCCCAAGTTGTGCTAGTCACTGGGTGACCTTTCCTTTAGTCCCTGCTTCATTTTTGTTTCTGCATTTCTTTTAGTTGGGCATTTTGGCTAAGGTCATCCCCATGGAGGACTGCAAATTCTTCAGGGTGGTCTTTCACCCTATGTTGGCAATGAGCTATTTGATATGAGAAATTTTGCCACAAAGAGTAACATAGATATCATATGAGTTTAATATCTGATCTTATCTTAACAAGTTTTTTAAAAATAAATTAACTATTTAGTGTGTCTATCTATCTATCTATCTATCTATCTATCTATCTATCTATCTGGTCTCAATCTCAATTTTTAAACCACATGCACAACATCTGTAATAAGTCATTTTTATTGTAATCAAGACCTATCAATGTGTTCTCTAGTTATTCATATGCTTATGTTTTATGGCTAAAAATGAGCATGGGAACTATTTTCTCTCCATATATGTTAAGGGTATTGTATGCTCAGTACTGGATATTAAATATGGGGCATGTTAACCATCTGTCCTTCTCATTTGGTATTGATAGTCATTAGTTGTGGAGACCCGGGTATACCAGCCAATGGATTGAGATACGGAGATGATTTTGTGGTTGGGCAAAATGTTTCTTACATGTGCCAGCCAGGCTATACTATGGAGTTAAATGGATCCAGAGTCAGAACATGTACAACTAATGGCACATGGAGTGGAGTCATGCCAACATGTAGAGGTATCCAAATATTTCTTTCAATATTGCCAAGTTACAACCATTACTTATTTTCCTATTTATAAACAAACTTTATGCACCTCATTTAAGTATATCAGTTTTCTGTTCCTTTTTTTTGATACCAAATATAGGACAGTTTCCAGTCCTATTGTACCATGTAGATATGTTAAAATTGTATCTTTATCACACTTATTTTGTTTTGTGAGAAGCACAACATGAAACAAAACACAACACCGTCTGGTACATGCTTACCACCAATGCTTACACTAGTGGATATTTTTAAAAGAATGCCATCTGAGAAAGTTGTAACTTTAATCTTCTCAGCTATTTAAGGCAATTCTTTTACAGATGGTAAAATAAAGTCTTAGAAAAGCTAGTGTCAATAATGGTATGTTAATATTTGAATTTAAGGAAATTTTACATCACATAATGAAGTTTTATGATAGCTTTATTTTTAATAATTGGTGTTTCCTATTAATGTATCCCTTTGTGTGTCTAATAACTGATGAGTTTGTATATACACAATGCATATTTTTACAAATATAGTGATTGCAATGGTTTTATGTTTTCTTAGTATTACATTATCTAAGTAAAATCAGGTATAGTTTCATTTTATTGTGTGCATATTAATTATAATGTATATGCAGTTCAGCATTGTGATCCACACATAGACATTTATGGTTTATAAGTTGTTTTGTACATTCATTCATATGCATAATTAAAATTGACAAATTAGCAAACTCAAAAATGTGTTTGTACATATTGTTAGTCATCCTTACAGAATCTTCTCATTTCCATGCTTAGAAGTTTATTACCTTCCTTTTCTTCTCATTTCTGTCTTTTTTTTTTCAACATGACTATGCCTGGGGATAACCCAAGTTAAGCAAACTTAAATTTTAAAATCAATTATGTGTTTACAAATATGATAGGCTTTAAAATATGAAACTGTATATTTTCAGCATGTAGACTGAATACTGTATGGTTACAGTTTGTCTGTATTTGGAAAAAAGGAGCTATAAAACTACTTTAAAAAAACCCTGGTTTCAATGTTTAATCTAAATTTAGCCAAGGAACCCAGCTTATCAGTATCTCTCAAGGTCCTTGGTAAATATTATTATGAAAGAGAAAAATTTGTCATCAATTGCAGTATAGCAGATAGAAGGGCACCCTCTCTGCATCTGCCTTCAGTATCAGGAAACTTGCAATCTTGTAAAAAGAACCAGGAGACGTTATGCTGCCAACAGCAAACATTGTCCTTCAGGGTTAAATTTTAGTGATCTTGCAAGAAAACTAACAGGAGAATAAAGCATGTCATACTGTATTGTCCTCCAAAAGGTTAAATAGCACATATGCAGCTCTTAATGATAATTATTTATTTATTTCACACTGAGGGTATTTCAACAGCTGTGTCTAATTACTTTTAATGTAATTGCAGCTGTTACCTGCTCAACTCCTCCCCAGATCTCTAATGGAAGGCTGGAAGGAACAAATTTCGACTGGGGCTTTAGTATTAGCTACATCTGTTCTGCAGGATATGAGCTGTCCTTTCCTGCCGTTCTGACCTGTGTAGGCAATGGTACCTGGAGTGGAGAGGTCCCACAGTGCTTACGTAAGTAATAACATTTCAATAATATCCATAATGTTTTATAGTAACATTTGTTTTTTAAACCTTTCAAATTTGCTAGGCTGTACCCAAAGAGATTAACCTCCCTACAAGTACACAATTAAGATTTAAATTTAAAAAGCCACTTTTGATTAATGTAGCTATTTTTTTCACTTATTCTAGTCATTATGTTCTTTCCAGTTTGGTTCAAAATATTTGAACCAAAGTGCTTTATTTCAGTAAAAGCATTTTCTAAATTATTCTTGTTTTTTTTTTTTAAATTCCTTCAAAGTAGAAACCATCTTAAGAAACATTACTAACTTATCAAATTGAAAAGCTAATTATATTTACTATGGCATTTTGTTAGGCATGAACTAATATTGCATCAAAGAAGCTCTTCTTAGGCAATATTTCTAGACTTCCACAGTGTTGATGGAAGACACATTAATTAGCCCCTGAAATTCTTTTTACAGTGTGGATCATCTTGGAAAACACCAATGTGTTCACACAGCTTAAAGATACTTCTACACAGAGAGAGTTAAAGAGTTGTAGAGGAAAAAAATGATCTGATTTGATGTGAATGAAAAATTTCTATCTAGCAGTTTAATAACCTGAGTAGGTGCCACTTGTCTAGCGTCAACAAGTTACTAAAGTTGATCTCTAGGGTGAGATAGAAAGTGAGAGAGAATGGAATAGGGAAGGGGAGAGAGCGAAAGAGAGAGAGAGAGAGAGACAGAGAGAGAGAGAGAGAGACAGCGAGAGACAGAGAGAAACAAAGAGACAGAGAGACAGAGACAGAATCACAAAGAGACAAAGAGTGTGAAGAAATTGATTTAGTGATGATTTTGTTGAAACTAGGAGAAGGAAAAGAAAAATGTATATAGAAGGTAGCAGCAGCAGCAGCAGCAACAGCAGCAGCAGTGGTAGAACCCTTAAGCCAAGAGTTATTAAACTATTTTTCCTTATTTGACTCTATTCTATTTTAAATAATATTATTTAAATTCTTCATATTATTTTAAATTATTTTATGAAATAAAATAAGTTGTCTTAAAACTATCTTTGAAAATTGGGGTTTATAATTAACTCCTTAATTTCATTGAGGTTTCTTTTTTGAATACTTACCAGTAGACTGTGTTGATCCAGAGTGCAGGTAAATACTCATTCTTACTACCATGTTGAACTATTTAGATTTTTCTGCTGTCTTAGATTACATGCTCCAGTTAAAGTCCTAATCACACTTAGGCATGTCTTCATTTGGATGATATAATTTAAAACAACCTAATGGAAAGCCATGTAATGTGCCTGTTATGGTTGCTTTTTGTTTCTTTCACAGGGAAACTAATTTTCAGGTTATAAATTGTCATATTAGAAATGGAATATGTTCTCAAATGATTAAAATAATTACATGTTACACTTCTTTCACTGATACAAAAGAAAAATGAATGTTTTCTGTATAGGTCCAATGACTGGTAGATTTAACCCTACTTGTTCTCGTCACCGACAAGTCTTCTTCAGGCTCATCTTATGACAGTCATACATGCCTATTTGATGACTACAGAGTGCTGGTTCTGCACCAGCCAGAAAGAGCATTACTATACTATTTGATATACAATTTCATCTTCCATCACACACCACACACAAAGACTATCCTTCCTTTGAATTATTTTCCTCATTGTACTGATTGCCTTACCATATGTTACCTTTGCTTTCTTTTTTACTTATGATGATTGCTTGCTTCCTCCAGACATGCATTAAAAGCACATGGAGATGAGTATTTTCAGTATGTCTATGAATATATCCAAATTCTGTAAAGTATCTAGAATAGTACTTGTCTTAGTTAAACCAAAGTAGCTTCGTAGCAAGCGAGGAAGTACTTCTTTGTTGTTAATTGTTTTGTTTTGTCTTGTCTTTGTTAAATCACTTGAAGTGGGAAAATCCACTTTTTAATCTGGATCTTTTGAGATTTAAACAACTACCTTTAATCTGGGCCACAATTGACGGTGGCAGCCTATGTAAATTCTATGAAAGAAGGAAGCTTGCCCTCTCTGCCTGCTTGTTCTCCTTCTTGCTGGCAAGTCCATTTTTTCACTAGCATTCTAGCCTACTGCTTGAGGATTCTGATGCATACTGAAGAACTACTTGAGCCACCCAGCCTTATAAACTGAATAGCTACTCGATTGTGTAGATGGACCATAGCCTATGAGCCATTCTAATAGAATGGGGGGGGGGTCTGTAAGAAGCAGCTGGGTACCTGGTTGAGCTCAGGCCTTTATCCCCAGAGACCCTAAAGGGACAGTAGGAGTTCGGTTCCTCCTGGGACCCCTGGTTCCTTTCACATAACCACAGCCCTCTACAGCCCCTCCCAAAGAGAGATTTGTGACCATCAGTCAGGTAGTACAGGTAGAAGGCATGACTACATGCCTAAGAGCCTCAACACATCTCCATGGTCATAAGATACCTAAAGGCCAGAGGAGCATAGCCAATTAAGCATTCCTTCCCAGACCCTCCTCCTTGCAGAAGGTATTTAACCTCAGGCCCACTCTGAGAATATGGGGTATAGCTTCATCCATTTTCCACCATGACAATAAAAATCTTAAGACTATATTTTAAGACCATGGACTACCTCTCCTTTTTGGAGCCCACCGTGGGGAACCTTGGAGAAGGTCTTCAGCTATCAAGCCACCATCTAACCTCCCACCACTGAGCTCTCTGTGTTCCAGTTATGGAGGCTGCCAACTCAGGAGGGGTAGCCAAGCCTGCCATGACTCAGCAAAGTGAGTTGCCATGATCAAGTCTCTCTTCCCTGTTGGACGCTGTCAGTGCTCATCCACCTAGCCCCTTCGGATGCCGGTTGATCCAGCCTGTACACCCCATATCGGTCCCTCCTTGACCTATCAGCAGCTCCCGAGAGCCCAAGGGCTTGAGACCAGTCAGTCCTCAGCTGCCTCCTGGCCTGGGGACACTCAACCTAAGAGCTCTGGCCCCTGTAGGGTTCCAGACTGTGTTCTCTCCAACCAGCCCTGTGGCTTCTCATAGCCCTGCGCTATGAGTGAGCACAGTCAAATTCCCATGCCTCTGCCTTCCTGAGCTACAGCACCAGCCCCTTGGGGCAGCAGACGATAGACTCACGTTCAGCCCAACAGGACCCGTGCCCTTGAACATGCTACAGCCCAATATATATATTTTCTATGATATATGATATGATTTTTGTCATATGTGCTATAGTGGAGAGAGAAGCTTACCAAGATGCCAAGTCTTCATTTTCCCCATAGGCTTCAGCCTTCCTGGAAAAACTGGCACCAAGCTAGCATATTCCAGTTAGTTTATTTAAATGTTAGAAGTTTCCAAATACCAAATTTATCTTGTCCTTGCTGCCTGAGAGAGCAAACAACCCACACAAATCTCAGACCTTTTAAATTATGGCTAGCCATAGTCAAGTGCAAACTTTCCAGGGAGACATTTACATCAAGGTTCAAATGATCTCAAAGCAATTTCTTAGCATCTACTGATTAACCCAAACATAACAAAGATGTTGTTGAAACACATCACTAAAATCTGAACACAAAGGGTTTACTATATATACATTTCTCATAAAGGTAGAAATAAAGTCTTTAAATATCTATATTTGTGTCTATAACTATATCTCTATTTAAGGACAAATAGACTCATACTAGAATTTATGATTATCTAAAGAACTAATCAGATTCTGGTATCAGTTTTCACCCTATAGTAACAGAAGTATAAGAATGAATTCTTTTTAAGCATCTTGAATAGGCTTTCCAATTCTCAAACAATTCCTATATCTACTGAAGCCTCTCAAGTTACTGAAATTTTTTCCTGAAGCTTAAAATACTGAAAGCTCATGATATGAACTATTTTACAAAATTAAGGAGACAAATGCATATGACTGTCCTAATTCATCAACTGTTGACTTGGTGACTCTCTATATAAAACTTTTACTAATTGTGGAAAATAAGAAAAATGACAATATTGGTTGGTTGCTCCTAACATCTTAGATAAATTGACAAAAGAACAAAATATCCTTCATGATAAAACAAAACAACTTCTAACATGAGCATATTGTGAAGTAGCATATTGATGAAGTAGTCTCTACTCACTCAACAGAAGATATAATCCCACACTACCTCCTGGAATATTGTCTCTTTCTGCATTTTACCAAGGAAAATAATCAATCACTGTCTGCTAAACCAGCAGTGACTTTCCCTGACAGATTTTCCAGGCAAGGCTCTACTGATGTCTCCCATAGCCCAACAATACTTGTCTCTAGACCATAACCAGAAGAAAGGCTAAGCAGCCTCCAAGAGTGGAGGTAGAGAATGCAGTCCAAGAGGAGGCATGCTACACTACTAAATAGCTTTGTGAATTCATTCAAGCAGTAGGCTGGGAAATATTCATGGGAATGGATTTTAAGAGTGGCATATAATTGTGGAAGGAACATAAAACTGGATCAGTCTGAATTTACTGATATAGCCTCTTGAGGGGATTCTAGGTTTAATATGGAAGCTTGAACATCTGGAAAAGTTATCAAAAATTTATTTGAATTATTGGCTGAATCATGTGTTAAAATATGTTCTTAAAAGGTATTGAAGATGCCTGATATTCCTTAGCTTAGTGTTGATGAGGGATGTTTTAAGGATCAGACCAATTGCAATGCTAAAATGGGCACCCTATATTATAGCTAATACTAGAGAGTGGGAAGGCATAAAAACATGCCCATCACTAATCCTGTAAAAAGGCGAGAGGGTCACCAGTATATTTTAGGACCTTTGGACCTTTGGTCATTCTTTTTCTTATGCCAGAACTTAGAGGGTCAGAGGTGCTCCTGTTCGGTTGGATGAATTAAATATAATGGGTTAATTGTGTCGGAAATTAGCATGGGCCAGGTGGCAACCTTGAATCACCAGACAAGATGATCTTAATGGGAAGCACAGATAAGCCAATGTCACGAAATAGCCTGACTCATATTGGGAAGCACAGGAAAACTGATTTTTATGGCTGTATGACTCATATGGACCTTTGGTACAGCTAATCAATTGGGAGAATTACACTCAAAGAAAAACAAGTAATTGCCCTTTTGTAGAGCTTTAAAGATGGAAAATATGGCTTTCTGGAGAGAAAGAAAATGACACAAGCCATGGAACATAGGAGGCTTGAGACCTGTAAAGTGGTTTTTCAATGCTAAGTGGTTAGACCTAAGGTCCTAAACATATAAGTAACAGTAAACAAACTCAGAAGATTGCATGCATGTTTATTTGCATATTATAAAAGCTATTTTTGACTGTCAACTTGGTAGCCAAAGTACACATATGAGAGACTTTTTAAAATTAAATTATTTGAAGAGGGAACATCACTTTTAATCCAGATATTTTTAGGCAGGAAGATACATGTTTATTCTGGGCAACACCTTCTGGTTGCAGCTTATATAAAGAACATGGAAGAAGAAGATTTCCCTCTTTGCTTCCTTGCTCATTCTCACTCTCACTGGCAAATCCATTTTACCAGCATTAGAACCTGCTTCTTCATGATTCTGAAGACCAGCTTAGACATACAGTTTTGCAGACTAAACAACAACTGGATCTTTGGAACTTCCATTGCTAGATAGCCATTGATTGATTAGCTGGACCACAGCTTGTAATTACTTCTAATGAATACCATACACACACACACACACACACACACACACACACACGGGGTATTTGTTATATATACAAATATAGAAATATAAATATAGAATTTATTATATATACATATATATCAGATAATCCATATATATGGATATATGTACTACAAATTTTATTATATATATATATATTTGTGTGTGTGGTAAATTCTATTTTGTTCTTCTAGAGAATGCAGACTAATACAAGGAACTAGCTTACTTTTCTTTTAGGTATTTTGTTAGTATATTGAAGAGGAAGCCATTCAAATATTTTTATATTTAGGTGTACATACGCGTGACCCTATAATTAATCAATTTTGGGTCAGTTAGGGGCTTTATAGCATATTTTGAAATATTGTCTATTGACAGATTCCAGGGAGGGCATAGTCATGTCATCAGTTTTGTACCTTGGGAAAGTATTAGGGATTGAAGGATAGTTCCAAACCTATTGTTACACAGTAAATTCTGCTAAATTCAGTTTAAAAGCATATAATATCCTAGTCGTTCAACCAATATATCAACAAATATAAGCATGAAAATAGGTAAGAGATTAGAAAGTAGTTAATTGGGGTAGGAGGGAGGTTCGAGAGGGTTCTGATCAGAGTACTCAAGATATACTTAATGTATTATATTAAATATATATTAATATTTCAAAAGGAAATTCAATAAAAGGTATTAAAGTAAATGTAAATAGCAGAAAACAATAAAATTTTTCTCCCAAGTGAAAAAATATTTATATAAAAATAGATGAATATGTGAAGTAGAAAAACAAATAACAAAACTTTAACATCACAACTGCAGCACATTAAAAATCCTGGAGAATATGTGGGAAACATGAAAGAATCAGAAAGAAAAAGTATTTTAAATTTAACTTAAATTTGAATTAATCTTTTAAGTTTAAAAACATATTGGTATGCACATTTCAGTGCTCAGCATACAATAAACAGATACAATACATATGTCCTTATGTTTGTGTGTATTTGTGTTTGTGCATGTATGTGTATGACTATGCATATGTGTGTACATGTGCCTATACATGCAAGCATATTTGAAAAATAGTGCAGGCTTTATTATGCTTTAACCATTAGAGCTTATTATTAACACCTTTTAGACCTATTACTGCTACCTTTGAGACATATGTTATTTCAAGAGTAGATTACAACTTTGCAACATGTAACTGGAGGTTTATTGTTTGACTTTGATCTATTTAAGTTAAAAAGTGTATACCATTTGACATTTACTAACTAGCATGGTAAACAGAGCAAACACTTCAGACTAATTATTTAAATATTCTATGTTCTTAAACACTATACTCTCTATATAAACTAGAAAGAAGTTGCAAGATTTCCCTGGTATAGGTTATCATAGATATCAGGTTAGTGTAATATTCCAGTTAATTTTCATGATTTTCAAAATTTATTTACTGTACAGTATCTATTATGTTTGTGATAAATATCTCCATTTTAACTTCTAGCAAAGTTTTGTGGTGATCCTGGTATACCTTCCCAAGGAAAACGAGAAGGCAAAAGCTTTATATACCAGTCTGAGGTTTCATTCAGCTGCAATTCTCCCTTCATACTAGTGGGATCAAGCACAAGATTATGCCAAACTGATGGCACCTGGAGTGGCTCATCACCCCACTGCATAGGTAATTCTTATAAAGGCTGGTTATATGCTGTAATTGCACAATAATATCTGGGAAGAACATTTAATGCTTGTGTTACCATGTAAGTGGTATAGGTGGTTAAATATATATATATTAGAACCTTTTAGAAAGTACAGAGAATGAATACAAGTGGACCATTTCATGATTTTTTTTATTATTTTAAACTTCCAGAACTAATACTGAAATGATTTTGTCATCCATAAGTTTAATGAAAAAGAAAAACATGTCAGAACAGTAGCATTATTAAGTAATATTATTTTAAAATATTTTAGATAATAAAACACATTCATAGGAAATGAAAACTGCTCCAAATGTAGAGATATTTGAAGGACAATACATATATATCAGTGATTCTAACACTGAATGCCACACTTAAGAAATCCACTTAGTAGCCTCCATACAACTAGTCAACTCAGATGACCAGCCCTATCATTCCCAAACATGAATGACCTACAAGTATCAGGACACTCCAAAATCAATCCTGTTTCCATGAATAGCTTTTCCTTTTTCATGAGAATATAGCTCTATCTTATATCTCAAGCAAACATTCCATACACATGAATTTCTTGAATATACAGTATTTTCTTTAACTTTTAATTTAAAGAGTGAGTTTGATATCAAGTACTTTTTTTCTGACAAAAGTTTCAAAGTTTCAAAGCGACATAATGCATATAAATGAAGTCAAGTTGAATTTCTTCTTTTAAAGATGTATTTTTAAATATGTGTATGTGTGGGTGTCTGCATGTGGGTATGTCAGTGTGATAGCAGAGCTAGCAGAGGTCACAAATGTCCAATATTCCAAGAGCTGGAGTTACAGTCTGTTGTCAGAGTCTGGATATTTATGGTAGTCGCTGAATCAGGTCCTATATAAGCTAATGTAGTCTCTTAGTCACTGAGCTGTTTCTTCAGCCTCATCCTGAAATTCTTGCTTTAAGATTAGGAAGCTGATGCTTACTGGGAGGGACTGTTAGCATTATGTTTGATATTATTACCAAGAGTACATTTGCTAAGTCCAAGATTATTTAAGATTGACTTGCATGAGAGGAGTGTACATAGTTACAGAAATTTTCTCCCCCGCCTTTTTTTGAGAGTTTGTTATCTGTATATTAATTACTTTCCCATTGATCTGATAAAACACAATGTTCAAGGCAACTTACAGAAGAAAGAGACTACTTGGAATTATGGTTGGGAAGGAATAAGGGTACTTCTTGGGGGCAGAATTGTTAAGGCAACAAATAGCAGGCATACTCTGTCGAGCAGTAGTTCCAATCTTGAATTACAAGCAGAAAGCAGAAAGAGTGAACAAGAAAGGGTTTGAATCTTTAAACTTTCAAGGAAAATCCACAGTGACATACCTCCTGAACCAAGGCCACCATCTTCAACTCTGCAACTCTTCCAAGATCCATCATCTCTTCCTTATTCATACAACATTATGTCATTTTTTAAAATGACCCAGTGTGACCAACCTGTACTGCCCCAAATTTCTTGGAAGTAGGGATTCAGTGAAACTTGGCTGTTAGGCCAGTTGCTACTTTCCCAGGGAAAACTATCATTCAGTCTTAGAGCAGATAATGACTGCTAACAGCTATACTGCTGTACTGATAAGGTTGGGATTGTGTCTCCAACTTCCATCTCCATGGTGGGATTTTGTTTGACTGGGACATGCACAAGTTTCATGCATTTGGTTTCAACTATTGTGAGTGTTATCACCAAAGAGTGTTATCTTTTTAATTGTTTACTTTAGAACCTACTAGAACATCCTGTGAAAACCCCGGGGTACCAAGGCATGGATCTCAAAACAATACATTTGGATTTCAAGTAGGTATAATTTAATTATTAGGTTCTGTTTAGCATAGCATGAAATAAATTTTATTTTGATATTTTATTACATATATTATAGTAATGTATTAAGCCTAGGCCCTACCACACTTCCTTATTCCCAGCCTCTCTCTCTTGTTGTACCCGTTCCTTTCCCAAAATAGATTATGACCTGTGATTTTATAACATGTGTAGCTTATCTCTTTCATTACCTATGTACACTATTTAATTCTATTCTCCACATATGAAAGAAAACAGGCATTGTTTGTCAAAGCTGAACTTCTCTTCATATAATGATTTCTTATTTTATCCACTTTCCTGCAAAATATCATAATTTCATTCTTCTTTACAGCTGAATGAGCTAATGAATAGATGATTCTCAATGCAAGAAATGCAAATGGTCAATCAATATGTGAAAAGTCTTCAGAATTCTTATCCAGCAGGGAAATTAAAATTATACCTGCTTTAAGGTTGTATTTTACCTGACTCAGACCTGCTATCATGAAAGAAAAAAAATATTTCAGAGAAATTTTAAATGCCTATGCTTTTCTTCTGTCTTTTGTTAAATTTTCTTTTTCCTTTTTCATTTTCTCTTCTCTCTTTTCTTTTATTTGTATTCCTATCTCCCTTCCTCCATCTCTTTCTTCCTTTATTTCTTCCTTTCTTTTCTTCTTTCTCTCATTTTCTTGAGACTAAATTTTACTATACATTCTACATCAGGTTCAAACTCATGTTTCTATTGTTTCAGCCTTCCATGTGTGCAATTGTAGTTATTGCTATCATGCTGAATTCCACTGAGGACTTTAAGTAGATATAACTATTCTGTAAGAAAGTTGGCCAAAAGTTAGTCACAGATGCTTCATGAGTTTATATACTTTTGATTGACATACATCAAAAACAATGGCAAATTCATATTTGCATTCATAAACACGTGAATTCTGTAAGAAAGGGATTGTGGTTAGAGAAAATGAAAATTAATTTCTAGAAAACCTGCAAATTGAACTTGGGAGTAAGACACGTAGGAAACTGGTAGTCGTGAGTATCAGGAAATCCCTAAGCAGCACATAGAGAGTGAGGAGTTACATAAATGAGCAAGGGAATTTTACAGGAAGATGAGGGAGCTGGGAGGAAAAGTGAAACAAGCGTCTAAAGAAGAAATACAGAAAGCAAGGCCCAGTTGTGGAAAAATGCTTATTTAATATGTCAATTATTAATATAGTAAATTTTGAAAAAACAATCTCTCCCTAACCTGGGATTTTAAAATTCATAGTTGAGTTGTCTTATTGGAATCATTCAGCATGCCTGTTCATGTGTGATTTACTTTTTTTCCCCTTTTTTCAAATTTAGATTGCATATATATATTCAGCAAGTTTTTCGTTACAAGGGTCAAAGGGGAGCCAAAGCACATGCTGATTCCAGAAGGAAATAGACCATTTACACATTACCCAGTGGCTTTCTGTGACAGGCTTTTCTAAATTGTGTGATGCTGAGGAAAATTCAGTGTGAACCTGAAAAATGTCCATTTCTAAAGGAAGGGCTCATCTAAAGTGACATATTTTTGTTGCTAAAAATAGTTTCCACTTATCTAGTTTTAAGGCACAGTATGAACATTGATTTCAGAGTGTTTTCAATTCTTCAGGTTTGCTTCAGTATGGTTCAGATAATACAAAACTGTAAAAGCATGCTTCTGTCTTTGTAACATAGGGATTTTAGAGAACTTATCCATATACCTCTATAAAAGGCTGTTATTAATTGATCTAATTGCACATAAAAAGGGTACTTGTTATACAGCATTAGATATCAGTACAAAGACAAAAGAAAATGATGCTAGCCAAGCATATATCTGTCTCTCACGATTCTACTTTGTAACTCTGGCTGGCCTAAGTGATAGGCCAAAGTGGTAGGTATGTCTCCTATGTGTTAGGATTAAACAAAACATTCATTAAAGGAGCAGCCATGACATTTTAATACATTTATTTAAGTGTGGAATGTAGGTTACCAGGACAACTTTAAAGATCAGAAGACAATTTGCAAGTAGTCATTCTTTCCTAATATAATAAGCGTCCTAGGGAGTCATCAGGCTTGGCAGCAAAACCATTACTCACTGAGCCTTCTTGCCAGTCTTATGAAACATTGATATAAGTAACTGTCCTTTAAATGTGCCCGATTCTTTAAGAACTATAAGTCTTTTTCCAAATATCATTTGAGATAATGGAAAGGGAATATTTGAATTCTGAGTAGCAATATAACAAAGGAGCAGGGCCATTAACTCAGAATTTTTAATTTTATTTTTATTATCATTGAAAAATATCAGTTAATATAACCTTGAAATCTATTATGTGAAGTGATACATATGTTTTATTTTCTTATAGTCTACCTAGACACATGTGGGTTTTCAAGTAGTATTAATTTTGTATCAGTGTTCATTAAAATTAAAACATACTGAAAAGGTTAAATTAAGGGCCTGAAATTTCTTACAAGGATATGGTCAATATGCATTAACATAAGCAAATTAATATGTTCACTAAATATGTTCACTAAGTATATAGAACTGATACAATACAAAGATATAGTAGTTTATTGATATTTTATTAGAAGATGAAAATAAATAGTTTTCATATGTAAATGTTATATTTCTGAGTTGAGAAAAAAATTCCTACTTGAAAATAGCAAAAACCACACACACTAAGACACTATACATCATGTATTGGTATATGCAAGTTACTGATAATGATCTAACCTAAGCATAGAAACTAGGCATTGGAGAAGAGCATACAATTTTTTTTATTCTACTCTATGTCTGTATATTAATATTCACTGGGCATGTTTCCAAGAGGATGTCACCTTTGTTTATATAAAAACCTCATACATAAAATATTTGTCTTAGCAAAAGCAGTCTGAGGTACAGCTCAGTGACAGAACATTCTTCTGACATGAATGAAGCCCTAGATTCATTCTCAAGCACTGGGAAAACAAACAAACAATGACAAAAAAAAAACCCAAAACAAATTCCCAGATGCCCACTGTCCAATTGAATCTTTCTATTCACCTTGGCTTGACAAGTATCTCATTGTGAGGAAGTAAATTTAAACCAATAGAAAACTAATTTCAGAGAAATGAAAGACAAAGTTAAGAATGGCTGAGCTATTCAAGCCAAGATAATATTTTTAATTTCTGTATTCTTTAATTTCACTATTTTGCTTTTGTAGGGGGGATATAGATTTTATTATTAACATTTGAATACCTATTGATACAGATAATGAAATAATAATCTGAAAATAACCTTGTCCAATAATAATATTTTCTACTCAGAAGTTTACAAATGAGAATAAATTAATTTTCAATAGTGACCAGGAGGCTGGGAAAGAATAGCTGTCAAAATGATTGATAAATCATCGAGATCAATTATGGATTAAGAGCCATGAACACATTTTTCATTAACTGCTTTATAACCCACTGGGCATGGGAAGATACATTATTTGGATTCAGTGTTCATTTCATAAAGTAATTATAGCTATGAACTATTTTCAGTTTGACTCTTTAGATATTTAATTCTAAGATAACCTATCAAATAATGATGTTGATGCCCAGTTTGCAGTTGAAATTAGTATCTTTGCATACTGATTTAGGGAAACATATTGAGTCATATTTTAATACCTGAAATAATAAATATACTAATATAAGTTATAACACATATACATATAGTTCAGTTAAAATATTTTATTTATTATTTATTCCTTAAACTAAGAATTTCAGGACTAACATAGATAGTAATAATAGGAGAAAGCAGGACCTAAGAGATAATTTCTAAATCACTTACTGAGTTCTGTCAGGTTATTTTTCAGGAAAGCTAAAGAGACCAACAGTAAGAACCGCTTGTCTGGTCATCCACTACTAATCCTTTGATAAAACTAATTAATTTTTCCTTGTAATATATTATGTGTTAAGGACTTGTTTCCTAGTTTCACTGCCAAAGAGGAATTTAGTATGTTTACACTAAATCTAAAAGGTAGTGCCAACTTAATAACTAGAATTAAAGCTATTTGTTACTCATCCACTTGCCTTCTGAGACACTTCAGAGCTAATTCTCTTCACAACTGATTCTCCAATCAATTCTGCTGCATCCTAGTGTACAAGTCTTTCCCTGACCTTGTTTCTTACTTATTTGAATTATCCACAGCAATCAATTAAGTGTATTCTTCACCATGCCATGAAACAGATGATGTGCTCACTTCTGCAAGTTTTTCATCAAGTTTTTATCATTTTTATTTGTTTTCAGAAAAAGGTCGTGTGAAGTCTAGGCTGACCTTCAACTCCAAATGGGATTAAAGATGGTCCTCAACTCTCATTAACCTACTTAGTACTCAGATTATATTCTGTCCTGTACAATGGCCAAGCTTTGTGGGTCTCATGATCTGTGTTGAAAATCCAACTGAGTGATTCATAAATGCTTACTCAACAAGCACTCCTTAAATTCTGTCCTACAGATTTCTTCTCAAAATATGTTTTATTCATGTAGTTTTCTATTTAGTGCTAGTTTTGGAATTACATTTTGACTTTTATGCCATTTACTATAGGTAGGAAGTGTTGTTCAGTTCCACTGCAAAAAGGGACACCTGCTTCAAGGATCTACAACAAGAACTTGCCTTCCTGACCTGACATGGAGTGGAATTCAACCTGAGTGCATACGTAAGGATTGTATACTTATATGACATGTATCATGGATCTGAGTTCATACACCACATTTTTATTCCAACAATGGAAATTAATTTTTGTCTGCATAAGACACATATAACATTGTTTTAGATTAGTGAAAAATATATTTCCTTTCTATAATTTTAGTCTTGTATCAAAATCCCATGGTCATTGGAACGCAGCGTTTCTAAAGTAGCCAGAACTCAGGAGGTACAATTTTGTTCTTTGGGCAAAAGTTCTTATAGTGGTGTGAATTTGATCATCTGATGTTTTAAATGATGATTACTTTCTTGTTTCCTGGGTATGCACTCAAAATTTAAATACTATGAAATAAAAGATGTTATACATTAGTAAATCATAGTGACTTTTAATGACATGTGAAGAGGTTTTCAGATAATATGAGGCAAACTAGAACAATAAAATGAATGATAGGAAAGAACTTTTCAGAATCATCTAACCAGTTTTAGAGTCACTAATTGATGTTTGGATGTACATTTTGAAATAAATTAAGCTATACAGACACTTGTACTTCATTTCTTCTAATACTCTCTTTTCTCTCCCATATTTTAAATTCTAAATCTCTTGCAAAGGATAACAACAAGAAAAATATAAAGTATATGAAAATACTAACACTCATCAGTTTCAATTATGAAGTTAGATTTTAATACAACATACTCTGGATTTCCTCAAACTTTGGCAGGATGTCACAATAAAAAGGGGATCCTCCTTGAATTAATTGCTTATATAGAACACGAATCATGACTTTACTGCTTGGCTTATATCTAATTATGGCAAAATTCTTCAAAGAGAGTTCCTCAGTGTAGCCTCAGTATAGAAGAATTTGAATCCAGCAACATGGCTACTTTGGCAAGAAATTATATAGAAAACATAAGCTTGTGAAAAAATTTACTTCAGAGTCTTATAATTTTTTAAAACATTACTGTTCTTTGTGACTCTCCAGGATTGTGCTACAGTGTGAATTTAGGAGGGTAAATTATCAGAGTCAGTTTTCTTTATTTCTGACTTTCTGTCTTTCTTTCGTTCTTCCTTCTTGATTTCTTTCTTTCCTTTCCATTTTCCTTTATTTATTTTTAACATCTCCCACACACATTTTTTCACACATTTTTAAACAAAACTAAGGATATAAAAATAATATAGTGTATATTCACTTTGACATATTTTCATTGGTTCAGTAAATTAACTTTTGAAACATGCACTAAAACAATAAAATTACAGTTAGGATAACTGTGTATTTTGACTATTGCCTCAAAATTCTAATGATGCATCTCAAAAAACTTAACAAAAAACTCTGCTCTTAATATAGCTCACAGCTGTAAACAGCCAGAAAGTCCTGCTCATGCAAATGTAGTAGGAATGGACCTTCCCTCCCACGGGTACACACTCATCTATACCTGTCAGCCTGGATTCTTCTTAGCAGGAGGAACTGAACATAGAGTATGCAGATCTGATAACACCTGGACTGGAAAAGTTCCTGTCTGTGAAGGTAATGTTTCTTTACAGATGCTTTAACATATTAGGATGTGCTGTTTACATCTTCTTGGAACAAAGAAAATTTGTTAGCCAAGTCCAAAATTTGAAGTTATGTAGGCATTTTTGATACCAAAAAAATTGGACACACTCAGATCATTCTATGGCATCTCTTCAATGCTAACTTGATTCCATTTCTCTTTCTGCCCCCTTCACATTCTGTCTCTAAAATGGGTTTATTAGTGTATCCATTTTCTATGTTTGTTATAACATGTTACCTACAAGTAGATGACTTTACATGATATAAATATGTTCTTTCATATGTATTCAGTACAAAAGTCCCAAATAAAAGAATGAACAGGCCTTGGTGTATTCTACCATTCCCAGAGACAGATCATTTCCCTACCCTTTGTCTTCTCTAGGAATTCACTGGCATTTTTTGACTCATAATATTCCAGTGAATTCTGACTCTGTCTTTATATGTGGTACTTTTTTTCTTTTTGCATTTTCGTGGCATTTTCTTATGAGGAATCTTGTGGTATATATGACTTAATTTAAATTCAGTATATCTTGATCCAGTTAATTACAGCTACAATTTATTTCCAAATGAAGTCTCATTCTAATGTAGCGTGGGTTTTCTAAAAGATTATTTGATCCAATATGGTAGGTGACACTGTTTAAATGTCTCTTATTTCATAGCTTTATGGAGTTTATATAATTTTTTCACTGAGTTTGGTATAGAAGTCATAAGTAAGAGCTCTAATTTTCATGATTTTGAACTGAAGCAAAGTACCATTATCATTTAAGTTGTTCTAAGTAATGTCTACACTTGTTCCTGCTTCACCAGGAAAAACATCTTATTTAGTCCGGACATACTGAATTTACCAGAAAAATGCACACATGTAGCATACAAGGCAAGAAAGGATATTTTCTATACTTATTATGTCAGCAGAAGCATTTTCTTTACATCTGTTGAGCTTTTCCTTTCAGACCATCTCATGTTTGATGGCTTACAGTAGGTCCAAATTTTATCACTGTTTTGAACTGTTTTCATTCATTCTTTAGCTAGAGTGCAATCCTGTGCTTTCCTTTGCCCTTCTTAAAATACCCACTGTATGACAAATTCCCTTTTCTTTACTATATCTGTTGCTAATATTTGCTTCTATTCTGTCCATCTATGTTATGTAACCTTCTCCAAGTGGCCTTTAGTATCAGTAAACAAATATATAAAATGTTTTGAAAGTTTAAATGTTATTGTTTTTTTACTCTAGATCAGTATGTAATAGCGTTATCCAGTTTTTATTTCCTTTATAAACTCTTTTCTACTTGGGATTTCTAAAGATTTAGAGTTCATTTTTCTTCTCAATTTATCTTCTCTATGTTGTCCTTCAGGATCTTCTTTAAATCAGTGATTTCTTCTATGGAAATCACTTCCATATTAGCATTACTGTCATACCCTCCTTTTTTAAGTCTTAGTCTTATACATTCAAGTCTGTACTTGACATATCTGCTTAAATCCCTCAAAAGCAATTTCATCAAAATATCTCTATAAGCTTACAACTGCATTAATTGTCTCAGTTAGTAGGTTTATGTTTGTATTCCCTGTGTCTGTGATATGTCTATTATATATTACATAACTCTTAAACAACTTAATATCATCCTATTGAAACACACTACCATACTGTAGGTTTACCAACAATCATTTTGTTGTTATCATTATTGTTTTATCAACATTAATATTATAGAGGCTGTTCCAACCTCTTCAGTTTAGCATTCTTTCAAATACTGTGTCATATTAAATGTTCTTAAGGACATGAGAGGATTCCATGGGCGCAGACTGTGCAAACGTTCCTGCCCATTCTGTTTTCTTTAGCCCCACATGGGATTTTGTTGATATATGTGTTGATACATGTACATTATTTGGTATGTCACAAAGCTTTAGCTTTCGATCTTACCCAATTTCTGGTACACAATGTAATGTTTTAGTAAATTCTGAATTTTAAGAGTGAGCCCTGTAAAAATAGATTTTTCTTTTTTTCTCTTTTTTCTTTTTTTTTTTTTTGAAGAACAAACACTCAATCCTCAGTGTCTGTGATGGCATCAAATATTCCATTTTAGCTTCTGCCTTTAATCAAAGATAAACTGTCTATGAGGATTAAATAAATGTCCTTGTCCCAAAGGGCCATGATGGGAATAATTGCTAAAGCTTTTAATTTGAAGGTGCTTTGATTGACATGAAATGAGCAAAAAATTTGAAGGAAATTAGATAACATTTTAGACTGAAAATGATAGTATACCACACTGTGTATAATATATTGACTTTTGGAAATGCTGTTTTGTTGCCACAGCTGGTTCTAAAACATTAGTGAAAGACCCTCGACCTGCATTAGGAACACCTAGTCCAAAGCTAAGTGGTAAGTAATTGGTTGATCTACACATCATGATCTCTAAAATTTATCTATAATTTTTTCCTTATTTACTTATTTAAAATAAGAAAGTTTATATGACAAAACTATGTTTATCTATGTTAGTCATGATTATTATATTATATATTATTAACTTGCATGTAATATTTTTAATATATTTCAAACTTATTAGGCATAGTTTTTTCTGTCAAAAATCTGACTTATATATCTATCTATAAAATTTCATTTTAAAGTCTTTTTACAATAACAATGGTAATGATTTTTATATACAAAATTAAAAGATTAGATGAAATTTAAAAGATATATAACTATACTGAGGTGTATATTTCAATATATTTGGTAGAAGATAAGATTGCTAACTTCTAGAACTTTTACAATTTGTAATCATTTGATTTAAAAATTCAATCATAGCTATATGGCATGGTCATTAATGACCTGCAATAAAATTCCTATAACCTTTATATAATTCTCATCTTATAATTATCTACTCTATCTGATATTCATCGGAATAAAGCATAAAGCATGCAATATATAGTAAGGGATTCCATATATCCCAACTATATCTTTTACATTATTAAGTATTATAGTTTTGTTGAATACATTTTTATCTTCAATCCAAATTTGGAACTTTAAAAAAAGAAAAATTCCTAAAGAGAAATATATATATATATATATATATATATATATTATATTCAAATACTTCATTAGAAGGGAAGAAATTCCCAGAGCTGGCTGATGTTGTTTCTCTGTTAAAAACCTGTAAAGATTATAGCACAACAGTCAAAACAAATACAAAGTTAAAACAAAATTGTAGATGATAAACAGAAAAATTTCTAATGAATAAAGAATCATTTTTAAATATTTTGTAATAAAAGAGATATGAATACGACAGGGAACAGGTTAAATACATTTAAAAGTTTATAAAAATATCAATAATTGTCAATAATTATTTTTCTATATTTAGAAATTATTATAAATTATATCTTAATATCAGTAGATGATGATGAAATAGTGTAATAATCATGTACCAGTGTAATGTTTATATTTTCAAAGAGATACCAAGACCATGTTGCTCTTCTGATGAGGACTGCCAAATTTTAAAGGAGCATGCCAGGCATCCAAGTCACAAAGAAATTACACTAACACTGTACTCATCATATATAGCTCATATAATTAAAAGGGCAAACAATGGACTTGGGGATATGGATGGATTTTGAATTTAAAATTTTAGTGAAACAAAGCTAACATTAGAGTAAAAACACAACAGTTTAATGTCATATTTATCACTGGCATATTTTCTTTTATATATCTTTTAAAGTTAATGAATCATATTAAGAGATTAAAAGTGCAAAATTTATTATCATTATACTATTTTTAAAATAAATATTTAATATAACTGAAAACCAATTTATCATCTTAAAAAATTCTCAACCTATCAGAAAGAAAAGAACTTCAAATTCAGTAAAATCTACAAAAATTTTGATTAATCATTGTGAAAATAAGAACACACTAAGCTACATTATTTTCATAAGCATAAACAAGAAACAGTGAATAGGTGTCACGAGAATGAAAAGAAAATTAATGGTAGAATCAAGTCAAAGCTATGGTCATATAACAATGTTATGAAGCCTGGGTACAGAAGCTTAAATTAATACATACTTGTAATGAAAGGGTGGTAGAGAAAGGTGAAGACATTTTCATTGGCTACCAGGACATTTAGATTATTCCCATTCCATAGCTATTGTGAACAGAGCAGCAATTAACATGGCTGAACAAGTCTGTGGAGTAGGATACTGAGCTCTTGGGCAAGGAGTGGTATAGCTGGGTCATAGATTGATTTTTAGATCTTTCAGAATTCTCCACACTGATTTCTATAGTGACTGCACCAATTTGTAATCATCCTCCAACCTTATTTGAGGGTTTTCTTTCCCTGTACATCTTTTCTAATATTTGTTAGAACGTGTTCTAGTCTTCTACAGGAAAATATACAAATTGGTTGTTCAGCACCAAATACTCAGCCCTGAAAATATATATAAAGTAACATATGCACACAACTGGTTATATATAGAAATATATATGTGTATATAAATATATTAGTATGTATAATAACAATCACTAAATAGTAAAGGCCATGAACTTAGAGGAGTGTGTGTAGGAGTATATGGGATGGTTTGGAGGGACGAAAGGGAAGTGAGAATCATTATAATTAAATTATAGTCTCTCAAATAAACATCACTAAGAAGAATAGTGGTGATTACTTACTCCCTTTAGTTTTTAGTGGGTATTCACTTAGTTGATGACATTTCAGAGTTTTCAAATGACTCTCAAATAACTACTTCTTTTTAATTTTGAGAAAGCCTAAAGGGTAGAAAGAAGGCTAGCTTAAGCAAGAAACCACTCTTAGGTTGTTCTCCTCTCTTCGGCTGACTTACATATAAAGGAAAAGAGAAGAATTTTGGTGGAATGTTGAACTCAACAGAAGAGTCTCACTGTGTATTCTACTCTGTTCTGTTTATGCTTATTGGAAGCATGGCATCAGCAATTAATAAAATCATTCTTCCAAGTGAAGTAGCCATTACTTTAAATTATTTGCCTTATTAAACAGTTTTTTAATGTTTTGTATCACAGTGATTATTCATATTGATACAACTGATATTTCTGAAATGACTTTTCTAAGAACTTAGTAATATCCTCCCAAAATGAGACTATTTCATTTACACATAGAAACTAAAAGCCCTAATTTTTATAAGTTTCATGAAACGGGATCATTAAATAACAATTGATTTTTATTAAAGGTATAGAGGTAGACAAGAATCATCACAATTAAGATCCAGAGGAATAAGCAATGTGAAGAAATAGCAATTACTGATTTTCAACCACTTATCAGCAACAACCTGTAGGACTTTCTTCTCGTTTTCTCCTCAGATCATCTCAATATGTTGCCCCATGCAAATTAGCTTTCTAGCGCAAGAATTTTGCTGATCACCCCTTCATACAGATTGTAGGTACACTTTTGTTATCCAAAACCTATCAACTCAAAGGTGTCTTTCTTATAATATGTCACATAAGATCATTGAATACATAACAGGATGCCTTGATATTTAGGGATACAGTGAACTTAGATGGATGACTTGACAAAGGCTTCAGAGGAAAGACTATAGAGATAATTGATAATGGAAAATACATGGTTGCTGCACCCCCCCACACGCACTGCAATTATGTGGTGAGCTATTTTATCTGAATCACAACTAAAACAATAGGTAAAAAATAGCTAAACATTTTGCATTACTCATATTATTTAATCTCACATTAATCACAAGGGAATCAAGGTTTAGAAGTAAGAAATTTACGCACGATGACAGAGTTTATAAATATAGAACAGGGCATTAGATACAAGCAGCATAACTCCAGGGTCTACTTCCATGTAAGTTGTACTATATTCTATCACAGTTTGTTCTGACCCATAAGAATGGGGCAATCCAATGACAATTCTTTTATTTCTAAAAATACTTGTAAACCTCAAAGCTGTCAATAAAGTGAAGCTCTGCTCTCCTTCTATTTTTGGAATAACTAAACTGGCCTTCTGTAAATGGGACAAAGAGCCATTACCTTTGGGCTGCATCCAGGGCCATTTGAAAGACCAGGAGAGGCTTACATTCTCTCCATTGAATCTGTCTAGGACACTAGAAAAAGAGGGAGGCCTCTGGAGACATACTCAAAGGTTTGAAAGGTCATGAAAATCATCTCATTTTCGTTTTGAAAGAAGAAAATATGTCAAAGGAGAGAAAAGCATTAGTAAAGTACGTGCTTCCCCGATTCTAACTCTGAGCTTCATATCCTTACTTGTTAGTTTTGCTTTTCTATTGATTATCATTGAACAATCTTAGGCTATAAAATTGTGATTTATTCTTTGAACTTTATAATCAAATGAAGAGTATGTTAAATTCTACTCATTGAAGATGACTTATGTTTAGAGCTAGATTATTTCTTCAACAGACTAAAGGATTTAATCCAGTATGGGGTGGCCGTATTTATAGAGGGATTTATAAAATTAAAATGTGCCATTTATTTAATCTATTCACAGTTCCTGATGATGTGTTTGCCCAGAATTATATATGGAAAGGCTCTTATAATTTCAAAGGAAGGAAACAGCCCATGACCTTGACAGTCACTAGCTTCAACGCTTCTTCTGGCAGAGTCAACGCCACACTGAGCAACAGCGACATGGAGTTGCTGCTTTCAGGTATCAGATTCAAACCTAGAAGTTAAGCATCCTGGCTTTCACTCGATCATGGTCTACTACTGTGAGTTATTCCTTATATTCAATTTTAAGGAAAGCTATAATTTATTGAAAAACAAAGATTTTGAAATTTTGGATTGGTGAGTGCTATTGCTATATACATATGAACCTGGAATTGTGACATTAACTGGCTTTAAGACTGTGTTTATGTAGACAGAATTACAGATCCTATTCTGGACTAGTACTCTTATTTGTTGAAATGGATTTATGAGATTATAAGAAAGATATATATATATATACATATATGTAGATATATATATTTCTTATAATATATATATATATATATATATATTAATTTCTTTGTATATTGCATTCTTATGAAATTATTTCTAATAAATTAATCTGGGGTATAAGTAAAATAAAGTTATTAAATTTGAAAATATTATAAAAAACACTGCATTTTATTTTGAATTGTTGCACCATTTCATAAAGTATATTTATTAGAATTAAGTATACATTACATTTAAAATATGGAATAAATTGGGAACTCTTAATTTGAATGAGAAATGTATTTACATTTAATTAATGACTAATTGAGCTAGCAAATATGAAGAACAGTTTTGTTTTTTTCCAAGTTAGCAAAAAATATATGTTATATACTTTTATATCTTAGTAAATTATCCAAATAAATCCCTGTAAATTAAAAAAAATCCATGAAAGTTTATAATAATTTCATTAGTATTTACTCAGTGTGATTATATTGGAAAATTATAACCATTTACCAAAATATTAAATATTAAACCATAGTATCCTTATGTTTTTTTTAATTGATTATAATCTACTTTGGATCAAATTTTGGTTACTTACCTTGATATTCTCAGCACATTCTTCAGGTCCCTCACTAATAAGTAAAGCAGTAGGCAAGTCAACAAGGGTCAAATTTTAATCAATAGTCAGTCATAAAAGGATTGTTCACTTCCTGACTTATCATGCCCTTAACTGTGTCTACACTCTAGCCTATTCCAACTCTCAGAAGATCCAGTTAAAAGAATTGTAGGTCTTTTTTGTGCTTGCATTTATATCATTCTCATATTTACCATCTCGAGCTAAATTCTCAAATTTCAAGGTAGACCTCACATGCTCTTTTACTAAATAGATATTCTCTGGTATATCCAGAGTGAAAAAACTCTTCTATTCCAGCCTAAAATGTATCACATTTCAATATATTTTACTTACTTGTGTAACATGTTAGCAATTTCTACTCTATTGAACACATTTAAGCATAGAAACCACATATAATTATTTTTGTGACTCCAGCAATATCCAAGATACAAAATTAGCATCTAATTCATTGTTATTGGATACATCAAGAATTTAAATTCCCAGTTTCTACCTTTTAATTTACAAGTCTGACTACAGGAAAGAATCACTTATTTGGCACTAGCATTTAGGAAAGCTAAAACTTTAGATAAGATTTAATTTGTCATTTCAGCTTAGAAATGAGTGCATATTGCAATTGTGTACACTATGTGTGCAGTCACCATTGACTTGATATTTGCCTTATTTCTTTGTATTTCATAATATATCTAATAAGTTATTGATAATAGTTATGATATAAATTATAACTATTTGAAAAATTAGATTGATGCTTTTGTATTTTGCAGGAGTCTACAAAAGCCAGGAAGCTCGACTAATGTTACATATATATCTTATTAAAGTACCAGCACAGGCTTCTGTAAAGAAAATGAAGGAAGAAAATTGGGCCATGGATGGATTTGTAAGTTCAGTTTCTTAAAAGTATGCTGCTGATCTTAATGGCAAATTTGTAGATTTTTTTCCAGAAAAGGAGCTTTTTTCCTCAATTTAGCTTATAAGACATATATTTATTCATAATTCCATATGTATAATATTATCAATTTAAAATAAGCTCAGCATTTAGTAAATTTTATTATAGTCTTCTTACTTCTATGGTATGAATAATCATGTAAATACTTACGTTTGTATGTCATGTTTTTCACTTCATCAAATATATTTTTATCATCCATGGAGATAAAAGTGTGGATGAGGAACAATTTAAAGTGTGTTACATTTACATCATGAAGCAGAAGGGTCATAGTCCAAGATAAACCTATGATTTATAATGAATTCCTTTCTCTAAATCATTGTGTGTGTGTGTGTGTGTGTGTGTGTGTGTGTGTGTGTGATTCCATTTTTGACAAGACTCCAATATCTAAGACATATGCCACAAATTTAAAACTGGATCAAAAAATTTAAATTTAACAGTGTTCCATTAATTGAGGTATGGATTTAGGATATTTTACAGTGTTGTCAAAAAAAGAATTTATGTGAGATGCAACCATTGGAAAGACAGCTACTATATCTTCCAGATAGACTCTGTCATGTTTGATCACTAACATCAATGAAGGTTCCTAAAAATATTATTGACAACAATAATTCTAATTGTAGCATTCAGGTCATTCAGTCTTTGCAAAGGACAAATACATGAGATCAGATCTTATTTCAAAGTGGTTAATATTACAAAAATAGGAGTTTAATGACAAAAGATGCCCCTTAGTAAAGTACAAAAAGTAGTTTCTAAGGAAAACACTGTCCATCCAGTTTGTAGGTTTTGTTTTGTTACGTTTTGTTTGTATTCTTTATATTTGCAGAGTTGGAAGTCATAAATCTTCATTTTACTTAGGTTGTTGAATTACATTAAAATAAGGCTCATTAATTCATTAAGCTATAAGGGTTTGAATTTGACTTTTAAGTATGGTCATGGCCACAGTACAATGTCTAATAGGCTGGGCCTTGTGCTGAGAAATGTCAGACTCCCATAGTTATTTTGAGATACTTTGTTTTTTTGCAGTGAGCATATAACATTTTAAAAGTAACTGTTCAAGTTTACAAATAGATTCATGTTACCTGTTAATCACTGAGTAACTAAACAGCATTTCCTATTTTATGTATGCAGTGAAAGGCCTTAAATTGTTTGAATCTGTTAAAGTATGATTATGAATATATACATGTAAAGCACAGGTGGTAGACAGCTTATAAGTAACATTAAGAACAACCAATACAACCTAGGTTACAAGAAGGTTCTTCCTCCTGGTGAGGGATGTCTGCCAGAGGTCAGCCTTCTGCTCTATTCTGGATCTAAAGGCTGAAGGAGCATTTAACTACATGGAAGCCAGAAGGTTTCAAGGGTCAGGACACTCTGTAATGCTCTCAAATACACTGATGTATGCTAATGCTTCTGTTGTTACTTGGTTGGAGTTAACACCACACTTGCACTTATCGGTTCTCAGCCTCACAAGTTGGGGTTATAGGTGTTCACCACTATTTCCTGTTGACATGGGACATTTTTAACAGATCAATTTTTAACATTTTACCCTATTCTACAATTAATCAGGTTTTCTATATAGATTGGTGAGATTGATTACATGTCCAGATAGGTATAGTAAGTAGAAAACTCATTTTAGAATAATTTCATCACTTCAATTAGGTATCTACGAGCCTATAGCTCTCATTATTTCCCTCAGCACTCATCCCTGCCTTAGACTTAAGCAGCCAATAATCTATTTTCAGCCCCTATAGATTTACATAGATTACATATTTATGAGTGAAATGATATTGTATATGGCCTTTTGTAAGTAGTTTCTTACATCCAATCTAAAGGAAAATATAATCGTTATATCATAGTATTACATTAGCCTATTATAAACCCCATTATGGCTCAAAGTGAGGCTGAGAAAAAAAAACAGCCTGATGAATAAAACCATCTTGTTTCTGTGGCATCTCTGGAGTGGAAGTAGGGCTAATATAATTGAGTACCTTATATATGTTCTATATTATTCTTTTTTTTTAATAACAGTTACTTCTAACATTTTTTAAAATTGGATATTTTATATATTTACATTTAAAATGTTATTGCCTTTCCAGGTTTCCCCTCCAGAACCCTCCTATCGCATACCCCTCCCCCTGCTTCTTTGAGGGTGCTCCCCCACCCACTCACTCACCCACTCCCAAATAACCGACCTGGCATTCCCCTACACTGGGGCATTGAGCCTTCACAGGACCAAGGTCTTCTCTTCCAATTGATGCCCAATAAGGCCGTCCTGTGCTACATATGCGACTGGAGCCATGGGTCCCTCCATGTGTACTCTTTGGTTTGTGCATTAGTCTCTGGGACCTCTGGAGGATCTGGTTGTTGTTCTTTCTATGGGGTAGCCAACCCTTTCAGTTCCTTCAGTCCTTTCTCTAACTCCTCCATTGAGGACCCCGTGCTCAGTCCAATGCTTGGCTGTGAGCATCTGCCTCTGTATTTGTCAGGTTCTGGCAGAGCCTCTCAGGAGACAGCTATATCAGGCTCATGTCAGCAAGCACTTCTTGGCATCCACAATAGTGTGTGAATTTGATGACTGTATATGGGATGGATCCCCAGGTGGGGCAGTCTCTAGATGGCCTTTACTTCAGTTTCGGCTCCACACTTTACCTCCTTGTTTCCTCCTGTGAATGTTTTATTCTACCTTCTAAGAAGGACTGAAGTATCCACTTTAGTCTTCCTTCTTGAGCTTCATGTGGTCTGTGAATTTTATCTTGGGTATTCCGAGCTTTTGGGATAATATCCACTTATCAGTGAGTGAATACCATGGGTGTTCTTTTGTGACTAGGTTACCTCACTCAGGATGATATTTTCTAATTACATCCATTTATCTAAGAATTTCAAGAATCCATTGTTTTTAATAGCTGAGTAGTATTCCATTGTGTAAATGTACCACATTTCTGTATCTATTCCTCTGTTAAAGGACATCTGGGATGTTTCCAGGTCCTGGCTATTATAAATAAGGCTGCTATGAACATAGTGAAGCATATGTCCTTGTTATATGTTGGAGCATCTTCTGGGTATATGTCCAGGAGTGGTATAGCTGGATCCTCAGGTAATGCTATGTCCAATTCTCTGAGGAACATCCAGACAGATTTCCAGAGTGGTTGTACCAGCTTGCAATCCTACCAACAATGGAGGAATGTTCCTCTTTCTCCACATCCTTGTCAGCATCTCCTGTCACCTGAGATTTGTTCTTAGCCATTCTGACTGGTGTGAGTTGGAATCTCAGGGTTGTTTTAATTTGCATTTCCCTGTTGACTAAGGATGTTGAACATTTCTTTAGGTGTTTGAGGTTCTCAGCCATTCAAGTTTCCTCAGTTGAGAATTCTTTGTTTAGCTCTGTACCCTATAGGGTTTTGTTTTCTGGAGTCTAGCTTCTTGAGTTCTTTTTGTATATTAGATATTAGCCATCTATCAGATGTAGGATTGGTAAAGATCTTTTCCCAATCTTTTGGTTGCTGTTTTGTCCTGATGACAGTGCCCTTTGCCTTATAGAAACTGCAATTTTATTAGGTCTCATTTGTTGATTGTTGATCTTAGAACATAAGCCATTGGTGTTCTATTTAGGAAATTTTCCACTTTGCCCATGTGTTCCAGGCTCTTCCCCAGTTGCTCTTCTATTAGTTTCTGTGTATCTGGTTTTATGTGGAGGTTCTTGATTGACTTGGACTTGAGGTATGTACAAAGAGATAAGAACAGGTTGATTTGCGTTCTATATGCTGACCACTAATTGAACCAGCATCATTTGTTGAAAATGCAGTCTTTTATCCACTGGATGGTTTTAGCTCCTTTGTCAACGATCAAGTGACAATAGATGAGTGGGTTCATTTCTGAGTCTTCAATTATGTTCCATTGATCTGTTTCTATATCAATACCATACAGGTTTTTTTTTTTATCATTATTGCTCCGTAATACAGCTTCAGGCCAGGGATGGTGAGTCCCTGAGTTGTTCATTTATTGTTGAGAATAGTTTTCACCCTCCTGGGTGTTTTGTTATTCCAAATGAATTTGCATAATGCTCTTCTAAGTCTATGAAAAATCTTGATGGGAATTGTGTTGAATCTGTAGATTGCTTTTGGTAAGATGGCCATTTTTCCTATATTAATCCTGTCAATCCATGATCATGGGTGATTTTTCCATGTTCTGATATTTTCTTTGATTTCTTTCTTCAGAGACTTGAAGTTCTTGTCATACAGGTCTTTCAGTTGCTTGGTTAGAGCCACACCAGTGTATTTTATGTTATTTTTGACTATTTTGAAAGGTATAATTTTCTTAACTTTTTTCTTAGCCTGTTTATCCTTTAAGTAGAAAAAGGCTACTGATTTGTTTGAGTTAATTTTATATCCAGCCACTTTGAAATTGTTTATCAGGTTTATGCATTCTCTGGTGGAATTCTTGGGGTCACTAAAGTATACACTATCATATCATCTACAAATAATGATATTTTGACTACTTCTTCTCCTAGTTTCTCTTGCTAAATTTCCCTTTTCCTTTCTAATTTTGTTAATTTGGATACTCTCACCATGCCCTCTCACTAGTCTGACTAAGGGTTTATCTATCTTGTTGATTTTCTCAAATAACCAGCTTCTGGATTTGTTGATTTTTTGTATAGTTCTTTTTTGTTTCTATGTGGTTAATTTCAGCCCTGAGTTTGATTATTTCCTACTGTCAACTCCTCTTATGTATAGTTGCTTCTTTTTGTTCTAGAGCTTTCAAGTGTTCTGTTTAGCTGCTAGTGTATGCTCTCTCCAGTTTCTTTTTGGAAGCACTCAGAGCTGAGTTTTCCTCTTAGCACTGCTTTCATTGTGTCTCATAAATTTCTGTATGTTGTGCCTTCATTTTCATTAAATTCTAAAAAGTGTTTAATTTCTTTCTTCATTTCTTTCTTGACAAAGTTATCATGGAGTAGAGCATTGTTCAGTTTCCACGTGTATGTGGGCTTTCTGTTGTTTTTGTTGTTATTGAAGACCATCCTTAATCTGTGAAATGGGATTATTTCAATCTTCTTGTATCTGTTGAGGCATGTTTTGTGACCAATTAGATGGTCAGTTTTGCAGAAAGTACCATGAGGTACTGAGAAAAAGGTATAATCTTTGTTTTAGGATGAAATGTCCTATGGATATCTGTTAAATCCACTTGGTTCATAACTTCTGTTAGTTTCACTGTGTCTCTGTTTAGTTTTTGTTTCCATGATCTGTCCATTGCTAAGAGTGGTGTGTTAAAGTCTCCCACTATTATTGTGTGAGGTGCAATGTGTGCTTTAAGCTTTAGTAAAGTTTCTTTTATGAATGTAGGTTCCCTTGCATTTGGAGAATAGATGTTGAGAATCAAGAGTTACTTTTGGTAGTTTTTTTTTTTTATGAGTATGAAGTGTCCTTCCTTATCTTTTTTGCTAATTTTTGGTTGAAGGTCTATATTATTCTCTATGAGAATGGCTACTCCAGCTTGTTTCTTGGGACCATTTGCTTGGAAAATTGTTTTCCACCCTTTTACTCTGAGGTAGTGTATATTTTTGTCACTGAGGTGCATTTCCTGTATGCAGCAAAATGCTGTGTCCTGTTTATGTTCCTGTGCCAGGGTGTTGATGGAGACCGGAAGGATCCTGTCTCTGCCTGATCCAAAGTTCCTGTGCCATATGTGCTCCTGGTGGGCCCCCTTTGGCCAGTTAGTGGAGCAAAAGTGTTGGTCTCACCCGTGGACTTAGTAGTGGCAGCACTCCTGGGAGATCAGCTCTCTCTATGCAGGATTTGGGTACAGATAGGGTGCTAACAGGGTTAACTCTGGGGTGCAGAAAGAGACCGGAAGTATCATATGTTTCATTTTCTCTACTTGTATCCATGTGTGCCTGAGAATAGATATGCACACCACATACAAGCCTATGCCTACAGAGATGCAATAATGGTCTTGGATCTCCCAGAACGTAGAGACACAGATGGTTGTGAACTTCCTAGTATGAGTGCTAAGAACTTACAACAGGTAGGGTTGTTGTCTGGAAGGGTAGCTTTTAAATGCTGAGCCATCGCTCCACACTCTGATTCAATTTCTAAGTGTATTATGATTTGAACAATGTATTTCTACCCTATAGGAAATTTATAAAACTGTGGAAGAGTAGTATTCAATATCCTATTTACCAATATTATAATTATTTAAAATTATAAATTATGTCATTGTTTTAATAATTGAAAATTTGCTTCAGGTGCTCATTAGATAGAAGGAGGAAAAAATTCAAAGGCCAGCATTCACTTTAGTATGAATTCAGTAATTTTTGAGAATTAAAAAATAAAGAGGTGGCAAACCTTGATGTTTAATCAGAATTTCAAATATTTTCAGGTGTCTGCTGAGCCTGATGGAGCTACTTATGTATTTCAAGGATTTATTAAAGGCAAAGATTATGGGCAATTTGGACTACAAAGACTTGGTAATATGTTTGATTTTTTAATTTTTATTTTCAAGTAGTTCATTTGATACTATAGACATTATTAAAAGAGATAAAATTCTATACATCTTGCACACTTACAATATCTTGAATTTTGCATTGTCAGGATTTTATGATTAGGCATTTTAACACATTTAAAGAGTAACCATAGTCTTTCAAATATCACTTCCTTATGTAATAACTCTATACAAAGCTTAGTTTTTCATTATATCTGTCATTAATATGATAAGCTGTCTTGCCCCTAAGCAAATCCAAAGAAGAAAAAGTGATATAGATAACATGGAAATATTAAACTGTGAATTAGTTTTACCTCTTCTCCTGAGAACTATACTACTTCTTTTCAGTTTGAATATTGGAGCAATTCTCTTACTTCTGAGAAGATGTAGTGGCACTATGAAAAACTTTCAAAGCCTAGAAGGAAAAATAACTTTGAGGAATTGATCCCTTTGAGAGCTTAGTTCTTTTTAAATCCACAAATTTTTCTGTGCTATGTTGCACAAAGTTTTATAGTTTCATTTATAATTATGCTAACATGGGCATAATATTTATTGATGTTTTATATTTATAAACACATAGCTTTGGTATATATATATATATATATATGTACACTGTCTATCATTACACTCTTACATGAATATAAAACAATGAATTATTACTCTAAAAGATACCATTTAACATTTATTTTAACAAATCATGACTTTAAATTTTTATATAAATACACTGAATCACTGGAAAAATATGTATAGAACAAGATATTACTTAAAAAACTTGACAGTATTTATAAATTCTTAAAATAAAGCTTGTTTTCAAAATGCCTAAAGTTGAGAACTGGGCTGACAGCATAAGGAAGTAGTGGGATAGATGAGATCAGAACATATATTATAACATATATTATAAATATATAAAATATTTAAATATAAGTAAAAATACTACTTTTAACATATATACCATTTTAGGCCATTAAATACACATCAACAAAACAAATAATATATTAACTCTAAACAAAACATAATTTATCCTTTCATGTAATCGATTCACTGCCATTGGACATTTATACAGTAATGTAACTGGTTTGAGGGTGTTCAGATGACATGAACCATTGTCTAAAACACTATATTTTTTTAGACAAATGTATAAAAAGTATCAATATTATTAGGTAAAAGAAGCCATTAGCTGTGTTTTATCCATTCCTATCCTAATTTTGGAGAGCCTTACTTTTACCACTTGAAAATGGAAGAAATTGTTGATTTTTATGTATAAAATCAGTTATAAGCTTGAGTTGATTGTGCTTCAATGACTTGTTTGTGTTATTTCCATTAGGACTGAATACTTCAGAAGGGTCAAATTCTTCGAACCAGCCTCATGGTACAAATAGTAGTTCCGTGGCCATTGCGATACTTGTGCCTTTTTTTGCACTTATATTTGCAGGATTTGGGTTTTATCTTTACAAACAAAGGTAAGATATGTGATTTCAGTGACAAAAACAAAAAACAAAAAACAAAAAACAAAAAACAAAAAAAGCCAAAAACAACTTTGCACAAACTTTCTATTCATGCCATTTCAACTGTATTACCTAAACTCCACATTTCCATTTCATGTGTTGTTAAAATCTATGTGCTGATATATATATATATATATAATAATATATATATCATAATATATATATATATATATATATATATATATCTATATATATATATATATATTAGCTCATGGATAGATTGGACATGATTCAACCTAACACTTGCTCATTTTGTCTTTAAATTTCTTGGCACAGAAGTTATTAGACATGTTATTTTTATATTAGCCATATTGATACTTTAGAGATATTGAATCTACATTCAGGTTTAAGTTGTAGAGATAAAAACTACTGCCAGATCTATGGAGAAAATGAGAAAAGCTCAAGTTCACTGGCAGTGCTGAATCGTTTTACCCTGGCTAACAGATAGTCATGTTCTAATCTGTTATTCATTTTGGTTGTTTGAAGATTACTCAATGGTTATGTTATGATTGAGATAGGCCAACTAAATAATAGCACATATGATCGCTCAGTCACATATATTTTATGTAATACAGACATTAAAAGGAACTTTATTTTTAATTCTCTACTATTTGGAAAAATCCCTTATCAAGTAAAGAGCTGCAGACAACCCAATAAATCATTTAAATATATTTAAGCATGTTTACACTATTACACACAAATCTACTTAAGTACATCCTCTTCCAACCTGACTTTTTTGATATACCAGTCTGTGCTATCTAAAATGAGAGTATGTGTGTGTATATATATATATATTATATATATATAATATATATATATAATACTTTTACTATAATATGCATATTTTTAACATTTTTATTGTAGACTCCAATCATAAAGAGGGGATCCACTGTGTCATGTGAAAGTTATAGCCATGTAGTTACCAAATATATTCATAAATACCAGAGTGTGAAGTCATTAGCAGTCATTCTCTAATTCCCACACTTCAAACTTTAGCCAAATACAACTCTAACTTAATTCTTATTTTGAATTTTAATATAAATTCAACCATATAATATGTGATATTGGCTTTCTTCAACACAGAATATGTTTTAAGATTTTACTCATGTGATATAAGTCACCACACGTTTTTTTTTTTTAATAATATTACCTTTTGTGGGGTACTGTTTTGTTTGAATAGGCTCATCATTAAATATTGAACATCTGAGTTGCTTCAACATTTGCTATTGTGAATAATGCTAATATATATATATATATATATATATATATATATATATAATGTTTTTGTTTCTTGACTGTGTATTCTTAGTTGCTTTGAGGATTCACTAAAGATTGAGATTGGTGGAGTGTATTTAATTCTAGTTTTAATTTACTGAGGAAACATCATGTGGGTTTCTATAGTAGCTATTACCATTTGTATTTTCAGTAACAATGGGCCTGTTTTCTGAGCTCTCCAAAACTTCTCTAATACTTAATCTCTATTTTTGTTTAGTTTAATTTGCTATAATATCTGAAAGTATGTTTGAAATAATGCTTCAATAGAGCTTTAGTTTTTATTTTCATGGTTTCTGATAACATTGAATATCTTCAATTTTCTTTTTTGCTTTACTTCTTTGGCAATTTTGTATCTAATATTTACATCATTTCTATGGTTTCTTCCCCCTCTAATTCTTCTAGAATTCTTACACGTTCTCAAATTCATGACTCTTTCTCTATAGGTATTCTTCTTTTAATTAATTAATTAATCAATTAATATGCTTATATATTTAAATTTACATCCTAAACACTGCTTCTCCTCGCTCCCCTCCCAGAGCTCCTCCCACCCCCTCCCCTTCTCCTCAGAGAAGGTGGACCCTGGCCCAAGCATTTCCCTACCCTAACTCATAAAGTTTCTACAGTTAGGTATGTCCTTTCTCACTGAGGACTGACAACGCAGCCCTGTTGGGGATCAGATATCACAGTCATGCTACACCTGTAGGGAGAGCCTCTGCTCTAGTTGTTGGGGGATCCACATAGAAACTGAGCTTCATGTTTTAACTTGTGGGTCATCACCCTTTGGGAATTACATATTAAATATCTTGCAAATCTGATATTTTCAGTATGACTCATAACAGTAGAAAATTTACAGTTGTGAAGTAGCAAAAATTGTTTTATGGTTCGAGGTCACCACAACAGGAAGAACTATATTATAGTGTCACATCATTAAGAAGATTGAGAACCACTGTTATACACTATTGTGATACAGATATAAACATACACACACACATATGTGCATGCACACAAACACACACAAACAAACAAACACACACAAATACACACAAAAAACCTGGGATCTTTTAGTGTTATTATATACCTTTGTTTAGGGTTGACCGCTTGGGATTGGAAAGTTAATCATAAGAAGACTTATGCCCACATTTTTAGCATCCATTGATTGCTTGTAGTCCTTACCTGAGAATAAGGTCTTATGAAATTTCCTGTGTCAGCATTTGCATGTTAACTGGTGCTGTCATTATTTGCTCTTGTTTTTGCCAAGCTTAGATTTGAAATTTTATGGAAGTAGAATCTATTTACCAATTAAAGTTTTTTCTCTTACTAAGGAAAAGAAGTCCTTTATTCTGGACTTGAAGCCTTTATAAAACACATAGTTTGAGCATACTGTATTCTTTTCAGTAGGTTTTCTTTTCAATTTCTTAATATACTCTCAGAATAAAGGTTTTTTTTTTCCTGTGCTTTCTCTTACTTTTGATTGTTTTTGCCACATCTGGGAAGTAATTACCAAACTGGAGCTCACTATGTATACCACATGAATTTTAAGAAGTTTGATAAATTTGGCACTTGTGCTTGGAGTATAATTACATTTGAATAAATTAATGTTCATAATGTAATATTTTTGGTTTTTAAAGCTTGGTGAATCTTTTACCTTGAAGTTGTCATTCAAGGCTTCTAGGGTGGAATGTTTGCCTATTCATCATGATACTCTGAGAATAGTGTCAGTATTATACAAACAGGATTTGGTGCTGCATCCTGGTGGTCTCAACACAAGGAATGTAGAAAAGCAGGAACATCAGAAGTTCAATCTTGAGGCCAATTTGAGATAAATGAGACACTGTCTCAAAATGTACATTGATATTAAGAAAGGGCAATTCTGGTGTACATTCTTGATTCCAGTCTTTCTTGATTCTTACCTAATGAAAAAAAATGAGAGCTGGTTATAATTTATTACCTAGTATTCATTGTAAGTATAGTTGGTCAACGAAATGGAAGGGTGGAGTTGTAGCTGCTGTAAATTTTTTTCTGGCTAAAAACGCAAATTCTTCCAGTAAATTTTCTTCAAGTAGGAACTTAAATCAAGATTCCTGAGAGTGTTTTAAAATTTATTTCCATTGCATTTACATACATTTGAAATAATGACAACACTGGAAAAGCACTGAGACCGTAAAATAGTATAATACAATATATAACAAAACTTTCAGTGAAATTGATAGTTGAAAATTATAATGTTATGTATCAGAAAAGGCATCAAGATTTAATTTATTTTTATACAAGATCTTTTAAAAAATTAGGCCACATCTCTTTTTCATAAAAATGAAACACAATATACAAATCATAAAACATGGAAAGAGATATAACGCATAAACATTAGAGAAGGGTTAAGAACTTAAGAAGAAACTATAGAGTAGCTCACTCCAACCTTCCTAGACTCCACTGGTTTTGTTTAAATGTTGATTACCTATAATTGTTGGGAAACATTTTCATGACAGAAATGCCAGCCAGACTTTTTTTTTTAACTTTTAATATTTTATTGGCTCTTATATATACAATCTTACAACAAAGCTGAAGATTTGCATTTATGGGGCAACTAAATTAGATTTCTGGTTGATAAACCTTTGTTATCTAGTCTTTATGTAGTTCAAATTTTTGTGTTATTATAGAATTATATCCCTTTTAATCTTCAAGTCTCAAAAATTTTTTAATTACCAGAAAACGTTTTTCTCATTATGTTTCTTACAGTAATTTCCAGATTATTTCTTTCCACATTCTTTCTTCTGTGTCATAACAATTGTCAAATTGTCCTGATCTATTCTTATTCTGTTTACCTATAATCTTTTCTTTCTATCACTTCAATTTAAATTCACAAGAATAATAACTTTATATGCTTTGAAAATATACTATGTATTCAATGTTGAGAACAATGGTGGGAACATAAACAGATGCTTAATAAGTGAGAAGTGAATATATGGTAATGAAAAAGTGCAAATCCTGCTTTATATTATGTATAAGCAATAACTTTTATTTCTCAAAAACATTTGAGTCAATATCACTTATTTATATCAATTTGATTCTTGTAAGTGATATTTATAAATATTTACTAGCCTTATAATTTCTTATTTAACACTTTTAAGTGACATTATACCCTACTAGTGCTAATGAAACTGTATAATTTGATGCCTAGTCTGTTGTTATAGAAGAACTATAACCTGAATCTATCAATGTTATTTTTCTAACAGGACTGCACCCAAAACACAGTACACAGGATGTTCTGTTCATGAAAATAACAATGGCCAAGCAGCCTTTGAGAACCCCATGTATGACACCAATGCCAAGTCTGTGGAGGGGAAGGCAGTACGATTTGACCCCAACTTGAACACAGTTTGCACAATGGTATAACATAGGCAACACATTGCCTTCTTCAGAATCCTGGAAATCGACACACTGAACAGTGCACTTTTAGTTCACTGCTAACAAAGCACACTTTTCAGGACTTGCTGGGTCACCTTTTCCTGAGGAATGATAGCGAAGAGTGTTTTTTTCATAAACTGGATCAAACTCCGTCTTCATGTTTACCATGGAGAGTTTTACAGAAATCGGGCTGCACTCTGGGAGTGCTTACTCACAGTTTATTTGCTTTTTTTAAAAAGGAGATTATTCTAAAACATAAACTTATTTGCATATATTGGAGGAGCATCCACTATCAGTATTTCTGTGCTTTATAAACTATATTAGAGGGACTGGGTTTAAAAAAAATGATATAGGGTAGAAAATAAGACCTATACTTACCAGAGTCAATAGATCACTGACTTCTCTTTGCTGTCATAAGCAACATTGCACCCACATGTCTGTAGTTCATATCACATGTCTGCGATTCATTCTTTTTATCCCAGGCATTAAATTCCTTATTTCTCTAGACATTTAAGAATGGCACACACCTTTAAACATTTATGAGTGTATTGATGCCACAGAAATAATAAGATTGCCCACCCCAATCTGGCATTCTGTGTTAAAAATACAGATACTATTTTTTGTTTAAAATCATTTTCAAGTTACTTCAGATGGGAAGGTCATTCTATGATTTTTCTTATTTCTCTATTATCAAGGAGACAGTTTTATCCATTGATCTATGAGAAGCTCTTTATATGTTCACCTCAAATATTCTTTGTCATCTACAAAGTATTTTGGATCACAAAATATTATTTGTAAAGATGCTTATTTTGCAGTTATCTGACACACCAGCTTATTACCATTTTTTAACCAAACACTACAGAAGTTTTGTAAGACCTAATAGAAAATGTCAATTATGTCTATTTAATTTAAAATGTTTGCATATCCTTCTAGCTGAATCTTTGATTTTGCTACATTTGATATTTTTTAGTTTCTTTGAACAAAGAGGTACATATATTCTGTTCAACCCCTTAACTTAATGACTAAAAGAACTAGAAGAAGTTCTTTCAGATTACCAATATAACATTGTTTCCCAAATATATGTGTTCATCAGAATTTGACAGGTTTTTGAATGTTCTGTCTATACCCTATTTTTAAGAAGTAAGTATCAGGTACAGCCAGTGTTTTCATTGTCTGATTTTAAAAGTTTATATGTTGTTAGCTCATTTAAAGCTACATCATGCTGTAGTGTTGGAATTTTTAGTTAATAGGGCATTGTCTTCCTTTTATATGTTTGTCATATTTCATTTCACCGAATAAACACATACTCATTGTGAACTCTCTGTTGTTGTCCATTTCAAATCTGGATTGTTCTGTGAAGGGTCTCGCTTTTGTATCATGAGACAAGAGTGCCTATGAGAAACCATTGCACCTGGGAGCACTGCTTGGAGCTATCTCTACATTTAGTGAATTTCTTGTAAAACACTTTGAGATACATTGTTTTGGAAATTCATACGATTTTCTCAACATTGTATTCTACTGACAGGATGCGGTTTTAAATTTTATGCCATCTGTTATTTATTCTTGTTTATTCAAATGACTGCAATAACAATGATTCATTCACTAATGTTAAGGTTAATATGTTTAAGATCTTGTTTAAATGACGTTTCTTCTGCAACTGGCTACTCCTCTTATATTAATGCATACACTTTTGTAAAGAAGTATATTTTTATGATAAAAGACTTTGTAAAAGTATGATGTAAATTTTCAGTGCAATGTAAACGAATAAAAAAGGTAATTGCTTTTGTAAAATGTGTTTTCTTTTCAAATTCACCTATAGCTGTTCTGCTTGTAAAAGCAAGGCACAGGTCCATTTTCACTTGGTGCTTTTAAAAATGTTTACCAATTACATGTCACATTGCAACAAGTAATAAAATGTAGTTTTATTTTCTTTATTCTACTTACAAATAAGATAGTGTTTTATAGCCTTTAAAAGGCCTGTTGTTCTTTTTATATGTTTGAGAAAATTAAATATATAAGTCTCACACAGAGTCCTTTAATACAGAAGATTATGCAGTGATGGTAGAAATGACTAAATGGTAAGATTTATTTTACTATGTGGTACATTCACAAGTGAGGGTCTAGAAAAGTAATTGTTATAGACTAAAAGGTCAGTAATTGAGTGTTAACATTTTTCTAAAGAAAATCACAGCACACTGTTTTAGTACAGCAAAGTATTACCATTTGAATATTTATGAATTTAAAATAAACCTAGTTTAAACAATGTTAAAAACCAATAGTTCATGAAAGTGGATACAGGATCATGCTATCAAGCCTTCTCTCTGAGTTTGATCTATAGAACACACATGGGGTAAGAGAGTATCAACCACCATGTCCACATGTGTGCTGTTGCATTGCATCACATACACATACACAAAACAAATCACACATACAGAACAAATCACACACACACACACACACACACACACCCCTCAAATTTGGGCTAAAAAAAGATGGATTTATTTCTTTTGATTTTAAGGTGACTAGAAGTAAGTGGATATTGATCTTAGAAGATATACATGTTGTAAAATTTGAGAAATACCTCTCTGACATCACGTTCATGAATTTAGAATTCTAAAGTAATTGAAGAAAAGATTTAGAAGATGTTGGGGAATAGAGGGACCACCAGACACTAGATTGCTTTCTTCAGAATACAAACAATGGAAGTAGTGAACACAGACCAGATACTTTCCCAACTTTAATAAGTCCCTCTGTGTCATAGTTTATTAGTATTGTAAAAAGCAGCACGTCTCCTACAGTCAAATTGTACTGCAAGATATAAAACAAGAAACTCTTGTTTAAACTTTTATATGACACAAACTGACTAGTAACTATTAGCATAGCTGTGAAAATAGAGGTGGTCTTATTACTATGATCTTGTTCAAGACTCCCTATGCCCCCTGCCCCAGATCTTGGTCAAAATAATTCTGATACACAGAGGTTAATGTAGTAGATAGGTGGTATTTATTCAGGAGTGACTAGGACCACTCTCCAGGTAAGAATGAAAAGTGGACCAAGAAAGTACTGGGACAATTTGTATCTCAAGTAGACTTTATACTAACTTTAAAGTCTCTGCAACAGACATGTTCCTATGACTGTCAAGCAATCCTGGTTGTTAGTATATAAAAAGCAAAAACAAAACCAACCAACCAAACAAACAAACAAAACCAAAAAGGATAAGAGTGCCTGAGGTGGTTCAAATTTGATTATATAGATCACCTAAATAGATGAGTATTAGTGGAATTTCATAAAGATATCCATGACTTTCAATCTTGGTAATGTGTATTGCAAGAGTCTATAGAGCAGCCATAGGCTGCTATGCCATCTAGCTGTGCCATCTGCTCCTCGCTTAGATTGATAAGCTAAACTGTTTTGTTTTGATGAATAACCCATGAGTTCGGGATTTGAGTCAAAGACTTCATTAGGTTTTCAGAAACTGTATTACTTCAGTAACATATGGCTTAAACTGCACATCATATTTTGGTAATATTAAAGCAGGAGTCTTTAATAGAAGTATTTTTATTGAGTAAATTTTTCCAGATCTTTGATAACTTCTTGCTAATTATTTTTATCATGTTCACTCTCAACTATTCTATCTGTTTCTGAGGTCCTCTTCTATCTCCCTACTCCAAACCAAGTTGGGCTGGGTTGCTCTTCACATTTTTTCACTCTTAATAGTTTGCTGTGTCTGGCACTCATATGAGTGAGGACTTTTGACTTTTCTTAATCTGTTTTGTGTTGTTCCATTTGGCTGTTGTATCTAAAAGGAAACAGAAAGGTCGTGAATCCAGGAGAGATGGGAGGTGGTAGGGAGCTATGAGAGAGCAGAATGAGGTGAAACTATGGCCAGATATATTGTATGAGAGAATCTATTTTCAATAAAAATCAAATTGTAAAATGAAGAAATAAGTACCAAAAATGAAAAAAAAATAAAAGAGTAAAAAGTTAAAAACCAAAATAATAAAAAAAAAACAACAAAAGCCATTGATTTATTTTGTTCTTTGTTTGTTATACTCCTGGAGGTGGGCCATTCACCGGTGCATGCTCAACCAACCAGGAGTGACACATTTAATACAGATTGACTCTTGCTCCCATGAAGCTATTAACTGTCCATATCTTTTCAGCTATTTGGGGAACTTAAGAACCTTTTCATACTCTCTATGAGAAAGTTAACTGGGTTCATACGCAGGTCTTGTGCAAGCAAGAAGAGCTGCTGTGAATGCATAAATAGAGTTCTATCACTGAGAACTTGGAGGACCTGAATGACTTCTCTATGTTCAACTGAAGTAGCTATATCCCCTGACTTATAAGGAATTCCAAATTTAATGCTGAAGAAGATGATGATCTGGCTTTGTGCATTAAAACTGTGTATCATCTTCCAGTGATTTTCCTGGTTTATTTAGTGGTTTGGTGTCTCATTTAAGGAAAAGGTACCAATGAGATCACCTATGTGTTAAAATGCCATCTTATTATTTTAAGTTACATCATTTGGGTACATAGATAGGTCCTATGCTGAAGTATGAGATCTGTTTCTAATACCCCAGGGAGAGATACCATAGGTGAATCTGTTTATTCAAGCCTGGAGCAGCAGTCGATTCAATGGCAAAAACACATTGATTTTTCAGAAGCTATAGAAGTAAAAATCGGAACATTTTAAAAACCTAGTCCTGTTAACTATTGGGCATTAGAAAGAATTTGTGTTCAAACAGTATAAGCATTAAGGAGCACTTTTCACTCAAGAAATATATCTGCGTTTGGGACATCAAGGACTTGGACCATTGTGTAGTCTCCATTAAATGTCTTAACAAACTGCACTGGAGATTAACAGAGAAGCTAGGCTGGTGGATTTAAAAATCTAACAAAGGAATTTACTGATGAGTGCTTGAAATCCCATTAAAGGTTTAGGCCTGAGAAAATTCAGCAATGAGAAGAAACACAATAGTGCCTTCATCTATATATATATGTGTCGTTATTGTTTTTGTATTTGGAATAGGATTGATACATACTTATGTGTTAAAGAGGAGTATTGCCAGCAATGCCTCATTGTTTTTTCCTGACTGACAAGCTATCCTGGTTGTTACTGTAATTTTGTAAGGTTTTAAAAATAGTTTGGAATCCCCATTTTTGTTGATAAATCTTTCTGATACAGGAAGATGACATTTGGGTATATCTAGAAAATTATGGGTAGAGATTAAGTTACATGATGGACAACATAAATGTGAAGTAAGCATTGATAAGAAGAATCCCATTGATGCCCATAGCCTGAAAAAAAAAAAAACAGGAAAAATTGCCCAGAGAATGATGTAAGGGCAGAATAGGAAAGACCGCTATTAAATTAGAAATACAGTCATATCTGACATTACAAGATTTACCCACTGATGTTGATTGTTGAATTTGGAGGTCACCTGGAGTCAAGAGCTTTTCCAGTACAAGGATGTCCTTTGTGTCCTTTGAGACAAAATTCCCTCTTGACACACAATATTTGAGAAATTTACTTCAGAAGTCTATTTCCTAATGATATAGAATTTATCATTTTATTTCTTTAAGTAGAGGAGCAGTAGAAGATGACTATTCTTGAAAGGCTTCAACAAGTTTACATTCCTCTTGTTCTCTCTTCCTGATTGCTTTAACCTCATTCCAGCTTCCCTCTCTCCCATTCCTCCATTAGATCACAGCTATAGGAAAGAAAATGGGCTACATGTAATAGGCCATTAATGGGAGTCTGGAGGCCCAGGTACAATTTTGTTATTTTTTTTCTGATGCCAGAGCAGGTTGAATAACAAATCTATCTTGCAGAAGGAATTTTTTTCTTCACAAATGGATGGATAGACTCACTCTACTTCCTATTTTTTATAATTTATTATTTCTCAAATCGTAATTCACTCACACAGGGGTTATAAACACAGAAAGGCAGGATGTGGGGAAGGGAATGACAATGGAGTGTGGGTGTTCAGGGGGAATATAGATATCTTCAGAACCAGGTATCATCAGGGTGAAGGTTCAGGGGACGAGTCACTATGACTCTGCCTATGACACGCTTGTCCTTATCTAAGTTGGTATTGTATGCCAAGGCTACCTATTTATAAGGTCTATGACTACTCAGGCTTGTAAATTTCCACGAAAGTGCCTGTTTACATTAGCTTATAGCCATCTGTCTCAATGTTTTTCCACTGAGACCCAAGACTTGGTGTTAGTATACATATATGAAAGGTCTATTGCTGAGTTTAGGCCTATGGCTGATTTTAGGCCTTCAGTCTGTAAGCAGGGCTGCCCCTGACATCTCCTCCCTTCTCTAAGTGTAGAAGGGCTGTGGCAATTCTAACCTTGGGAAGGCAGGGATAGAGGCCTGACCTCCAGTATTTGAAGGGAACCTTGTAACGGCTCCGGTCTCCCCTGTCGTTGTCCAGTGAGGCATGAGGGCCATACCCAGCCCGATGTCTTTTTCCTGGAGAGGGGATACTTTTGACATCAACCCCTATGCAGTCAGGCTTGTCCCTCAGGGAACCCAGATAGATATTTTTATCTTTTATTTATATTCCCTTGCAGTGCTTAGCCTCGCAGCCTAAGCAAGAATTCAGATCACCTGTCAGAGGGGGTTCTGGGAGGCCCCTCTCTGCTTGGTCTAGGGGCAGAAGTCCCCCCTTTTAGGTTGGGCGGAGATGGGTTTTGGAAACACCCTGCATAAAGTAACAACCTCATCTTGAGTCTCGTGGTCCTCCATAGTTAACTTATGATAATGTATCTGAGTAGGTTTTGCTACCAAATTATTTATCTGTTGTATCACAGAGTTAGTCCGCCTATTTGAGGGCCAGGGATGAGCAGAAAAAAGCAAAAAGAACCCAAGTAATGATCCCAAGATGGGAGGAAATAGGGTTGATAACCTTGAAGAGGCTGAAATATAATTCTTGTAACAGCATTCATCTATCTCTTTCTCTCTCTGATTTTTCTTAGGACCTTCACTACTTATTTCATGCTCCCTTTAACCCTCCTTGTCTTGTCTATGTAAAGACAACATTCTTCTTTAAGGGCTGTACACAGTCAAGAGCTGTACACAGCCTTTTCTATTGTAATAGAGTAAATCAAGTCCAATAAGGATCTTTGGGATTTTAGGAGGTCTCTTCAGACAGCGAAACGAGGGATTTCTTCAGGTTAGTGATGTCAATCTCTAGCTGTTTGATGTTCTTGTCAGTGGCCCTTCAAAGGTCTGAGTAGTGTAAGGCCACCATCTGGATTAGAACTTCTAACAGCAGACATCACGGGTAATTCATTTTTACCTGAAAAGGAAAAAGAAGTGGATTCTCAGGGAGATTTCTCTTCCCTGGATGTAAATTGTTATTCATTGTATTTATGGTTGGGCCTGTCTTTGTGGGGGTATCTATTTTTTTCATTAATCTTTTTGGTAGCTGGTTAGCTGTGCCTTCTTTGGTATCAGACAGACATATCAATCCTCGACCCCATAAGGGAATTGGGTCTGGGCCATTCCCTTTAAGGGTAAGAGGGTCCTTCCCCATATCTGTGGCAAAGTTTTGTTGGTCTCGGTGTTGCCAGAGGCAGTCAGCAGCAGATTTGCCATGAGCTTTGAGCTTTATAGAGATAAAAGTGAACAAGGCATGATGGAGAATATTTCAGGGGGATTCCTTCTGAGGGGGTACCGTTCCCCCTCTTTTGTTTTTAAAGCCAATTTTTCAGAGTTTTTGTAAAATCAGGGCAGAAGCGCCAACAGTCACTCCTTCCACACTCAGAGAGTCATGAAGACCCTATTTAAGGATATATAAATCTATATTCATAATCTTTTGTCAAAGGACTACTATAGCACCGCTGACAACTAATCAGACTATATAATATATCGATTAGTAATAGCTTCTTCTACTTTTTGTGAGATTACCTCTCTTTTGTCAATTAATTGTTGAGGAAAATTAGGATTTACATCTCTCTTGAGAATATTGAACAGAGACTTAAATTCTTTTGTGGAGAGCTTAAAATAGGATCTTAGCCAATTAGCAACTCCTAGAAACTTTTGAAAATAATTTAAAATAAGTAAACTTTTTCCCTCTCTCTTTTTTGTTTTTTATACCCTTTATCTGTGTGGGTTTTTTTTTATTGGATATTATATGTATTTACCTTTCAATGTTATCTCCTCTCCCACTCTCCCCCCAAACCCCTTATCCCATACCTTCTCCTCCTAATTTTGTGAGGGTGTGCTCCAAACATCCTCCCAGTCCCATCTCCCTGCTCTGGAATTCCCACACAGTAGGGGATCAAGCTGCTAGTGTATGCTCCCTCCAGTTTCTTTTTGTAGGCACTTAGAGCTATGAACTTTCCTCTTAGCACTGCTTTCATTGTATCCCATTGATTGTGCTATGATGTGTCATCATTTTCATTAAATTCTAAAAAGTTTTAAATTTCTTTCTTTATTTCTTCCCTTACCAGATTATCAAGGAGTAGGGTGTTGTTCAGTTGCCATATGAATGTGGGCTTTCCATTGTCTTTGTCATTTTTGAAGACCAGCCGTAGACCATGGTGATCTGATAGGATGCAGGGAATTATTTCAATTTTTTTATATCTGTTGAGACCTGTCTTGTGCCAAATTATATGGTCTATTTTGGAGAAGGTACCATGAGGTGCTGAGAAAAAGGTATATTCTTTTGCTTTAGGGTGAAATGTTCTATAGATATCTGTTAAGTCCATTTGGTCCGTTAGCCTATGCCTTTTTATTGGGGGAATTAAGTCCATTGTTGTTAAGAGATATTAAGGAGAGGGTGTTGTTGCTTCCTGTCACTTTTGCTAATAGTGGAGACGACATTTTTGTGGTTATCTTCTTTTGGATTTGATGGAAAAGGATTATTTTCTTGCTCTTTCTAGGGTATGATTGCCCTCCTTTTATTGGAGCTTTCCTGCTATTATCCTTTGTAGAGCTGGATTTGTGGGAAGATACTGTGTAAATTCGGTTTTGTCATGGAATATCTTGTTTTTTCTGTCGATGGTAATTGAGAGTTTTGCTGGGTATAGTAGCCTGGGCTGGCATTTATGTTCTCTTAGGTTCTGTATAATATTTGTCCAGGATATTCTGGCTTTTATAGTATCTGGTGAGAAGTCAGGTGTAATTCTGATAGGTTTGCCTTTATATGTTACTTGGCCTTTTTCCCTTACTGCTTTTAAAATTCTTTCTTTGTTTTGTGCATTTTGTGTCTTGATTATTATGTGATGGGAGGTATTTGTTTTTTGATCTAGTCTGTTTGGCATTCTGTAGGCCTCTTGTGTGATTGTGGGCATCTCGTTCCTTAGGTTAGGGAACTTTTCCTCAATAATTTTGTTGAAGATATTTACTGGCCCTTTAAGTTGGGAATCTTCACTCTCATCTATACCTATTATCCTTAGGTTTGGTCTTCTCATTGCATCCTGGATTTCCTGGATGTTTTGTGTTAAGAACTTTTTGCATTTTGCGTTCTCTTTGACAGTTGTGCCAATATTTTCTATGGTATCTTCTGCACGTGAGATTCTTTCTTCTATCTCTTGTATTCTGTTGGTGATGCTTGTGTCTATGACTCCTGATTTCTTTCTTAGGTTTTCTATCTCCAGGGTAGTCTCCCTTTGTGATTTCTTTACTGTTTCTACTTCCATTTTTATGTCTTGGATGGTTTTGTTCAATTCCTTCATCTGTTTGTTTGTGTTTTCTTGTAATTCTTTAAAGGATTTTTGTGTTTCTTTAAGGACTTCGTCCTGTTTTCCTGTGTTCTCCTCAAGTTTTTTGATAGTGTTATTTATTTCCTTCTTATAGTCCTCTAGCATCATCATTAGAAGTGATTTTAGACCTGGTTCTTGCTTTCCTGGTGATATGAGGAGTTCAAGACTTTCTAATGTGGGAGAACTAGCTTCTGATGATGGCAAGTACCTTGGGTTGCTGGTGCTTGTGTTCTTGTGCTTGCCTTTTGCCATCTGGATCACCTTTGTGCTATCTGTGCTATCTCTGACTGGGGCCTGTCTTTCCTATTATCTAGGTTGTTTAGGATGGATTTTGCTGCTGGGGTTAGAGCTGAGGCCCAAGATCTGCTCCGTGCTCAGGTGGAAAGCCAAAGGGACCCGTGCTCCGGGTCAGGAGTGGATTCCTGGATCCCAGTGGGTCCCAGTTGCTCCCTGATTGGGGCAAGTATTGCCACCTCCTAGCCTAAGAAACTGCTTGGGTTTGAGCTCCTGGGAGCCTCGATTCATCTGGGTTCTGTGAGATTGGGTGCAGAGCAGACTCCCGGGACTTGCTGAGTGCTTGGGCTCAGACCGGAAGGACCCACACTCCGGGCCAGGAGTGAATTCCTGGTTCCCAGTGGGCCCAGTGGGTCCCAGTTGCTCCCTGTTTGGGGCAAGTATTGCCACCTCCTAGCTTAGGATACTGCTTGAGTTAGAGCTCCTGGGAGCTCCACTTCCTCTAGGTTCTGTGAGATTGGGTGCAGAGCTGACTCCCGGGATCTGTGAGTGCTCGGGCTCAGATAGGAAGGAACCTGTGTCCTGGGCCAGGAGTGAATTCCTGGGTCCCAGTGGGTCCTGGTTGCTCCCTGTTTGGGGGCAAGTATTGCCACCTCCTAGCTTAAGATACTCCTGAGAGCCTTGCTTACCTCTGGATTCTGTGAGATTGGGTGCAGAGCTGCTTCCCGGGATCTGGGGTTGGGTACAGAGCTGCTGCCTGTGACCTGCTCTATGCTCAGGCCCAGACCGTAAGTTCTCTCACTTTACTTCCTATACAGCCTAGCAGAGGCACTTGAAAACAGTAGTAAGATTTTCACTAGCACCTTGGTGAATAGTTGCCATGGGGTTAGGATTTAATAGTTTTGTTTTCATTGCTAAACAGACAGACAGTAGAATTTCAACATTTTCATATGCCATTCCAGTAAAATAATTCCATCCAAAGAAATTGTAGGACTGCCTAAGATCCCATGCAATATTTAAGTTCTAAAATGTATAACCCATCTGCAAACATTCTAACCATTGAATTCATTTAGTCATCTCAGAATCAGTCAAGATTTGACCTTAGAAAGATATCAAACATTTCCTATACATTTTTTAAAGTCTGCTTTGAAAGATGCCTAGATGCTACTTGATTTGTTTTAGTTATTTCATTGATGGAAATTAATCAGTGTTAGTGAGTTCAGATTCTTCAGCAATATATTCAAGGAGACATATCTGATAGAGCTTGTAAAGTGTCAACATTATTAAAGAATCCTGGATGTAAAAGCATGGACTTGTTTATCTTATAGTTGAAGACATTATTAAATCTACATACTTCTTAGGAAGTTTTGTCAAGGACAGTGAATCCATGACTTGAGTGGGTTCAACAGTCCTAATGAGGGTCATTGTTGCTGTACCTAACATATACTCAATGGAAACCTGATTCTCTCTTAAAACAAAACAAACAAACAAATCTTGTGCATAAGGTACCTTTTAGCTGTTCCCAGTCAAATGTTTTCAAAGGGTATATTGCAAATTTATATTTTCACTAATACTTCCATATTCTGGCTATGTTCTTTGACTCTTATTTTTATCCCCAACATGCAATCATGTAGGGAAATTTTTTTCTTTTTAAAATTTTTATATCAAAATATTACATTATGAAAGATACATTCATGAGATGAAGCAAAAGTAATATAAGGCAAGGTGACCATCTAAAAGAGAAAGAACAGAAAAAGCTCTTACAGAGCTATCCTTTCTACATGTTTTGGAACAACCTTATTTCATTGGGGAGACAGGGAATCAGTTGCATCATGCTTTGATCAGTTCTACATTAAAGTGTCCTCTTAGCTAAGAGGAAATAAAAATCTGGCAGGTGGGATCCATATTCAAACAATTATTCCCAGATAGCATAACCTTTTTATTCTTTTTTCAAATTTTTCTTAGTAATGTAGGATATCTCTCCATATGTAGTATAGATTTCTTACCTATAAGGGTCTGGAAAAATCTAAAGGAAAACCACAAAGTGGAGATGCATATTCAGGCACCAGTTTATCAGAGGAGAACCTACATGCTCCATTAAGTCTCAGTGGTACATTATGGAAAGCAATTGATTCATAAGACAGACATACTCACCATTAGATCTTCTGATTTGAAAATTCAATCACAACCATCTGAAATTACAATATATGCCACTTAGATCTTGCTGAGAACTCTAATTTTCATTATTTTCATCCCCACTGAAATGAAACAAATAAGTTGCACAGAATGCTGTTTAGAAGGTACGTAGAGTTTAAAAACTGAAAGAAAAAAACATTTCAAGTAGTTAAATAAGCAGAGTCAAAGAGAGCATTGTGTTCATTTACATTATACACAGACTATGTACTATTTTCAAAGTCTCTAGAGTACAAGTACCTTCTTGAAGGCATTTTCTTTTCTATTTTGATGGATTCATTCTTTTATCAGACAGTACAACAGATAGATGTACTATGTAAAACACAGAATCACGTGAAATCATTCTCAAGTTCTCTCTCATTGCTAAAATGGTACATGATTTGCTTAGAGGTGGGATAATTTGAATTTATTTTACTGCTCTTTGTCTCATGATAGAGCTTATTTCCATCCAGCCAAATCTATTATGCTAGGAATGGAAAGTTACTTATTCAGGGATTCATGCTCATTTTCTTAACACACAATTTTAATTTCAGTGATTGATTTGTGCACTTGTGTAAGTGAAGTGTGCTAGAAGTTCACTCTTTCGAGTTTCTCATCTTTCTGGAAAAACCTTGAAGGAATTGACTCTTCAGAAACATAAATGCATATATTCTTCATTTGGAAGCATTTTATTAGATAGTAATATTATCATCTTCCTAATATTTCTGAATATCATGTTTGTACCAAGACAAAAGATGGACTCACATCTCTAGTATCTTTAGGACACAAATTGGGTTCCTACAATATCATTTAATAATTTACAAGTTTAGATTATTCAGTGGTATTTATGCCTGCTAGTATTTCACTAGTTTCTCAATAATTATTTTTTTACCATGCTGTATTTAGAAAGAATCATTCTTTGGCCTCTTACTACCTCATCTACTGGCTGTGAGAAAATAAACCTTTATTTTATCTCTCAAGGAAAAATGACACACTTCAAGGTGAAGTTAATGAATACAGAATATCTATTTAAGATGAAAGAATAGCTACGAAATACCTATTTTAAACCAATCGTATTAAACCACTTATTTTTAATACTAGAAACATGTATGATTTTCTAAGCTATAATAAATATTTGATGATTATAGAACATAAATAATATCCTGTAGCAATGGATTATCAGGATATAAAATATTGAATGTTAGACAGAAGATCCACAGTATGGTTTCAACAGATATACTTACAGCCTACCACAGAAGTGTCTGCACTGAAAGAAAGTGGTAAGTAGAAAAGACCATGGAATTTCATGGTCTCAAAACAAGAAAGAGAAGTCCAAAGAAGGAAATTCAATTATGACCAGATGCAAACACATATGTACCTATAATTGAAATCTAGATTTGAACTTAGTTTCCCTTTGACTTTCAGTCCATTATAATCTTCATTGAAAGAATAAGCTAATATACTGTATGTTTGTGTAAATGTATCCTTTCTTGTCATGGAAATTAAACTTATCTGAAATATAAGAGAAAATCATGCAATTTTTAATCTGTTTCCTATGATACTAAAGTGTGGTCATTAAAAAACAGTGATTTGGGTTGTGTAGCAGGACTACTTGTTTTCAGACTATTATTAACTTATTGTGAATTACTTGGAAAAGTGCATTATACATGAAGTTAATATATTAGAAATGAACACTTATTGACAAAAGACTAAAATAAAAAAAATAGTGAGTAAAGGGTGCTTGTTTTGGGTTAGTCTGTATCTGTTTCCTTAAGATATTTATAGGTTGCTATTGTTTGTACTTTAAAGATTCATTAATTTTTATTTTATATGCATAAGCATGTGTATGCATTTGTATATGTGAACCACATTTAGGATGATTGCCTCAGATCTCCTAGAAGAAATTTGCAGATGATTGAGATCTATCCTGTGTGTGATAGGAACTGAACCCAGGTCATCTGCAAGAATAGCAAATGTTTTAGCCATAGAAAGTGGTGTCTCTATTTCCTATCATTTGAACATAAAAAGTCAAAATCACATATAATTTAAGCATAAATCTGTTAAACAAGGCAGAATTAAAATTTGTATTTATTGACATTCTGTCTGTACAAAAAGGATAATCAATTCTCTTTTGGATTTAATTATGCTCATAACATACTATCCAACTAAAAAAAAAATCAAAGACAGACATATTGCCTGGAGCTTAAAATTATGTTTTGTTTGTCTAGACTGAAAATAGTCACTGACCTGTGATAGTTTTAGAAATTACCATCTATTGATAATTAATGAATAGAAATACTAGGCTTATATTTTATGCAGAATTTAGTAGAAATTTTAAGTGGTGATCCTTTTCTGTAAACAAGTCTGAAATGTTTACATATAAAGAATTTGATATCAATTTTCTAATGGAGTTCAACAATAACATCATCTGAAAGGTAATTTAGCTCCTACCTGTTCTGACACCCTGGTGCCTTATAGATAACTATAACTCATGAACTATTTTCATTGAAAGGTAAGGGTTATGTTCAATGTATGGACATAAGTTTTCTCTTTTCAAAGTTTTCTTTGAGAATCAATGAAGTAAATGTGTATAGTCTATGCTATGTATGTATAAAAAAGAGTAATAATGAAAAATTTGTAGCAGTGCTGTAGTATTTATTTTGAAATTTTGAATTTTCCCACTCTGATATGTCAGGAAATAGTTTGAGAAGAATGAAATTTTGTTTCTTTATGTAGGACTCCATGAATCCCAGTTTAGCTGAGAGAAGAGTCCCTGTGTAGAAATATTGACAAGTATATACAGACAAACTGACAGCACTTGCCTCAGTTTACCACATGGCATTGTACACAAACATCATCACTGTAACTGCATCCTATCTCACAGCAGATCAAGACTTTACTACAGCTGTCTACAACCACTGGTTCTCAACCTTCCTAATGCTGCAACTCTTTAAAAGAGTTACTCACCACAAAATTATTTCATTGATACATCATAACAGTAATTTTGATCCTTTTATAAATGGTAATATAAATATCTGATATGTGTCCTCCAAAGGAGTTGTGAGCCACAGAGTCAGAGCTTCTGAATTCCACGAGTCTCTGTCATACTTCCAAATATACACTTTCAGTCTTTTTCAATGTAAAGTATCATATTTATTGTACTAATATATATATATATATCCCAACTATTGAACATATCTAAATTGCCCTGCCAATTTTGTTAGACTTCTTTCTTTCATGTGCTGCTATGAAGTGGTGGATGTCAGGCACAACAATAATTCTTTTATTTTCTTATCACGTATTCTGCCTGTCGCATAGCTTTTAGCTACACAAATAGAAATAAAACATGATTGATGATTACTTTTTCATTTTGATGTATTTCATTGTTTCGGGTATTAAAAAGCATTAAAATATATAAATAAAAATCTTTCCTTACTCTGTTTTTCATATTTATAATTCAGATGAAGTTCATGCTTATTCCTGAAGAGAGTTTTGTACATATAGAAGCAAATGTCAATTCAAATGATTTGTACAAATAGACATACAAGAACACATACAAAATATCCAAGTATATTTATTTATTCCAGTATTGTTTAAAATGAGATTGAAATAGCTTGAGATTAACTCACCACGTTGTATACTCTTCTTCAATGTAATATTGTGAAATCCTGTTTCCTACATCACATATAGACTGTTGGTGATTTTGGCTGATGGACATTGGAAGCTGATCCATTATTGAATAATTTAATATACAATGAGCATGAAACATTAGGTATATTTTAGCTTAATTGGTAAAGAATTAATTGCTCCTTATAGGAATTAAATAAGGAAATTTTCACCATTTTGCTAAGCTGATAATGTTCATTTTTTTCTTAATGTAGAAGTAATTGTGTATTAATCATGTTCCTGTGTTAATTCAAACTAAGCATCCAATAATAATGGTCAGATTTATAGTCAATGTGATAATACCATCGCTCATTTGCTGTGCCTAGGTGTCTTTTAGAATCACCAAATCCCAGATAGTTGTAGTGGGAGAGCTACTAGATGTAAGAGGTTGATTTTTCTCCTCATCAGATGTGCTTTATTTTGAGCTAAATGCAAATATTACCTGTAATGAAATTTCAACTGTCTGGAAAATTCAACTGACTCTGTTTCTCCCTTTGCTTTAAAATAAAAGCTATTCAAACTTAAAATAAGACTATGAAAAATCTTATCAAATATTTTTTGAAAAGATTTCCATTACAAACATATTTGGTGTCTTATGACACAGATTTTTGATGATTAAATTACATGACAGATTTTATATTGAATAAAATATCCATATTTTAATGAATATGTATATGTCCTTATACATTTTGACAAATACTTATGACATATATTAATCAGTACAGACAAATGTTAGGTTTGGAGACTGAAAAAAAGATGTTATTCTAAGAAGGTGTTATAAACAAGCATGTTTATTGTATTAGACATAACAAGATAAAATTAGTATTTTATTAAAGACAAAATTTTTGCTATAAAACTTTCAATAATTTACATTTACCTAAAACACAATTTGCTAAATAATTTTCAAAATTGTCTGATAACTATTTCTGTGAATTTTATTCTACCTAGTGGGTTATTCATATCAGCCATGTGGCTGTGATATCAATAATTCACATTTTAGTTACAAAAGTAGCATAGGACACTGAAATGCCAATTTGACATATTGAATATATTTTTTAGATACTTCTTCTCCTTTCTCAAATTATCATGTCCAAGGTAACATTTTCTTTTTCTGAAATTACTTAGTGCTGTTATTTCTGAAGTATATAGTCCTTCATCTTATCCAGCTTTGTTTATAATATTACCAGCCAGAGAAATTTCAAACCTTGCATTTTTGTCTCAGTGGCTGTTTATAGTACCAATGGAATACAGAAAAGGAAGCAATTGAACATAAAACAGGAAGTGAATTATAATATGAGCTATTTTGAGTTAAGTGAGTAGACAATGATGGAAACCTTAATAAATAGAAAATTGAAGTATGAGTAGCAGCACACATGTGTAATTTGCAGAGATGTAGAAACAGGAATAATCATGGCTATAACAGTCCTGAGATGGTGTATCTTGACTGTCAACTTGTGAATTAAGATATGCAGGGATGTTTATGTGGGGGTATTCCACAGTAGATTTACATATGGCAGACAATTCAGTGAAGAAATGTTGCCCTGAATGTAAGTGGGACGATCTAATTTTCAAGACTATGTACAGGTTTAATGGAAAAAACAAAAAAACAAAAATCTAATCAACTAATTCAACATTTTCTCTCCATATTTTTTGGCCCCACACATATGTATGTTACCTTGCTCAGCCATAAACTCTTTACAGATTTGGATGAAAAAGTTTGAAACCATTATTTAATATAGACTATTTAAGTTGTTGCAGTCAGATATTTTCTTACTTCAATTTAAGAGTGATTAGTGATTTGAATTTGGAAGGGAAAAGCTGGAGAACCTATGGGAGTTCAAGGTCAACCTGGTCTACATAGTGAGTTCTAAGATGGTCAGGACTAAATAGAGAGAACCTGTCTCAAAACCTAACCTCTGGGTATGTATGGTCTCTACACATTCTCTCTCCCCTTTGTTGGGTATTTCAACTAATGTCATCTCAATTGAGTCCTGGGAGCCTTTTGCTTTCCTGGCATATGAGACTTTCTAGTGACTACTCCCAGTTTCCCATCCCCCACTGCTACATACCTCTGTTCAATTTCCTGACTCTCTGTATTTCTCCTGGCCTCTTCCTACACCTGATTCTGGCCCTGTTTTTCCCTCCCACTTGTGTCTCCTTCTAAGATCTTCTCAGTCTTTATAAACAGGAAGCCCTAGCCAGAAGTTCCTGGTAGATGACCCACCTTTCAATGTTGCCTCAGCTTATTGGGCATTAGCTTTTTATTGACAAGAGATGCTTCCACACAGAAAAAGGAACTCTACGTACATTGGTTAAAAAACAAAAACTACGTTTAAGGATTTCAACTTCAATAATTATCCCTCATTTATACACTTAATCATCACACTGTTATTATATGTGTACATAATTAATTTATTACTAATTTAACAATAAAAAAGACAAAAACATAAAAACATGCATATCTGCATTGGAAACTCACAGAAAACATGAGATGCATTTAATAACTAGACAGCAGTAATGATAAAGATACCTATGCTGTATCTTTCCTTGCTGTGATTTCCTGCATTAATTTGTTAGACATGAGCATTAACCACTTTAGGTTATCCAGTGTCCTAAGCTATTTGTTTTCTAAGAAACTTTAGAAGCCTGCCACTATGTTTAAAGCTAAACTCTACCTGTAGGATGTAGTACCATACATCAAGGTATTAAGAAGCAAGAAGCTTGTTTGATAGAACGAACGAGGACAAAACAAGTTGAAATTTTTCTTTTATTTGTTTCTTTTATTGTGTATCTCTCATATTATTTTTTATTTTATGTATATAGCTGTTTTGCTAAGTGATTGTTGTTGTAACATGTGCATGCCCAGTGCCCATGCAGGCCAGAGAGGGTACAGGATCCTTGAAACTAGAGATATAGATGGTTGCTAGCCATCATGTTAATGCTGGGAACCAAAACTGTGTCCTCCAAAAGAGGAGAGAGTGCTCTTACCAACTGACTTATCTTTTCAGCCTCAATCATGGCAGATTTATAAGGGTGTTATCTATGACAGAAGTTTGGTTTTATCCTGCAAATTTATAACTATTCTATTAGGATTTCATGAAATATTTTTATTTCCTTTATTTCATTCTTTTTCTCAGAAGTGTAGTATTAAATGAATATTTGGAAATTGAGATGACTCTAACACAGTCCCCATAAACTAAGATTGACAGCAAAACTCAAGGTCACCTTTCTATTGTTCTAGTTCAATACGACATCATATTTCTCCTTTCAAAAAAAAACATAAATCTCATTGATAGGCAATATCTCACTTGTAAAGGACAAGGAACTCTATAAAATACAAGGAATAAAGTAGGTGATTTATATTGGCATGAACTAATCGACATATAACATCCAGAAAAAACTAAGCAATAAAAAGTGAACAGTTTTTATACTTTCCTGTAGAAAAATGGAACTCTGATATACCTGAAAAATTTTGGAAAAATTACCTGGTTATGATTTCCAAAAAGGAAGGGAAGATTGTTAATGGGACTCTTGGTATTCTATTTTGCTTGGGAGAGGGAGAGTTTTGCAGAGAAGTATTAAACTACTAAGATATTCAAGTTCCATATTACTTGAGTGTGGAATGGTTAAGGAAGGACAGAAATGTGCCTTCTCTGACACTGTGAAGTGTACTTCATGAACTTTAGTCATCTACAGAAATAAATATTTTCCAAACTCAAAAGTGCCTTTGGTTACTTATGCTACACAAGTTTAAAAAACCACCTGAAAATAACAACAACAACAAAAAAAGCATGCAAAGAATTGCAAATAAATTTTGGTATTTCCAAACTCTCTGCTTTGCCTTTGATCAATAATTTCTTTAAAATTTTACTGCATGGTACTTTTATATAAGCATGGATAGCCTTCCTTAATTTTTTTCCTTTATTCTAAAAATCTGAGCAACCTAATTATCCAATCATGAGCAGAACAAGGACAATAATAAACAAGCAGAAGTGGATGGGTGAAATTCCAATGCAAATAATTACATGCAACTAAGAGTGCTGAGAGTGGAAGAAATAGACTCTAGGGAAGAGCCCAACAATTCGGTTTTCAAACAAATGGTCATCCCTAAAAACACATACAAGTAACATTATAAGGACAGGGAAGGTTATATTAAAGAATATATATATATATATATATATATATATATATATGTGTGTGTGTGTGTGTGTGTGTGTGTGTGTGTGTGCAATAGCAAAGAAAAAAGGTTACATATTGCAAAGAGAACAAGAAAGGATATATGGAAGAATTTGAAGTGTAGGAAGAGAAAAGGAAATGTAATAAGTTTTCAATTAAAAACTTTTATTGAAGTGATTAAAATATTTACTGAAGTATGGTACATAATTTCAGTTTTAGAAAGCATGAGACAAAAAACCAAAAATGCAAAATAAAATCTGCAGATTAAATTGTAAAACAATTTAATCTGTCTTTTCTTTGTGGGATTGGGAGCTTAGTTCCAAGCTGTTTCGAATGTGTTTATTCTCATAAAAATTTAACAGGTCTCCTATTTATTCTGGTATAATATAATTACTATATTCTTACTTAATTCTAGAGTGTAATTCTCTTTATTTGGGTATTCAAATTTCCTCTGAATTCTTCAATCACATTTTTTTTTAGCCTTTCTAGGCTATTCCTGAATTGCAGTTATGTTAATTTATGCCTTTGCATTTTGTTTTCCTCAATCTGTCGTTTTCCTACATGGACAAAATCATTCTTGTAATTTTGAGACACGATTCTTTATAAATGAACCCAAAGTGTCAAGCTCTTGATTTCTCTCCTATTTTGAGATATACCTTAAGAAAATTATCTGTCAGTATCTCCAGTGGCAGACTGTTCCAGCTTTTTCAAATATGTTGTAAGAGTCTTTTATTTGAGAAGAATGATATCCTAGATTCAAATAGTATGGAATAGCCAAGAGTGTTCATTCTGCATAAATTGATCATGAAGGGATATACAATTCACCACGATAGAACAGGAAGGTGCAGGAAGGAGCAGGAAGGAGACAGAGATATGAGATACACATGGTCCACTTAAAGCCAATTAGTGTAATCCCAGGGAGGAGTAGGTGACCTTTATCCTGATTGGTTGTCTCTATTTCCAGGGTTATGAATGTCTCTGGGATTTTCTAGAGCTCCCAAAACATTCCAGGAGGAGCCTAAAAACTATTGCCGATATATCTGAACTGCTTAGTTTTACCTCAGGCCAGATGACAAGACAGCTCCTGTTTGCCTGCAAGTTTTTCCAGTAACTGACTTGCCGAAACCTGTCCAGCTCTTAGAAATAGAAACTTTGATCTACACTCTCAAACTGCCAGTCTGGAGCCTATCATGAAGTTTGCCTGGCTTAGTCCTCTCAATATCAGATGATGTGATAAATAATTTTAAATATAATAATCTGCAACTATAAAGAATAATGTCTATATTTCTTATTCAACACTATTCTTAATAATATAAAAGAAAAAAGTAAAGCTTACTGTAAAGTTACTTACATGTGAAATTTGAAGGAGGATGCTCTCACCTTTTAAAAGATTTTTACTAGCATATAAAATTATCCATTATAACAGGTTTCATTATGACATTACACATTATGCCATACACTTTGACCATATGCATTCCTTTATAAACCATGGATTTCCTTCTCACTGTTGCTGAATACTTTGCTAGAGTTAGTCTGAGGCCAAGCAAAGCAGTTTAGTCAGAAGCTGAGAGAAGCCAGATTGAATCAATCAGTTAGGAGAGGAGTTTGAGCCAGAAGAGCTGAGTTGAACCAGGCAGCCAGAGGACAGAAAGATCTAGAAAGGGTGAGCTTATTCAGCAGTAAACCAATACGCTGACATTTACATAAGATGAGCAAACATCAGTTTTACACAGGTCGTTGTATGTTGTGTACCGCTGGAGCCCACAGGAACCAGGAACTCCAGAACAGCCGGGAACATGACCCTTCCAGTTTCCATCTGAGCCCGGGACCTGACCCTGTGCCACAGTTATCAGTACTGCAATACTGCCCAGAGAGAGTTTGTCTCCCAGAAGTACTGACACACCTAAGATCACAGGTGAGACCACCAATATTGCCCCAATACCTGCCCCAAGTGGGACCTGCCCAGAGCCTACAGGAACCGGAAACTGTGGAGCACGTGGGAACATAACACCTGAGACTCGATCCTTACAGTTTTCATCTGCACCCTGGAGCTGATTCTGTGTCACAGCTGTCCAGGTAACTTCTTAACAACCATCAATCAGAAGAAAAGCAGAAGTTACAGTAGTACCTAAAGATATTTACTTATGAAAGTTTATGGTTTGGCTCTCAGCACCAGCCAATCATTTTAAAGGGCAACAAGTTCCCTAATAGGGTCCCAATCAGATGTGTGCTAAGCTGGAAATCCACTTGCTTGTTTGCTTGCCTCTATAAATGTTTGCTTGAATGCTCAGTGCTTACCCTTCAGTCCTGTTGCATGGGTGATGACTGTGTGGCTCTGGCTTGAACTTGAATAAAGACCCTTGTTCAATTGCATTAGAATTGGTTCCTTGGTGGCCTTTTAGTGCTTGTCAAATGAGCAAAACATCTTGGTGTGTTGGCCCAGAACCCCAGGACGCCTAAGACTCCCAATTTAAAAAGTCTCAATACTAGCCTGTAAGGAATTCCTGTTTCTATTTCTGTGTGTAGCTGCAATAATTCTGTTCGGTGTGTCTGTGCTATGCAGCACTAGTTCTGTTCCGTGTATCTATGACATGCCACCATCATCTGTTCCTGTCTATGTCTGTATATGTGTCTGTGGAGCACCGCAGTTATTCTGTTCTGAAAAGAGGACTAAAAATATGTATTTCACGGACAGTATGACTGGGGCAGAAGTGCTAGATAGTCGTGATTACACAGGGCTGAAAGACTTTCCAAACTCTGAGAGGTAAACCCCAAGTATCTCAATCAGGACTGTGTGCAAGCTCAGGAAGCCACTGGCACTTTTTCTCCTGAAGGAGGGGAGAGCATGAAACTTCTTGTGTTTACATTTGTTGGTGTTCCTGTTGGTGTTTTTGTTGAGTAATTGTCTACCCCTGTGTTTCTTGTTATGGGCCGATCTTTACTTTGACAGACGTTAGGATGGGACAAGCATCTTTCACTCCTCTAGAATTATTTCTCAGTTACTTAAAGGATGCTAGGACCAGAGGCCAGAATCTTTTGGTAACTTTCTGTAGGCCTGAATGGCCAAGCTTTACCATCATCTGGCCCCCTGAGGGATTTCTGGACCTTAGACTGGTAAGGGCCTTGAAAAGATCATTTTCAGACCTAATTCTCACCACCTGGAGCCTTCAAGGGACAACTCAAGAGCCTGAATTCATCCCCATGGCCTTGGAGGCAGAGAGGCTAGTTGATGATCAGAGGAACCAACCCCACTACTACTGGCCCTTTGCCACTAGTGACCTTTACAACCAGAAAACACAAAACTCCTCATTTTCAGATAACCCTTGAGATTTAGGTAATCTCTTGAAAACAGTACACTTTACCCACTTGGGATGATAGACAGCAGCTCTTACAGGTTCTCTTCATTGAAGAAGAGAGGGAGAGAGAGAGAGAGGATCCAGATAAAGGCCAGGAAATTAGTTCCTTCAATACTGGTGAAGATAAGGGGAGACTCTTAGTCTACCTCCAGGCTCTGTTGGCAGGGCACATCAGCCCGATAATTTAGCCAAGGAATATGATATTAGTCAGGGAGACAATGAGAGCTTTGCAGATTTCTTGGAGGGGGTTATGGAGGCATTTTGACAATATAGTCCCATTGATTCTGAATCACCAGAAGTGAAAGGAGCAGTAGCTCCAGCCTTCCTTAACCAAACAGCACCATATATCAAGAGAAAACTCCAGAGGTTTGAGAGATTAAGAGAAAAGAGTCTGAGAGAGTTAGTGATAGTGACAGAGAACGTGTTTAATGGAGAGGGGAGTGTAGAGGAGAAACAAATGAAGGCAGAAAAAGAGATGGAGCAAATATAGAGGAAAGAGTGGAACCAGAAGACCCACTACCTGCCAAACTATGGTCTTAGAGTACAAAGATGATGAGGAATAGGGTATGGGGTTTGGTCTCTCTCCCTGGACCCTGGGTAAGACTAAGAGTGGAGGGGAAACCCATCGGCTTCCTTGTTGATAAGGGAGCTCAACATTCTCTCTTGCTAAAACCTGAAGGTACAGTCTTTTCCAAAAACTCTTAGGTCTAAGGGACAACAGGAATTAAACATTACTAATGGACTACCAGAAAAACAGTGGTCTTGGAAGTAGATGTATAATTTACTCATTCCTTGTTGTACTGAATGTGCATACCTCCTCTTTGGGAGAGATCTCCTGACAGAAATAAAGGCAAAAATATACTTCTCCCCAAAAGGAGCCAAACTATTAGATTCTGACGGAAAGCTCATTCCTGTCTTAACCACCACTCTAGCCCAAGTATAGCTCAAGTATAGTGGGTTGTTGAACCTTTCTCTACCACAGTGGATGAAATTGTCACTTGGCTTGATTGCTTCCCCCAATGCTTAGACAGAGACAGGAGGAGTCCAGATGGCTAAACATTGGGGCCTGATCTGAATTGAGATCCAGCCAAGCCAGGACCTGTGAGTGACTGACAGTACCCCATGCTCCTGATTGCTAGGGATGACATACAACCCAACCCCTAATATCAGGAGGATATTTAATGTGAGGATCCTGGGGCCATTATAATAAGCCTGGTACCTTCCCCTCCTCCCAGTCAAGAAGCCTGGAACTAGTGATTACAGACCAGTACAGGACATAAAAAAGGCAAATAAACAGGTCCAGGTGATCCATCCATCCATCAGTCCCTAATCCCTACTCCCTGGCAATGTTGTATGGTGATGAACTTGAAGGATGCTTTCTTCAGCCTATCCTTGACACCCAAGAGCCAGAACCTCTTTGCCTTTGAATGGCATGATCCAGAGTGTGGGATCAGCAGACAGCTGACTTGGACCTGTCTGCCCTATATATTTAAGAACTTACCTATCATCTTTGATGAGACCCTTCAAGAAGACTTGAGTACAGAATCCAGCATCCTATCCTGACTCTCTTAAAGTGTATGGATTACCTCCTGGTGGCAGGAGAAACCAAACAGGAGCTTTATCTGGATGGACACCAGAAAGCCTTTGATGCTTTAAAAAAAAAAAGCCTTAATTTCTGCACCAGCTTTGCAATTGCCAGATATGACTAAGCCCTTCTATCTCTCCATAGACAAGAGATCTGGGATAGTAAACGGGGTATTGACTCAGAATCTTTGGCCCTTGTGCTGACCAGTAGCCTACCTGTCAAAGAAATTAGACCCAGTAGCCAGAGGCTGGTTTCCTTTTTTTGAGCATCATTGCCACCGTAGCCCTCCTAGTTAAGGATGCTGACAAACTGTCACTTGGCCAAAGCCTGGCCATCACTATACCTCATGCTATTAAAGTGGTACTCAAAAAGCCTTCCCCCTGATCAATTGTTCACCAATGCAGGAATGACTCATAACCAGTCCCTCCTCTTAAATCCACCGAGGACAACCTTTGAGGCCTCTAAGCCCCATTACTCTGCTGCCTGACCCAGGCCTCGATGGGCCACTGCATGACTGCTCAGATATTTTGGATCACTTTTACAGGACCAGACCAGGTCTTCAGGATATCCCCTTGATGGATGCTGAGGTAACATGGTTCACCAATGGCAGCAGCTTCATCCAAGAAGGACCCATGTTTGAAAGTCATGTCTAATTGTGTGACATATAAAGGAATGAATCAGAGAAAGATTTGACAGAATAATATATGCTTTGCTCTCATGAGAACAGAGAAAGGAAAGAGTGGTGTCTTAAGAGAGAGCAGCACAGAGAAGAGAAAGTAGTTTTATTAGGAAAGTTTTACAGAGACAGACTCATGATAGAACAAGATAGACACACATGAAGCCAGAGAATGACAAGGAGCCAGAAGACAAGAACAGATTGCCAGAAGTAGCTTTCAGCCTATCAGAGCATAAAGTTAGAGGCTGAGAGAGAACCCAGACTGAGTCAGTCAGCTTGGAGAGGAGTTTGAGCCAGAACAGGTGAGTTGATCCAGCCAGCCAGAGTTCAGAAAGAATCATAAGTGGTGAGCTTATTTTGCAGCAAGTCTCAGTGACTGAAAATATTGTTGGCCTAGATTACACAGAAGTTAGAAGCTTCCAGGCCTAGGTCTAAGTTAGCAAACAGAGGCAGTTAGCCTCCAAGAAGTTTATTACATCAGGTAAATAAAAGTTTCTTGTACACTAGATAGTAAAATTTAATGAACAAGTAAAATGAATTATTTTTTATGCTAAGTTGATTTGGGTCATTGGGATTAATTAAACAAACAGAAAAGTACCCTGACACAGAGTATTCAAGTCAATGACAAGTTCATTTTGCAAACATCTTAATACCACCCTGTATATGGTAGGCTTTTATTCTTGTGGTAAAGTAGAAAGCAGATAGAGAAGTACTGAACAGTCCATCCATGAGTGAGAAGATAGAGACTTTAATTTTGGTGTATTAGATGCTATTATCTAAGTCTTGAGTATCCCTGCCTACTATGTTAATTATAAAAGTTCAGTTGAGTAAATGTGCTGACTAGGTAATGCAACCATTTTTCTTCCCTAAGGATTGAGTGCAGTGATTTGTACATAATAGGTACATGTCTGACAGGTGAGCTATATCATAAGACTGGTGTTTTTGTTTTATGTTTGTTTGTTTGTTTGTTTTTGACTATTGCCTAAGTTCTCTTTCAAAGTATCTTAAAATCCTCTTCACTGACCCTAATGAGTCTCTGTTAAAAGCCCAAGTCACCAGACCTAGATAATAAAAATTATTTATTTTTGTTAATTGTTATTTTTTAAATTGGATATTTTCTTTATTTACATTTCAAATGTTATTCCCTTTCTTGGTTTACCCTATGGAAAGCCCCTATCCCATCCACCCTGCTACTATGAAGATGTTCTCCCACCCACCCACTTCTGCCTCCCTGACCTGGCATTCCCCTATACTGGGGTATCAAGCCTTCACAGGACCAAGAACCTCTCCTCCCACTGATGCCCAACAAGGCCATCCTCTGCTACATATGCAGCTGGAGCCATGGGTCCCTCCATGTGTACTCCTAGATTGATGGTTTAGTCCCTCAGAGCTCTGAAAAGTCTGGTTGGTTGATATTGTTGATGGGATTGCAAACTCTTTCAGCTCCTTCAGTCCTTTCTTTAACTCCTCCATTGGGGACCCCATGCTCAGGTGCTCAGTCTAATGGCTGGCTTCAAGCATCCACCTCTATATTTGTCAGGCTCTGGCAGAGTCTTTCAGGAGACAGCTATATCAGGCTCCTGTCAGCAAGCATTTTTTGGCATCCACAATAGTGTCTGGGTGTGGTGACTATATATAGAATGGATCCCCAGGTGAGGCAGTCTCTGAATAGCCTTTCTTTTAGTCTCTGTTCCACATTTTGTCTCCATATTTTCTCCCCTGAGTATTTTGTTCCCACTTCTGATTTATTGTGTTTATTTGAATAAGAATGCTCCTCATTACCCCTTCCAGCTGGTCCTTTCTGCTGGGACAGGCTGCTAGCTATCCAGAATGAGGGCATTCTGAGTTTTGCAAGCAAATGGATGAATCTAGAAAATATCATCCTGAGTGAGGTAACTCAGGCCCCAAAGAGCATGCATTGTATGTACTCACTAATAAGTGGATATTAGCCTCCACTCCCCCCCAAAAGATAAAGAATACCCAAGATACAGTCCACAGAACTCAAAAAAGTCAGCAAGCTGAAGGGCCCAAGTGAGGACTCGTTAGTCCCACTTAGGAGGGAAAAGAAAGCAATTACAAGGGGAGGGAGGAGAGAGGAATCTTAGGAAGGAAAGGGGAGGGGGGAAGAGGGGAACATGATCTGGTATTGGGTGGTGGAAAAGAACTGAAGCCCTGAGGGCCAGCAAAAAGAATGGAAACAGGCAACCTTAGGAGGTAGGAGATTGGGGGGACCCTCCAGAATGTACCAGAGACCTGGGAAGTGAGAGACTCTCAAGACTTAAAGGAAGGAATCTTAGATGAAATGCCCTACAGTAGAGGGAAAGAGCCCACCTCCAGAAGAAAGACAGGGCATCAAGTGAGGGATGGGGTTGCCATTCCACAGTCAAAACTCTGACCTATAATTGTTCCAGTCTGAAAGAACTGAATGGACAGAAATGGAGAGGACTCTGAGGAAAAGAAGGTCCAGTGACAGACCCAAGGTGGGTTCCAGCTCAAAGGGAGGCCCGTAGGCCTGACACTATTACTGAGGCTATGGAGCACTCATATAAAGGGACCTATCATGACTGCCCTCCAAAACACCCAACAAGCAGCTGAAAGAGTCAGATGCAGATATTTGCACCAAACCAATGAACAGAAGTGGCTGTGTTGCCTTAGGGAAAAGCTGGAAGAAGATGATGAGTAGGGCTACCCTGTGGGAGGACCAGCAGTCTCAATTAATCTGGACTAACAAGATCTCTCAGACCCTGGCAGCATACACTAGCTGATAGGAGGCCCCCAACACATATACAGCAGAGGACTGCTGGGTCTGGGTTCACTCAGAGAAGATGCACCTAAGCCTCAAGAGACTGGTGGCCTCAGGCAGTTTAGAGGTCTGGTTGGGGATAGGACATGGGGAGTGGGGACATCCTCATGGAGACAGGGGAGCAGGGAGAATATATGGGATGTGGAACAGTTGGAGGTTGGACAAGTAGCGGAATAAAATCTGGAGTGTTAAAAAAAGACGATTAAATAAAATAAAGGAATAAAAAAACAATGCCCCTCATAGCTTCATATATTTCAATGCTTAGTCACTAAGGAGTAACATTATTTAAAAGGAATAACAGAATTAGGATGTATATCCTTATGTGGTCTTGATTGAAGAAGTATCTCAGTGAGGGTTGGATTGGAAGTTTCTAAAGCCTAGCCTCTTTCTCTCAGGGTATAAGTATCAGTTAAAGTTATAGCACATTTCTGCATCATGCCATGCAACCTATCATAATGATTATAAATCAAATCTCTGAAACTATAAGCAAGTCCCAAATTAAATGCTTTACTTTATAAATATTGCTTGCTCATGGTATTTCTTCCAAGCATTAGAACAGTGACTAAGATAGTTATCTTTCATTGGTTCAATTTCAAAGTCTTCAAAAAACATTCCATTACTTGACAGTGTTCTTTGGTATATAGTTCTAATACTTACAATATGCTATTCTATGGATACATTACTAGATAGAGGTCAATAATATTTCTTTCAACTTTAAAGACTGGATTTATTTGGAGAAATCCAAAAAATCCTCAACCCAAAGAAAGGGATTTTACATCTCAAGACATCTCCCAAGTAAAATCTACATATTACAAATCATTTTCATAGAAGATATTTTTTAGAAATTTTACAAGTATTTGGGAGTAGGCCATAAGTCAACCACTGTTTTTATTTTAACAGAGGAGCAAAGTAGGGTAATGGGAAAAAACATCTGTCTAGAATTCCCACTACTGGTAATTGCTTCCTCATCCAAAAGTGACCATTCTATTCATGTGTTTACTGGAAGTCACACCATTTCCCTTACTACCTGGTAGAAAATACAATAAGCCACCTCCCCAAAGTTTATGAAACCAAGATTGAATTTCCCATTCATTTTTGTTTCCAAGTGGTATTACTTGTTAGTGGCCTGTAGACTTCATTCTCAACTACCCCCTTCAGAAGGTGGTGAAAAAATAAAACAATTTTCCTTAGGCTGGCCCCATTTAAGTCAGAACTAAAGTAGAGGGGCTGGCAGCCTCCAGGAGAAAGTTTGAGACTATACTAGATCTACCCTTCTAAGGATGGGAAGTTTATTCAAGTAATGTTTGGGAATTCACAGGTGCTACCTTAAGAAAAGAATTAGAAAGTAGAAATCTCACTTCGCCCTTGCACCTTTCTCTACTGCCTAACTGATGTGACTGCCTCTCTGTCACTGCATTTCTGCTGAATGAAGCCCTAGGCATTATTCACACAGCTAACTGCTTGGTATCATCTGACACTCTACTTTCCCAATGTGGTAGCCATATCTCAGGCTACAACAGTGATTTTCCGGTTACTTCAATACTTTAAAAGGCTGAAGCAGCATGGAAAAGAATTTCATTTCATTAAAAAAAAATTTAGAAAGGTCCTCAGGAGATGGTGAGTTTATTTTGTCTTGTTTGGATAAAGGTTTGATCTGCTCTTGACTGTTCCCTGATGGAGACTAGGAGAAACCGCAGGGTATGAAGGTCTACTCAGTACCGTCGTCTCCCTCTTTCTCATCCTCAGCGTCCACAGACAGAACAACATACTTGCTTGCAGAAGTGAACTTGGAGGCTATATGCTTCTCAGATTTCTTTGGCTCAGGAGCAGATCTGGAGTCTTGATCTTATTTGCTGTTGTTCCTATCCAACTCTGTTTCCTTCATCCCTAGGACCATGGGTAGAGTTTCCAGTTTAGCCTTTTGTGACACTCACCCCATTTACTTTATTTTCGTCTTTCCTTGCTGATCTTTCCTCAGATGGCTGAGCTGGAGCTAATTTCCCTCCACCACTTGTAGGGGACTGCTGCTCTGTGTCTGAGTTCTGAGATCCAGCAGGAGGGTTAGAGCTGAGCTTCACCCATGCGTTCTCCTTTGGTGGAGGGGCTGACATTATCTTTAGAGATTGGTCAGGTTTAGGAGGAGGCGTAAAGGTTGGATAGTCTTCTTATTGAGGGTTTCATTTTCTAGAGACTTCTCACTCTCTTGTATTCCAGTGTGACTTATTTCTGCCAGATGTGGCCAAGGTCCCAGTCTGTGATGACTCACTTCCTGTCCTTGACAGTTCTCTTCCTGAGTTTCTTCACTTTGCCAATTTTGGTGTCTCTCCAGGGAACTGGCGGTCTAGGTTTGGCTCATCCGGATGACTCTGCAGCTTCTCCTCTTTCTGTAGCTGCTCCTCTACTTCTTTTTCTCTACCAACTGTGACAGCAGACTTCGCCCCCTCCACACACACCACCCATCAAGATAGAAGCCACTCAGCTGGACTGGGAGGTGTCTGCAGAAGAATCACCTTTAGGAGTACTTCGAGGCTTTAGATTTAGTTTAGGTCTGGGGGGGGGGCTAAGGGGAGGCCCTGTCATCACACCTATAATCATCCAAGTGTAATCATCTCTGGAGTTCTATGATGGACCACCCCTCCTGTCATATCGGTCTTCATAGTGGTCCCCTACTTCCTCTGTAGTCATCATCCCTCCAGCACCCACTTCCAAATGCTCTTCCACTACTGCTTATCCTGGAGTCGTACATAGTCTGGGTCACAGTCTCTGCTGCTTCGGTCATCATAGCAATCCTGGCCCCCATAGAGGTCCATGTTTCTGTGTAGGCCGTCCTGATAGCAGTTTCTATGCCCAGCTCTATACCAGTCTGAATCTTAGAGATCTCACTACTTGTCTCCAAAGCTCTCATTGCCTCTTCTAAGTGGGTTATCGTCAAACCTGTCTGTGGCAAGACGGGTCTTCCAGGCTGTGTCTGTTTTGTCTGAATTTCCGTTTTTTATCTCCACCAAAAGAACAGACATCCCTGTCTTTATCCTATCCTTGATCAGACACATCCACTAGAATTCTCCTGTTACCTGGAGACTCTTCACTGATACTCAGAGCGCTGAGCAGAGAATCCAGGTCCTTACATTCTGCATAGCCAAAACCTTTCAACAAGTCTGAATTGCTGGGTTGATGTGATAAGCCTACTGCGCTGATAATTAATTCTCTAGAGAATTCCTTAATGGAGTCTTCTGTCACATCATAGGGCAGATTCCCTAGGAAAGCAGTATAGGGAGGAGACTTGGGAAGATGGCTCCGGTTGTACTGGGTTCCCGAGCAGCCCATGAAGCAGTGGAACATATGGAACAATCAATTGGAGGTTCTCTGTACACATCATCATCCTTACTATATCAAGTTGTTAACACATCTCCTTTCAGATGTCTGTGTATCAGCTCAGTTAACTGGTTTAGGGACATAGGTGGTTCTTCTACCAGTTCCCCCATCCTTAGCTAGAAAATTTGTTAGGGAGATGGCTTTTCCTTTTCTTACTCTTTGTTTTTGCTGAGGCTGCCATGTTGGGAGAGGTATGGCGAACACATGAGGTCAATAATACTTACTCCTTTTAAATATCACTTTTTCATTTTCCATTTAGTACACATGTGCCCCACCCCCGAAATGTACATGTACACAGAGAAAGAGACCAGGTGGTACAGAGAGTCAGAGAGGTAGAAAGATGGAGACAGAGAAACAGAAAGACAGAGACAAGAAAAGACTATTTCTTGGCCTAGCTGCCCATGTTACTCATAACTGGTGACCATGCATACTGCTTTCCACAGAGGCCAAATCAGTAGCCAACAAGCCTCTTCACACAGAACAAAATTAATGCAGACTTATATTTACTTTTTCCTAGACACTGAGAGAGTTCCATGAAACAGAAACACAATTTTTCCCTCAGAAGTAATATAAATCTAACTTTCTGACAAAGTTGAATTCACACAAATCTCCAAATGTAATAGTTTCAGAACAAAATAAAGTACCTCATTGACTAAGACTTCATTGATTGTATGTTAGAGTATTGCTCTGCTCACCACTTAGACAGATAATTTAAGCAATGATACAATGGTTTATTGATAGCCTTGGGCAGTTCACATATTGATCACTCAGACTTCTCACACTTGGACATTTCTTTCATCTCTTCTGAGGCACTTGACAATATCTTTTTTCTTCACTTGAATAGTTTGACATGAGTAGGCTATGATACATTTTAACCTGAGTAATAAATACTGTACAACATCATGTCAAAGCTTTTCATTCTTACTCATAGGATCTGATTGCAATTTAGAAAATGATATATCCAGCTGTGGTTTGTAACTTCCCGATGCCTAACAGTTGCTTCTTCTGCAACTTTTTATTTTGATCTTAAAATACCATTTTTTAAAACATAAGGTGACATTTGAACAGGATTCACAGCATTAACATCAGTGTCTACAATCAAAATTTATATGTGTAATCAATAAGCAATCAAGATTAATAAATAAAAACAATTGCCATTGATTGATTTTATAATATTGTTGGTGGGTGTTTTACCTTTTACTTTTAGAAGACACTATTTTTTTCAAGAATAAATGTATTTTAGTCATGTGATACATAGAGCCTGTCTTTATGAAAAAACTTTTAAAATAACAGCATTTCTCATTACCTCAAAATCACATCAGTGTTAATCTCCTCTAAACTATAACCCTATTGCCTTCAATAATCACACAAAGAGAAACTGATTCTTTTTCATTACCTCTTTTGCCTGGGCTTGAGCAATGTTAGAGTAAAACATCAGTGTTCAATACCCTCACTTTAGATTCATGAAAGCTTCATGCCAACATCTGAAAATGTGACAAGTGAGAGCTAACAAAAGAAGGTAACCGGTGTTAATATTGGAAAGTGTAGGAGGGAGGTGTGAAATTATTTTAACGATTAGCAATTACCTTTTCTCTACTACAACACTTGAGCATGGGATACAAGAAGTATTCTCCAAGTTATTATTTCCTTTTTCCACATGCTGTTTACCTATCAATAATAGGGTTAAAATATTTCTTGAAAAATTACTTTTTGTCCATTGAGTATACTAACAAAATGGTGAAAAAACATAAAAACAATTTTGTTTGTATTTCTTATTTTTAAAAGTTTTTCTATACTTGCTGAAAACTTTCTGTTTTGGTTTGTTTGTTTGCTTGTTTGTTTCTTTTCACAAAGCATTTATCATGATTATAAATTAATCAACATATTGTGGATTTACAAACTTGTAAGTATGGGAGATAATAGTACTTTCATCTTACTCATGCTGTGTAAGTATTCCACCATACAGTTATGGCTTAGGAATGGTTTCTGTAGAATCAGAATGCTTATGTATTGGTCATGACTTGGTGGCTATTTTGGATAATTTTGGAGATTTGGATTTGTATAAAGTATGTCACTTGGGAAGGGCTTTGAGGTTTAAACACCTTGTGAAATTCTTAATATGCTTTTCATGATTCATGAGTTATAAGCCCTCATCATTAGTTGCAGCCACCATAGCTACTGGTACTTGCCATGCCTCCCTGTCATACACATTGGATTCTCATTCCCCTAGAGCTGTAAGCCTAATAAACCCTTCTTTCTATCAGTTACCTTGCTTTTATTGTTTTCACATATATAAACATTTATCCAATCCACAAATAGATGTTTTCAAAGGAAAAAGTAGCCAGTGTTTTGTAAATATGGACCACTGAAAATGCTTTAAAATTATATAAAGTGACCATGTAAGTGTGTGTGTGTGTGTGTGTGTCTATGTGTGTGTTGCAGAAAGAGAGAGAGAGAGAGAAAGAGATTGTGTGTGTATGTGCATATAGATATACATACATACATACATACATACATACGTGTGTGTGTGTGTGTGTGTGTGTGTTAACTATTTTTTCTGTTATGCTACCATGCATCAGAATAGGTTATTTAGAAAAAACTGTGATCTATAACACACTTTTAGATGATGAAAAGTCCAAGTTCAAGGGGCTACCAAATTTTATTTCTCATGACAGCCTGCTCATTTATTTTCAAGACATTGCACTGAATGCTGTATTTTTATATGACGGAAAGTATAAGGGTGAAAAAAAGACAAATGCACTTCCTTAAATCTTTATAAGTACACAAGTTAAAGCAAAGAAGGTAGAAATCTATTGATATAATAAATTTCTAAAAGTCTTATCCTCCAAAGATTTCAAAGAAGGTCAAATTTTGGTATAAACTTTAGAGAGAATACAAACATTTAATTCATAATAGTTAATGCTTGTCTTGGTGAGTACCTGTGAGCCCTGCTTAGTTGAGTCTGTTGACCATATTCTTTTGTTGTCCTTGAACCTTGTGGGTCCTACAATCCTTCCTCGTCCTCATTTGCAGGATTCTTCTACCTCTGCCTAATGTTTAGCTGAGAATCTCTTCATCTTCTACCATTAGTTGCTAGATGAAACATCTGAAGACAATTGGGCTAGGAATAAATCTATGAGCATAGCAGAATATTATTAAGAATCATTTCACTGGCTTTTTTTTGCCAGTCTATTTTGGTTAGATCCTGGGTCTGGAAAATCTAGGCCAACTGCGTACATATTGTGTTATGTAGCTAATTATACCTGTGGGACTTCTAACAGTGGAAGTGGGTAGTCTTTCTTACTGTTTTGCCTGTCCTTGGGACCCTTTTCTTCCTAATGGCTTATGTCCTCCCGTCTTGATATGAGGGTTTGTGCCTAGTCGTTATGTAACTTGTTATGCCATATTCAGTAGATATCCCAGGAAGACATGATTGTTTTTTTTTCAATGGAGGTGGAGTCAATCTGGAGAGGGGTGGTGAGGGAAGGGGGTAGTGGTGGGAGGGTAAACATCAGTCAGGATGTAATGTATGAGAAAATAATAAAAAAAATAAAAATAAAATTAAAAATACAGTTGATACTTCTGTGATTTTGCAAAAATAATGAGTATTTAATTTACATGTGAGAGAAAATTACTTATCAAAAGAGGACTGAGTTTATTTAGTCAGTATACAAAGTTTAAATTGAAAAGGTCTCCATTATCTTATTATCTGCAAAACCAACAGAAAAAAAATAGCAAACAGTATAAGAGTTTGAGGAAGTACTGTGATAAGACTATCACAAGTAAATTAGAGTTAGTGAAGTTGGAGAGTATATTAATCTGACTATCATAATCTTGAATGAGGATGAGGTCAAAGAATTGCAGATGTGGTGTGGAAATGAAGTCAGAGAAGAAAGGGGAGGTAGGCATAGTAGAGCACATCTGTAATGACAGCACTTGGAGTTCTAATACAGATGGGTTATTTTGAGGTCAAGACTAGTCTGAGCTAAAGTAAATTCAGAACTCTTCTGGATTACATAGCAAGATTCTATTTCAAAACACAAAAGCAATAAACAAATAAATTAGTTAACACAATTTCAAGTAGAAAAGTAGAAAGAAGAAGGAATAAAGAAGAAAAGAAGAAGAAGAAGAAAAAAGAAGAAGAAGAAGAAGAAGAAGAAGAAGAAGAAGAAGAAGAAGAAGAAGAAGAAGAATGATGAGGAGGAAGAGAAGGATGAAGAGGAGAAGGAGAAGAAGCTATATTTTAAGAAAAAGAAAATTGCTGTTATACGGATCATCATTGATGTATAATACTATAAAAAATATTACCTGTGTGTATATAAAAGTTTGATGACTTGTCTTGACCAGTTAAAACAATGTTAGATAATCCAGTATTGTGAAAATATGGCTTTTAATAACTTTGGCTTTTCACTCTCAGAAACTAAACATCTATTTTTTTTTTCACTTAGTGATGCTGGAAATCATTCTACCTGGAAGATTATTTGCTTAATGACTGCAGCTGATAGAATGAAGTAGAATAGAATCCATCTGTGTGTAAAGCCATCATTGTTCCCTAGTAGATAATGTACATGTGAGAGACTAATGAAATATTAAGAAGGATAGGAATGTATGTACAAACTTTTCAATTGGTAGGTTACCATGGAAGCTCACAATACAATCTCAATTGACTATTTGAGCTCTGACAGGAAATACTTACGTCATTGGTAGCTCCCGGACCATAGAGCTGCAAGAAAATCTGTTCATATATTTCCTGGAATGTTTGGCTGTTTACCAGTAATTGGGACTATACTTTATGGCTTCCTGTTGACAGGAGATATTTTAATTCATAGGCAATTTATAACAATGCGTACATTTCTTCTGTTCAATAAATTTTATCTCTGGTCTTTTTCAGGGAATTTCAATTATGCTTGTTGAATTAAAAGAAGTTAAATCTGTTTGCTGAGACACTTTTTCTTTTCTTTATTGTGTTTTTGTTAAATTTATCAGTACTTCTATTTCTTGTCATGAAGAAACTCTCCCTCAATAGTCTAAAATGTTTCCACAAAAGGGAAATAGATGATATGGCCATTGTTTTTCAAGTGCCGTGTTTTCAGATTTAGATGGAACACTCAAAACTTCATATTTGAGACAGTTTTGTAAGGTGATTGATAAGATAGCTGAATGCATGATGTAGTGAAACCAACAAAACAACAATGAAACATAGTACAGGTACTGAGGTACCAAAGCTAGCAATGGCATTCTTGGAACTGGGAGAGGACAAAGAGTGGTTACCATAAATATGAGAAGTAAAGGTCATTGAACTTTCTGTGAAGGACACACGTTGTCTATAAAACACACACACACACACACACACACACACACAATTTTACCTTACTTAAAATATTATAATATAAAAAGTTACTAAAAATGAAATGTCATTATTTCTATTATAAAACATTTTATGATTTTCTTTCAATTATGTGCTATAATATACTGATTACAGACCCTTTAAGAATAATTTTGACATCCTTTGTTTTTAGTTAATTTTTTATTACATTTATTTATTCACTGTGACATCCCAATATAAATCCCCCCTCTTCTCACAGTACTGTCTCATACAGATTTTCCCTGCATTCTACACTCTCCTTCCATATCCTTTATAATAAAGTTAAACTAAGAAAAAAAAACTCAAATATTTTCTTCAACTTCCAAAATTGGCTATAATTATCTACCTTTTGAAATAAAGTCTCTGAACATGGCAATTCATAAAGTAGTGAATAATTTCTTCTCTAGTAATCTTCCCAATAATGGACAGGATATTAGGTTTGTTTTCTTAAAGACTTTTAGTTGAATGCGATTTGCTCATATCAACAGACATGCTACTGAGGAAGGGCCTTTTCATCTTACTGACAGGGATCATATTAAAAAGCCAGAGAACTGGATGCTTGCCATCCAAGCAATTTAGGCTATGTCTACCATTTGAAAAGAAACTTTTAGAAAATAAATATTTCTTGCAAGCAAGCTGTCAAAGTTGTCTGCAAAGATTATACGGTTGGAAAAGAAGTCAATGATATTTTTTTTCACTACTACATGTAACCATTATTGCTACCATGTGCATATACAGCTGTAGTCTATTTTTTTGTGTCTTCTAAAGATTATTTCCTAAGCAATAGGTTGGTACCTATCACCCTTCTGGCTGATTAATACTCATCTCAAATCCTTTAAATATCTTCAATGAAGATGAAAAAATCATATTGTATTTAAGGTAGTATTTATAAATATAACACTTGTTGACCTACTAAACACATTAGTATTGACACTTTTTTACACTTATATTTTCATTCAATTGAACTGAAACTAACAAAAACATCAGGAAGACCCTATACCTAAGTGGTTAAGACGACTAACTAGAACAGTTTCTGTAAGGGAAGATCATTAGAAAATGTTTAATTGGTAGTTTTAATTATTTGTTGAGTATGAGGTTTATTCCATCAAATGAGTTTACATGTGTCATCATTACAAGATATTAGTAACATGTGTAAAAAACGGTTGCTCATTTACACACAAACATGAGTGGGCCTTTTTGTATTAGATGCCATTGTGTTCACTAGAAAATTTATTAATGATATTTCGGTATAGGCAAAACAGACATTGACTCTTCATTTATTTTTATTTCAGTATTTGTTTTTAAGTTAAATGACTTAACTTAAAATAGTTATTCACAGAGACCTTTATGTAGGACTATGAAATACAACCTGATTTCTGGTTGAGCACTGGCTGGAGACTGCCAGAGACCCCAGGTGATCCTGAGGGGACAGGTGGGGGGATTCAGGTGACCTCAAGGAACAGCATGCATTTGCCATGCTCTCAGACTCCAGGCTCCTGACAGGAGGCTGCAGACCTCCATAAATATATGCCTTTCGGTCACATAGAACAATGGCCCCCTAGCTCCTCCACAGGTGAAAGTTAGGACTACAGGTAACAGAGCTTCAAGATAGATCTCCATATTAATGAGATACTTAAAGCCCAGAGGACTGTAGCCAATTAAACATTCATTCCCAGACCCTGCTCCTTGCAAAAGGTATTTAACCTCAGGCCCACACTGAGGAAACCGAGTTATAGTGTTCATTTACTTTCCTCCATGACAATAAACATCTTAAGACCATGGACTGCTTCTCTTCTTTAAAATACACCATAGAGATCAGTGGAGCAGGCCTGCATCAACAGTGCTGCCGCCAAATCTCCGGCAGAAGAACTCTCTGAGTTCCCAGCCACTGAGACCATCAACCCAAGCAAGCAAGCTGAGTCAGCTACGACCAAATCAAGTGAGCCGCTTTGACCAAGTACTCTCATCTCTGTGGAACACAGCCAGAGCTTCTCCCCATCTCTCCTTCAGCTGTGGGCCAATCCAGCTCATGTGCCCCAACTTAGTTCTTGGCCCTTCCATGCCTATCAGCGGTGCCTGGTGGCCCACGAGCCTGAAAACCAGATGACCTACCTCCACCTCTCCACGGGACATCAGACTGTGCTCACCACCCTGAAGTGGGGTCCCATAGTTTCACATAGCCCGATGCCCACCTGGTGCCAGTCTGGAGAGCACAGTCACCTTCCTGCACCTCTGTCCCCATGAGAGGCTCTAGCACCTGTACATACAGTTTTACTACTTCATTACTGTAATAGTTAAGATATGCAATAGGCTTATTGATGAGTAAATAAACAAAACACTCCTCTCTGCATTTGTGCATGCACATATGTATGTTTGTATGAATATATATATATATATATATATATATATATATATATATATATATATATTCAACTGTCATATGTCAATTGTAAGGAAAAAAATTAGTAAAGGAATTTGGTAGTTCATGAAGAGAAGAATGTTGATTACCTCATAGTAGCTTACAACCATCTTTACCTCTAGAGCCAGGTGATCCAACATCTGCTTCTGGTCTTTAAGGGCACCAAGCACTTATGTGGTGAAGAGCAAAATGCAAGGCAAAATATCCACAGTGATAAAATTGTAAATGCTTCAATTTATGTGTTTGTTATAATGTATGTTCTCTAAAATTTTTAAACATAAATTTCTTCAGAAAAGAAAGAGGTACAATAATTCAGATGTTTAATTATAATCAGCACATACATATATGTTTGAATAGATTGAAGTTAAGAAGTTATCAAATGTGATTTGATTGCTGGACATTTTTAAAAATAATAATTTCCAAAAATACATATTTTAAACTCATGCCTCTGATTTTTTATTGAGTATTCCCTCTGCAAGAGTGATGGTTCCTTTCTTATTCTATTCATTTAATAAAATACTTTTGTCTCCTTCATTTCTTGGATAATGCTCCCTCAATTCCACTTATTAGAAGGATATTCCATATCTGGTCTGGATCAACAACATGCGTAGAGCAGCACACTGAACTCCATATCCCAGTTGTACTTGGCTCACAAGTGGCACACTCTAAGTTGACACACACAGGAAAGACAGTCCTACCTCCCTTTGCCAATATCCCTGCCTCTGGCGACCCCAGAAAGCCTAGCAGTCACAGCATTTGCCTCACCCAGTAGGACCTGCTTCTTCCTTCCAATCTGTGCCCTAACCAGCAGCAGTTGCAGAGCAGCACAGGTCACTCAACCAAACAGTACTACCTGCTTCCTAGAGGCCTGTTTAAACCCTATACATACAGTTCCACCTGCCTCACTGGAGGCTCAGTCCAACACAGGATACTCAGACAAAAACAAAACAAAAAAAAATCCAAACAATTAAACAAACAACAAACAAAAAAAAAGAAAGAAAAAGAAAAGAGAGAGATACATCTCTGATTCTGAAACCTGAAATTTTAGTCTACGAAATGCTAGGCTTCATTTAAGAAATCAGACTTGTGGTAAATAGAGATAGGTTAAAAAAGTACAGAACATTTGCTTTTTTCTTTTATAACTTAATTGCCATGTCATTGTCATCATTCACTTTATATTTATTTTACTTAGACTTTCATTTTATTGTACTATTTTGTGTACATGAGTGTTTTGCATGCATATATGATTCCATATATGTATGTGCCCTCATGACGATAGAGGCAAAAATAGGGATTTGGATCACCAAGGGCTCGAGTTATAAATTATTGTTAGCTGCCATGTGAGGCCATGGCTGGAACTTCCAGAAGAAGAGCATCTGGTGTTCTTTTCCAGTGAGCCATTGCTCTAGCCATTATTTTACATTTCCTTATCTAGTAAATGCCAAATTGAGGTAGTTTGGAATATTGAGAAAAATACAATTTGAAGCTCAGTTTTAGATCAATGAGAAGAGTAACTTCAGTTAGTTTTATGAATAATAACCCTGGTACAATTTGGCAATTTGAACATGGAACTTTCTCTAAAGGCTCGAGTGTATGAATGTTAGGTCTTCAGTTGTTGTTGCTATTTGGAGAGGTGGTATACCCTTGCAGGAGTAAGTATGCTACTGTGAACAGGACTTCAGTGTTCATAGCTTGCCCCTTTTAGTACTCTATGTCTTATTTCTGAATGAACTTGCGATCTGTGACCATCCTGCTTATACTACTTGATACCATGAGTCTTTTCTCATCATGGACTCTCTGTGTGGAACAATCCTTTGAAATATATTCGTCTTTCCATACATTCTTTTTGGTCAGAGTGCTATATCACAGTAGCAGAAAAGTGAGTAATTCTAGGAAGATCTAGCTACTAGGATAGGATTGTGTTAATGGTTAAGTACCCAGTAAACAGATAAAAAGCAAAGCTATGAAAGACATTTTAGAGGAAGCCATCTTTAATCAAACTAAGAGAAATATTAAAAATGAAAATTAAAAACCAAAACCCACAAAAAAGCAAGCAACAAAACATTTGAAATTATTGGTGGAGTTTTAAAAAGAGGTTTTGTTTTTGTTTTTTGTTTTTTGTTTGTAAACTATGGATAAATGTATACTTTTGAAGATGTATTTCCATGAGTATGACGTGTGACAATAGTACTGTTGGTTGAAATAAGTATAAATTGCCAAAAATTTTTAATTACTTTTCTTGATACTAATGAAAATAAAAGAGAGTCTTAGTGTTACTCTATGGCTGCAATAAAACATAATGACCAAAGTAACTTGGGACAGAAAGGTTTTACTTTACTGACAGTTTTGTATAAAAGAATTCAACATCAAGACCAGTGAGGACAGGAGGCAGCAGCTGATGTGCTGAAGGCATGGAGGGATTCTGCTTACTGACTTGTATTGCTTCTCAAATCCTGCTCAGTCTGCTATTTTATAGAACTTAGGCTCACCAGCATAGGAATGATACCAAACACAGTGGACTGGGCTCTCCCCTGTCAATCATTAATTAAGGAATTGTCCTACCTACAGACTTGTCTATAGCCCAACCTTACAGAAACATGAAGTTTACTGCTCTAATGGCCTTGGGCTGTGTCAAGTTGACATAAAAGTAGACAGTGCAGACTTAAGCTTATTTTATTTATGTATAATGGTAAGTGAATAAATTGTGATGATACTAATATTGAGAAAGAGAAGATAGCATCAATTTGAGAAAGCAGATTAAGAGTGGATTACAGAAGAAATCCACTAGAACAGTGGATCTCAACCTTGTGATTACTGCAACATTTTAATACAGTTCCTCATGCTGTAGTGACCCCAATCATAAAATTACTTCTATGGTTACTTTATAACCTTAATTTTTTCCTGGTGTGAATTATAATGTAAATATTTGTTTTCTGAAGATTTTAGTTGATGCCTGTAAATGAAGGGCCACAACCCACACGCTGAGAGCTACTGTACTAGAGGTGTCAAGTCTGGCTTCCAAAATCTAATTGTATGTTTTCAAGAGTTTCCATATATTCTTAGTCTTTAAAGTAAAATCATCATTCTTCCCTGTTAATTACTAAAATATTTTTACCAGCACATAATGATTGAACTTTTATTTTTTAAATTATTAGTATATTTCATACATTTGAAGGCAAATATTTGTAAGACACAGTGAAGTAATGTTTAAGACATCTTTGGGCACAGCCAGTTGAGATGAGTTGTGTACAGTTCCCTAACAACATTGTCTGGGTCTGGGCTCACCCTGCCATACTAAGGAGTCTTGTGGGACCTCAAGAGCATCCTAGTTCCCTAAGGAGGACTGTATGGACCCCAGAACCACCAGTATAGAACCCTCACCCACCAATATCTTGCCAGTAAGATGGGCCGGAGGCACAGCCAGATCTGGGCTGTACTCTGGCTCCTGACCTCCATTGTCTTGCCCACAGCTCTCACTAACTTCCCTAGGATTCCTTCTGCCATTGGGATCATCCACTCAACACCATAGACAAAAGAGAGCTAAAGGACAGCTTATGAATACAATTAACAAGATCAACATCCAGGACATTTTTGTCACTATGAGAGGACCTAACCTCAGAATAATAGAAATAGAAAAGGATAAGATTTCTAGCTCAAAGGCCCAGATAATATATTCAACAAAACCATAGAAGAAAATTCCCTAGCTCAAAGAAAGAGATGCTTATAGACATACCAAAAGCTAACAGAACACCAAATAGATTGGACCAGAAAACTCTTCCATCATATAATAATCAAAACACTAAATTTACAGAATGAAGAAGCAATATTAAGAGCTGCTGGACAATGCCAAGTAACATATACAGACAGACCTATGAGAATTAATTCTGACATTTAACAGAGAATCTAAAAGCCAGAAGTGCATCAGTAGATGTTTTGCAGATCCTAACAGACCACACATGTCAGCTATATAACAAGTAAAACTCTCAATTACTAAAGATGAAGAATACAAGAAAACCAAATTTAAACAACATCTTTCCACTAAATCCACCATACAAAGGATACTAAAAGGAAAACTCCAATGCAATGAGGCTAACTACAACCAACAAAAAAGAAACAATAATTTTTCAGCAGTAAAAACAAAAGATGACAAACACACATGTACACCACCACAACCACTACCACCACCACCAACATCAAAATAACAGAAATTAACAATTAATTTAATTAATTAAAGATGATCATTAATATCTTTCAAGATCAAAAGACACAAGTCACCAATAAGAAAACCACAAGCTAACAGAGTATAGGCATAAACAGGATCTTTTTTTATAAGGATTTTTAACAGGATTCTGCTTTATATGAGAAACATAACTTAGCAAAAAATGATATTTAGTCACTCATAGTAAAGGGATACAAAACAGTTTTCCTAACAAACTTACCCCCTCAAAAAAGAAAAAGCCCTAGTTGAAATATACATTCTAAGATCTAATAAAATATACTTTCATCAAAAGTAATAAAAAGAGATGAAGACACTCCATACTAATCAAAGGAAAAAAATGCACCAAAATGGAATTTCTAAAATATATGCTCCAAGTAGGTACCCACATTCATAAAAGAAACACTGATCAAGCTTACATAACACACCAAACCTTAATCATGTGAATCTTTAACCACTCTCTCTCACCATTGGGCAGATCATCAAAACAAAAACTAAATGAAGAAATAATGAAATTAACAGAGGTTATGAATAAAACTGACCTAACAAATATCTATAGAACATTTCACCCAAACACATACACAAAAACACCTTCTTCTCAGCATCTCATGGAACCTACTTCAAAACAGACCATAAAGGTAAAAAAGCAAGCTTCAATACCCCTTGCATTTTATCAGATCACCATGAACTAAAGCTTGACTTCACCAACAACAGATACAGCAGAAAGCCTACAAACTCATGGAAACTGAACAACTATCTACTCAATGACCACTGGGTCAAAGAAGAAATAAAGGAAGAAATCAAAGACATTCTAGAATTCAGTGAAAATGGAGGCACAACATAACCAAACTTATTGGACATAATGAAAGCAGTGCTTAAAGAAAAGTTCATAGTGCAAAGTGCATTCATAAAAAAATTTTGAGAGATCCTATAATAGCGACTTAACATCATTCATAAAAGTTCTAGAATAAAAGGAAACAAGTACAGCCAAAAGTAGTAGACAGCAGGAAGTAATCAAACTGAAATCAATAAATTAGAAGCAAAGAGAAAAATTTAAAGAATCAAGGAAATGAATAGTTGGTTCTTTGAGAACATCAACAAGGTATACAAACACTTAGACAGGGACTTCCGGTCTGGGCTTGAGCATAGAGCAGGACACAGGCGGCAGCTCAGCATCCAACCCCAGAAAAACGAGAGAAAGAGGGACTCCCAGGAGCTTTAACTCAGGCAGCATCCCAGGTAAGGAAAAAGCAGCACTTGCCCAAAACAGGGAGCATCTGGGAACCACTGGGACCCAGGAATTCACTCCTGGCCTGGAGCCTGGGCCCCCTTCCGGTTTCCACCTGAGCACGGAGCAGATCTTGGGCCTCAGCTCTAACCCCAGCAGCAAAACCCATCCCAAACAATTCTGACACAACCTAGATAATAGGAAAGACAGGCCCCAGTCAGAGACAGCACAGATTGCACAAAGGCAAACCAGATGGCAAAAGGCAAGCACAAGAAAACAAGCACCAGCAACCCAAGGTACTTGCCATCATCAGAACCTAGTTCTCCCACATTAGAAAGTCCCGAACTCCCCATATCACTAGGAAAGCAAGAACCAGATCTAAAATCACTTCTAATGATGATGCTAGAGGACTATAAGAAGGAAATAAATAACACTATCAAAAAACTTGAGGAGAACACAGGAAAACAGGATGAAGTCCTTAAAGAAACACAAAAATCCTTTAAAGAATTACAAGAAAACACAAACAAACAGATGAAGGATTTGAACAAAAAAATCCAGGACATAAAAATGGAAGTAGAAACAGTAAAGAAATCACAAAGTGAGATTACCATGAAGATAGAAAACCTAAGAAAGAAATCAGGAGTCATAGACACAAGCATCACCAACAGAATACAAGAGATAGAAAGAAGAATCTCAGGTGCAGAAGATACCTTAGAAAATATTGACACAACTGTCAAAGAAAATGCAAAATGCACAAAGTTCTTAACACAAAACATCCAGGAAATCCAGGATGCAATGAGAAGACCAAACCTAAGGATAATAGGTATAGATGAGAGTGACGATTCCCAACTTAAAGGGCCAGTAAATATCTTCAAGAAAATTATTGAGGAAAACTTCCCTAACCTAAGGAATGAGATGCCCATAATCACACAAGAAGCCTACAGAACGCCAAACAGACTAGATCAAAAAAGAAATAACTCCCGTCACATAATAATCAAGACACAAAATGCACAAAACAAAGAAAGAATTTTAAAAGCAGTAAGGGAAAAAGGCCAAGTAACAAGAGGATCAATGGAATAGAATAGAAGACCCAGAAATGAACTCCCATACCTATGGTTACCTGATCTTTGACAAAGGAGCTAAAACCATCTAGTGGAAAAAAGACAACATTTTCAACAAATGGTGCTGGTCTAACTGGAGGTCAGCATGTAGAAAAATGCAAATTGATCCATACTTATCTCCTTGTACAAAGCTCAATTCCAAGTGGATCAAGGACCTCCACCTAAAACCAGCCCCACTGAAACTAATAGAAGAGAAACTGGGGAAAAGCCTGGAACACAGGCACAGGAGAAAGTTTCCTGAACAGAACACCAATGGCCTGTGTGCTAAGACCAAGAATCAACAAATGGGACCTCATAAAACTTCAAAGCTTCTGTAAAGCAAAGGACACAGTCAATAGGACAAAGCAGCAACCAACAGACTGGGGAAAGATCTTCACCAACCCTACATCTGATAAAGGGCAAATATCCAAGATATACAAAGAACTGAAGAAATTAGACTGTAGACAACCAAAGAACCCTATTAAAAAATTGAGCACAGAGCTGAACAAAGAATTCTCAACTGAGGAGGCTCGAATGGTTGAGAAGAACCTAAAGAAGTGTTCAGCATCCCTAGTCATCAGGGAAATGCAAATGAAAACAACACTGAGATTCCACCTCACACCAGTCAGAATGGCTAAGATCAAAAACACAGATGACAGCAGATGTTGACAAGGATGTGGAGAAAGAGGAACACTCCTCCACTGTTGGTGGGATTGTAAACTGGTACAACCACTATGGAAAGCAATCTGGCAGTATCTCAGAAAATCGAACATAATGTTACCTGAGGAACCAGCTATACCACTCCTGGGCATATACCCTAAAGACGTTTCAACATACAAAAGGGACACATGCTCCACCATGTTCATAGCAGCCTTATTTATAATAGCCAGAAGTTGGAAAGAACCCAGGTGCCCTTAAACAGAAGAATGGATGCAGAAAATGTGGTACATTTATACAATGGAGTACTACTCAGCTATTAAAAACAATGAGTTCATGAAATTCTTAGGCAAATGGATGGAGGTGGAAAATATCATCCTGAGTGAGGTGACCCAATCTCAAAAGAACACACATGGTATGCACTCAACTGATAAGTAGATATTAGCCCAAAAGCTCACAATTTCTAAGAAACAACGTATAGACCACATAAAACTCACAAAGAAGAAGGAAGACCAAAGTGTGGATGCTTTGGTCCTTTCTAGAAGGAGTATCAAAAGTTTCAACCAAAGCTCCTAAAGTCCAAACCGCCAGCCAGAGAGCACAAAGGGAGGGACTCATGCACCTGTATAGGGAATTGAGGGTGACCTTGTTAGACTTCAGTGAAAGTGGAGGGCCATGTTCCCCAAAAGTTTGGATCCCCTACTGTGTGGTAATTCGAGAGCAGGGAGATGGGATTGGGAGGATGTTTGGAGCACACCCTCACAAAAATTAGGAGGGGGTATGGGATAAGGGGTTTTGTGGGAGAATGGGAGAGGAGATAACATTGAAAGGTAAATAGATATAATATCCAATTAAAAAAACCACACAGATAAAGGGTCTAAAAAAAGAGAGAGAGAGGGAGAGAGTTTACTTATTTTAAATTATTTTCAAAAGTTTCTAGGAGTTGCTAATTGGCTAAGATCCTATTTTAAGCTCTCCATAAAAGAATTTAAGTCTCTGTTCAATATTCTCAAGAGAGATGTAAATCCTAATTTTCCTCAACAATTAATTGACAAAAGTGAGGTAATCTCACAAAAAGTAGAAGAAACTATTACTAATCGATATATTATATAGTCTGATTAGTTGTCGGCAATGCTATAACAGTCCTTTGTCAAAAGAATATTAATATAGATATATATATATCCTTAAGTAGGGTCTTCATGACTCTCTGAGTGTGGAAAGAGTGACTGTTGACGCTTCTGCCCTGATTTTACAAGAACTCTGAAAAATTGGCTTTAAAAACAAAAGAGGGGGAA
>NW_021604565.1:23462349-23500368 GCF_004785775.1 Grammomys surdaster | reverse complement strand
TATATATATATATATATATTACCAGGCAAGAGTTATTAAAATGAAAGTAGATCATGCACAAAACAGTTAAAGGAAGTAAAACAGAATTGATTTAAGCCATGCTTGATGCTCTTTCAGCTAAAACTGTTATTTTATTCTCTTTACTATAAATTCTACTGTCAAGACAGATATCCATTTTAATGAAGTACCTAAAGGCCATGAGGACTTAACCAATAAGCTCTCCTTCCTAGATACTCCTCTCTACAAAAGATATTTAACCTTAGGCTCGCCCTGAGAAGTGGGGTACAGTTTTACTCATCCAATTTCCACTGTGACAATAAATGCCTTAAAACCATGGACTGCCTGTTTTTATTGGGATCCACTGTGGGGAGGCACGGCGAAGGCATTTGCCTAGAGAGCTGCCATCTAACCTCCTGTGGAAGGCCTCTATGCACTCCCAGCCAGATTATCCATTTAAATGAGTTATGTCTTAGTATTGTAATAAACTGTAAGAGATTCTAAGTTCTGAAATGCATCCTTAAGAATATAATGTTGAAGTTTAGAGACAGACATAAACTTATTTTTATTGAATTTTTGAGTCTCACATGTTATTCTGTGTTAGTATATTTTGAAATATGCATAAGAAATATTCATATGAAAGTAATTTTGAAAGGTTACTAACTGTATAAATATATAAATACATTGAAAATGTATATTTTTCTTGAACATTTCTTTAAGTGCTTCTTGGTCATTCAAGATTCCTGTTGAGATTTCTCTCTTTAGTTTTCTACCCCATTTCTTAGTTGGGTTATTTGGTTTGTTGGAGTCTAACTTTTTTTTTATTTTTAAATTTTAATTTAATAAATTATATAGTCTAGTCACCATTCACATCCAGATACATTTTGGATATTAGTCCTTTGTCAGATGTAGAGTTAGTGAGTATATTTTCCCAATCTGTAGGTTGCAATTTTGTCCTACTTAGTCATCAGGGAAATGCAAATCAAAATGACCCTGAGATTCCATTCTATACCAGTCAGATTGAATAAGATCAAAACCTCAACCACAGCATATTCAGGTGGGGATGCAGAGAAAGTGGACAGTTTATTCATTGATGATGGGACTACAAACTTGTACAACTAGACTGGCAAACAATCTGGTGGTTTCTCAGAAAATTGGAAATAGTTCTATCTAAAGACCTAGCTATACTGATTCTGGGCATATGCCTCCAAAATGTTTCAAGAACATTTTCCCACTATGTTCACAGCAACTTTATTGTTAATAGTCAGAAACTGGGTACAACTCAGATGTCAAATAATGGATACAGAAAATGTGGTTCATTTACAGAATGTAATACTATAAAAACAACCACATCATGAGGTTCCTGGACAAATGGATGGAATTAGAAAATATCATCCTTAGTGAGGCAATCCTGTCCCCAAAGGACAGACATGGTAGATACTCACTGATAAATGAATATTAACTATTAAGTTGTCAAGGGACCCACATGGAGACTGTCCTGTATGTGTGCTTTGGGACACAGTTCAACCCATTTATGCTTTTAGTTGGTTGCTCAGCCTCAGATCTCCCAGTGTTCCAGGTTAGTTGACTCTGTTGTTCTTTTTGAGTTCCTGTCCCCTTTAGTACCTTCAAACCTTCCCCAAACTTTTCTGTTAGAGTCCCTGACCTCTGTCCAATGATTGGCTGTAGATATATGGATCTGTTTCGGTTAGCTGCTGGATAGAGCCTCTCAGGGAACAGTTATGCTCCTGGCTGCATGGATAGGAGAGTATCATTAATATTGTCAGGAATTGTTGCTTGACCATGGGATGGATAGGTTTCAAGTTGAGCTGGTTTTTTTAGTTGGACATGCCCTCAGTTTCTGCTCCATCTTTGCCCCTGGAAGATATTTACCCTTAAAGAAGAAACACATGAATCTCTTAATAAATTACAGGAAAACACAAACAAACTGGTGAAGGAATTGAACAAAACCATCCAGGATCTAAAAATGGAAATAGAAACAATAAAGAAATCACAAAGAGAGATAACCCTGGAGATAGAAAACCTAGGAAAGAGATCAAGAGTCATAGATACAAGCATCACCAACAGAATACAAGAGATAGAAGAGAGAATCCCAGGAGCAGAAGATACAATAAAAAACGTTGACACAACAGTCAAAGAAAATGTAAAATGCAAAAAGGTCCTAACCCAAAATATTAGGAAATCCAGGACACAATGACAAGCCCAAACCTAAGGATAGTAGGTATAGAAGAGAGTGAAGATTTCCAAATTAAAGGGCCAGTAAATATCTTCAAGAAAATTATAGTAGAAAACTTCCTTAACCTAAAGAGATGCCCATGAACATACAAGAAGCCTACAGAACGCCAAATAGACTAGACCAGAAAAGAAATACCTCCCGTCACATAATAATCAAAACACCAAATGCACAAAACAAGGAACAAATATTAAAAGGAATTGGGAAAGAATGTCAAGTTACATTTAAAGGCAGATCTATCAGAATTACACCAAACTTTTCACCAGAGACTATAAAAGTCACAAGATCCTAGGTAGATGTCATACAGATCCTAAGAGAACACAAATGCCAGCCCAGGCTACTAAACCCAGCAAAACCTTCATTTAACATAGATGGAGAAACCAAGATATTCCATGTCAATACCAAATTTATACAATATCTTTTCACAAATCCAACCCTACAAAGGATAATAGAAACCTCTAACACAAGGAGGGAGACTACACCTTAGAAAAAGCAAAAAAGTAATCTTTCAATAAACCCCAAAGAAGATAGCCACACAAACACAATTCTATCTCTAACAACAAAAATAAGAGAAAGCAACAATAACTTTACCTTAATATCTCTTAACATCAAAGGACTCAATTCCCCAGTAAAAAGGCATAGACTGACTGGATACATGAACAGGACCCAACATTTTGCTGCATACAGGAAACACATCTCAGTGACAAAAACAGACACTACCTCAGAGTAAAAGGCTGGAAAACAATTTTCCCAGCAAATGCTCCCAACAAACAAGCTGGAGTAGCCATTCTAATATCAAATAAAATTGACTTTCAGCCAAAAGTTACCAAAAACGATAAGGAAGAACACGTTATACTAGTCAAAGGATAAATCTTCCAAGATGAACATTCAGTTCTGAACATCTATGCTCCAAATGCAAGAGCACCCACATTCATAAAAGAAACTTTACGAAAGCACAAAGCACACATTGCTCCTTATACAATAATAGATACAAAAATAGTGGGAGAATTTGACACCCCACTCTTAGCAATGATCAGATCATAGATATAGAAACTAAACAGAGACACAGAGAAGCTAACAGAAGTTTTGAACAAAATGGATTTAACAGATATCTTTAGAAGATATTTCAGATATTTCATCCTAAAATAAAATAATATAGCTTTTCCTCAGCACCTCATGGTCCCTTCTCCAAAACTGACCATATAATTGGTCACAAAATATATCTCAACAGATACAAAAAGACTGAAATAATCCCATGCATCCTATCTGATCACCACAAACTAAGGCTGATCATCAGTAACAACAAAAACAACAAAAACTCCATATAAACATGGAAGGTGAACAGCTCTCTACTCATTGATAACTTGGTCAAGGAAGAAATAAAACGTTTTATAATTCAATGAAAATGAAGACAGGACATACTGGAACTTATGGGACAGAATGAAAACAGTGGTAAGAGGAAATCTCATAGCTCTGAGTGCCTCCAAAAGGAAACTGGGGATGGAATACATTAGCAAATTGACAGCACACCTGAAAGTTCTAGAACAAAAAGAAACAAATACACTCAGAGCACTAGATGGCAGAAAATATTCAAACTCAGGGCTGAAATTAACCAAGTAGAAACAAAGACAACTATACAAAGAATCAGCAAAACCAGGAGCTTGTTCTTTGAGAAAATGAACAAGATAGATAAACCCTTAGCCACATTAACCAGAGGGCACAGAGACAGTTTCCAAATTAATGGAGTCAGAAATGAAAAGGGAGGCATAACAACAGAAACCAAGGAAATCCAAAAGATTATCAGATCTGACTATAAAACATATACTCAACAAACTGGAAAATCTGAATGAAATGGCCAATTTTCTAGAAAGATACCAGGAATCAATATTAAATCAGTGTCACAAAAACCATCTAAACAGTCCCATAAGCCCTAAAGATATTAAAGTAATCATTAAAATCTCACAACCAAAAAAAAAAAAAAAAAAAAAAACCAAGACCAGATAGGTTTAGTGCAGAATTCTAGCAGACCTTCAAAGAAGACCTAATACCAATACTCTTCAAACTATTCCACAAAATATAAACAGAAGGTACACTACACAATTCGTTCTATGAAGCCACAGTTATGCTCATACAGAAATCACACAAAGGCCCAATACAGAAAGAGAACTTCAGACCAATTTCACATCATATATATATATATATATATATATATATATATATATATATAAAAATACTCAAACTTCTTGCTAACTGAACTGAAAAACAAATCAAAATGATCATCCATCATGATCACATAGGCTTCATCCCAGGGATGCATGGATGGTTTATCATGTTATATATATATATATTATATATATACACTATCTATCTCTATATCATTTGTATCTATATATCTACAAAACAAACTTAAATAAAAAAACAAATAATTATTTCATTAGATGCTTAGAAGGGATTTGACAAAATTCAACATCCCTTCATGATAAAAGACTTGGAAAGAACAGGAATTCAAGGGTCATATCTAAACATAGTAAAAGCAATATATAGCAAACCAATAGCCAAAAATCTAACGAATTGGAGAGAAACTTGATGCAATCTCACTAAAATCAGAGACTAGACAAGGCTGCCTCCTCTCTCCCTACCTATTCAATATACTACTTGAAGTCCTAGCCAGAGAAATTAGAAAACACAAGGAGATCAAAGGCATGCAATTTGGAAAGGAAGAAGTCAAAATATCACTATTGGTATGATACTTAAGTGACCGGAAAATTTCACCTGAGAACTCCTACAGTTGATAAACAACTTAGCAAAGTGGCTGGATATAATATTAACTCAAACAAATCAGTAGCCTTCCCATTCTCAAAGCATAAATAGACTGAGAAAAAAATTAGGGAAAAGACACTCTTCACAATAGTCACAAATAATAGAAAATACTTTGGTGTGACTCTAACTAATCAAGTGAAAGATCTCTATAACAAGAATTTCAAGTCTCTGAAGAAAGAGATTTAAGAAGATCTCAGAAAATGAAAAGATCTCCCATGATCATGGATTGGCAAGATTAATACAGTAAAAAAGGTCATTTTGCCTAATTCAATCTACAGATTCAATGCAGTCACCATCGAAATTCCAGCTTAATTGTTCATAGAGTTAGAAAGAGAAATTTACAAATTATTTGGAATAAGAAAAAACTCAGGATAGCAAAAACTATTTTCAGCAATAAAAAACCCTCGCCCTTACCCTCACCCCCTACCTTTCCCCACCTGCACAATGTCCTCTGAAGCTTGGCAACTGCAAGATCCTGCTTAGCAACTGCAGATAGACTCAAAGCAGTGTACCATATCATCTTAAGAATAGCAGGGAGACCATAACTCAAGCAGTGTACCATATCTTCTGAAGAACAGCAGGTAGATCATAATTCAAGGCAGTGTACCGTATAGACCATGACATGTTTCAAGGCACAGGCCAAGAAGATTTTGTACTTTTCCACCACCTGGCCCCTCTTACCCCCTCCCCTTGTAAAACATGCTATAAAAAAGCATTTCATGTTCAAAAATAAATAAATTATTTAAAAAAAAAACTTCTGAGGGAATCACCATCTCTGACTTCAAGTTGTATTATTGAGCAATAGTGATAAAAAACTGTATTGTATTCATACAGAGATTGGTAGGTAGATCAATGGAACAGAATTGAAGACCCAGAAATGAACCCACCCACCTATGGTCACTTGATCTTTGACAAAGGAGCAAAAACCATCCAGTGGAAAAAGGACAGAATTTTCAACAAATGGTGCTGGTTCAACTGGATGTCAGCATGTAGAAGAATGTAAATTGATCCATTTTTTTCACCTTGTACAAAGCTGAAGTGGATCAAGGATCTTCACATAAAATGAGATACACTGAAACAAATAGAAGAGAAAGTTATGAAGAGCCTTGAACACTTGGGCACAGGGGAAAATTTCCTGAACAGAATACCAATGGTTTATGCTATAAGATCAACAATAGACAAGGGAACTTCATAAAATTACAAAGCGTCTATAATGCACAGGACAGTATCAATAGAACAGAACAGCAACCAAGAGAGTGAAAAAAGATCTTTACTAATGCTACATCTCATAGAGAACTAATATCCAATATATACAAAGAACTCAAGAAGTTAGACTCCAGAGAACCAAATAACCCTATTAAGAAATGGGATACAGAGCTAAACAAAGAATTCTCAATTGGGGAATACCGAATGTCTGAGAAGCACCTAAAGAAATGTTCAGCAAGCCATTGTCATCAGTAAAATGCAAATCAAACAACCCTATGATTTCATATAACTCCAGTCAGAATGGCTAATATCAAAATATCATGTAACCGCAGATGCTGGGTAGGATGTAGAGAAAGAACAACACTTCTCCATTACTGGTGGAATTGCAAGCTGGTACAACCACTTTACAAATCATTTTAGCAGTTCCTCAGAAAACTTGATTCAGTTATCCCACTCCTGGGCATATACCCAAAAGATGCTCCAACATATAACAAGGATACATGCTCCACTATGTTCATAGCATCCTTATTTATAATAACCGGAACCTGGAAATAACCCAGATGTCCTTTAACAGAGGAATGGATACAGAAAATGTGGTACATTTACACAATGGATTACTACTCAGTTATTAAAAATAATGAATTTATGACGTTCTTATGCAAATGGATGGAATTAAAAATATCATCATGAGTGAAGTTACACAGTCACCAAAGAATACACATGTTGTGCACTCATTGATCAATGGATATTAGCCCAACAGCTCAGAATATCCAAGATACAATTCACAGACTACATGAAGCTCAAGAAGAAGGAATACCAAAGTGTGGATTCTTCATTCTTTCTTAGAGCGGGAAACAAAATACTCATGGGAGCAAACACAGTGACAAAGTGTGGAGCAGAGATTGAAGGAAAGACCATACACAGACTTCCTTACCTGGGGATCCACTTCATATACAGACACCAAACCCAGACACTATTATAGATGTGAAGAAGTGCTTGCTGACAGGATACTGACATAGCTGTCTCCTGAAAGGCTCTGCCAGAGCCTGACAAATACACAGACAGATGCTTGCAGCCAACCATTGGACTGAGCATATGGTCCCCAATGGAGGAGTTAGATAAGAACTAAAGGACAAACCAGACCATCAGATCTCCCAGAGACGAAACAAGCAACCAAAGTGGACACATGGAAGGACCCATGGCTCCAGCCACATATGTAGCAGATGATGGCCTTGTCCTGGGATGGCTCGATGCTCCATGGTAGGGACATGCCAGGGTCCAGGGTAAGGAGGGAGGAATATGTGGGCATGTGGGGGAGCAATTTGTAGAAGCTGGGTGAGGAAGGATGGGATAGGGGGTTTGTGGAGGTAAACCTGGGAATGTGTGTAACATTTGAAATATAAATAAATGAAATATCCAATAAAACAAAACAAAACAAAACAGAATGGAAAATTGTTTGCCAACTATGTATCAAATACAAAGTAGTATCTACAGTAAATAACAAACTAAGAAAACTTGAATTAGGAAAACAAACATCCCAATTTATGAATGGGTGCAGTTCTAAACAGAAAATTTTCAGAAGGAGAAACACAAATTTGTGTGATTCTCTTAAGAGAATATTCAGTATCCTTAACCATCAGGGAAATGCACATCAAGACTATTTTGAGATTTTATCTTATGCCAGTCAGAAGGACCAAGATCAATTAAGCAAACAAATGCTCATTCTGGGAAAGATATGGAGTAAGGAGAACACACATCCATTGCTGCTCTCAGTTCAAACTTGTACAACCATTACATAAATTAGTCTATCAATTCTTCAGGTTCTATCTCAAAAGCGATCTATTTCACTCTTGTCATTTTCCCAGAGAATACTATACCTTACTCTGAAAACACTTGTTCATATTAATTGCTGCTCTATTCATATGAGCTAGAAATCAAAACCACACTATATAACATGCAACTAGTGAATAGACAAAGTATGGTAAATTTACACAAGGAGATAATCTTCAAACATTAAAAAATCGAATCATAAAATTCATAGATAAATTGATAGAGCTAGAATAAAAATCTGGAGTCAATTAACCCAGACTACAAAATAAGTTTATGGTATATTTCACTTTTATGGTGATTTTATTTTTTAAGTCTTCAGTAAGAACTCTATAATCTATATAATCACAGGAGATATCTATAGAATTAGAGAATAATCTGGACCTTTGAATTGGAAAGACCCATGCCTTTAATCTCAATCTTGAGTCAAGAAGACACACCTTTAACTGGGACACAGTTTCTGCTGGAAGCCTTTTTAACGACATGGAAGAAGGTTTGCTTCTTTTATGCTTGTCCTTGCCTTGGTAGAAATTTCATTTGTTCACTGCTAATAGCCCCTACATCTTTGGGATTCAAGCATATAGTGTAAACCACCTGAGAGTTCTAGGTGACCCAGACTTGCGAACTGAACAACTATTGAATACCTGGGCTTTCCATTTACAACCAATCATTGTTAGATTAGCAAATCCTCACCTCTGCCTCCTTGCCCTCCTCCTCCTCCTCCTCCTCTTCCTCCTCCTCCTTATCATCATCATCATCATCATCATCAAAACTTTATCCTGCTCTAGATGGGAAGAAACAAATAGACACACCTGGAAGGGTGCATGGAGTGAGAGACCTTGGAACACTTGTTACAAGTGGAATGTTTCTAACATTTCCCTTCCATCATGGCTCTGGAACCCACAGAAGAGTAGGAAGAACGATTCTAACAGCCTGTGGGATGGCAGAATCCAAGAAAACAAGGTTATGTAAATATATTATGCTCAACACACATCATATGAACTTTCTGAGATTGTGGCAGTATTCATATGCCTGTTCAGGTCAGTGCCTGATGTGTCCTAGTGCTGAGAGAGGACATGAACATATTTCCCCTTCCCTATAAACAATTCACAATTAATAACCACTTTCAAAGGAAAATTCAGTTCTCTCCCAGGTAGTCTTACTAGGGAACCAAACCACAACTCTTACTTTTAAGGCCAGGCCCAAAGTCCAAAAGTAGATATCCAACAGTAAATAAACTCAGTGATGTTTTGAACATTTGTTTTCCCCTTTTCTTCATACCATTTAGTCTGGACATTTTTTTCTTTATTCTCTTTGACTTTTGCTTAGATTTTATGGTTTTCTCTTTCTTTTCCTCTTGTTTCTTCTTTTCTCTGTTTGTCTTTCTTTCTTCCCTTCCTTCATTCCTTCATTCCTTCATTCCTTCGTTCCTTCATTCTTTCGTTCCTTCCTTCCTCCTTTCTTTCTTCTTTCTTTCTTTCTTTTTTCTATTTGTTACTTGCTTTCTTGCTAACTTGAGACAGGGTCTTATTGTATAGCACTGGTTATTCTGTAACTTCCTCTGTCTTCTAATTTAGAGAATCATGTACCTCTGTCTCCAGAGTACTGGAATTAAAATCAGGTGCCGCCACCCACACCCAGCATTTTTTTTTCAGGATAATTTTAGGTAAGTCACTGTTTGAATCTTTGCAACTCTACTTGTTTTATCTTTTACTTTTTCTTTAGCTCTTTGTTTTTCTACTCATTTGCCCTTTCTGTACTATTTAGGTTTGTTTGTTTTTATTTGATCTTATTTGTATTATCTTTCCTTTATAGTAGATGCCTGTTTTATATTAAGCAAAAACACAAATTGGTGTAAATTTGGAAAGGTGGGAGGTGGAAATGATCTGGAAGAAGTTGGGAGAGGTGGCACCAAGATCAGAGTATCTTGTATAAAACATTGCTAAAAATGTAACACCATATATGTGAATAAATTTGAGGCGGGAAGAACCTCAGAAACAGATGAATTCCTGAGGAAGTGGATACTCTAAGCACTAACTGAAGATGTCAATAGTTAAAGTGATAAGAACATAGCTGATGAAAGATCAGAAACAGTGACAGTTGAGCATACAGTTGTTGTTAGGGACAAAAATAGAAACAGAGACAGGTCACCTCTGAGAGTGTTATGTCTTGCTATTTAGAGCACATGGAGATATCTGTGTATGTCTTCCAGGTTCCAAATTTTTCCTACACTAGTAATAGCTTCTTAATAAGAAATTTATTATTATTATTATTATTATTATTGCTTTTATTTGAGTGTGTGTATATGTGTAGGGAGTGCATATGTACACATACGTGTGCACACAATAGTAAGTGTTGGAGGTAAGAGGACAACTTTCAGGAACTGATTTTCTTCCTCTATTCTGGACCCAGGTGACTAATCTCAAATTATCATTGTTGTCTGGCAAGTGTTTTTATCTGCTTAGCCACCTTTCTGGCCCCAGATAATGAGCTTTATGTATACTCAGAAATTATACCTGTGCTTAACTTGTGTCAATATGTTGAGTTTCAGAAATTCTTGGAATTGTTACTAGCTCTATTTTAAATTATGTGGTTTCAACCTTCATAACTAGTTCTTATTTTTATTTAGATGGACTTTATAGTTTATTTTCCCTAGTACGCAGCCTAGTTGATAAGTTGCTAAATAAAGCTCTTGGTCTTCAGTCCCTCTGTCTTTGTTTGGGTTTTACTTCTGTAAAGAGAAAACATGACCAAGAACTCCTAAAAGACATTTAATTGGTTCAGAGATTCAGTCCATTATCATCAAGGCAGGAACATGGCAGTATCCAGCATGCATGGTTGAGGAGGAGCTGAGAGTTCCATAGCTTGATCTGAAGGCTGCTAGGAGAACACTGTTTCCAGGAAGCTAGGCAGGTCTCAAAAAACATCCCCCATTGTGTCACACTTCTCCCAACAAGGCCACACCTACTCCAACAAGGCCATATCTGCTAATAATGACAGTTCCTTGGCCAAATATATTCACACCAACATATATACAAATACTCGTCAAACTTATTCCACGAAGTAGAAACAGAAGGAACACTACCTAATTCATTCTATGACACCAACATTACTCTGATACATAATCCACATAAAGACCCAACAAAGAGAGAGAACTTCAGACCAATTTTGCTTATGAATATCAGTGCAAAAACAGAACCCTTCCTTTATACAAATGATAAACAGGCTGAGAAAGAGATTAGGGAAACAACACCCTGCAGTTACAGAGCAGGGTAAGAGAGATTCTGCTCAATGATGTTACCACTGAAGACAATGAATCCAAGAGCCAAAGAAAACAGATGGTGGCCTCTAGACAATAGTAAGAAAATATATTTATCCAGTGCCTCTACAAAAGAATTCATGCCTTCCCATGATTTAATATTTTATGCCAATAAGATATATCAGAATTATTGTCTCCAGAACTGAAAGACCTCATTTATTTGTTTTGTTCCAATGGAAATGAGAAGATTGTTAGAATAGCCATAAAAACCAATACCTTCAATAACTTCTTCTCATTTAAGAACTTGAAATATGTTTCTCTTATCTTAACTTGAGTCCTAGTCAGGAATGTAAAATCTTACGTGGCTTTAACCTAGCTTTGATTCAATCATCAAGTTCACCTGAGGCCATGCTGCCATAAACTACAGACTGAGCTAGTGATAAAGGACTGACATACAGTTCAAACTTTGAAAGAAGGTTAAAAAGTAGTACATAATGAATTTCTGAATTATTTAACCACTACTAAATATAAACCCTATATTTAATGAAAAATTAAAACTATGGTCCTAACTTGAACTTTTAGGGATGTTTAATGTTGAAAAAGTTGCTGTAACAAAAATGATATTTAAATGGGCATCTGCATAATATGTAAAGATTCTCAACAGCAGGATTTACACTACAAAACTTCAAAGCCCAGGAACAGCTGTGTGAACATCCTCAGTTGGAAAGGTTAGAAGTTTAGACACCTATAGACTCCAGGATCCATGTTCTCTCTTGTAACCTTCCTCCATGGTTAACCATAACTCAGGATTTTTTTAATAATCTGTGTTTGCTACCACAGTCTTCTTATAAAGTGTCTTTCTCTTCATAGTTGTACATCCATAGTATCTACTTTCATGATCTTTATTTACTTATTTTGAAAACTCACTTCTCATATCTCACAGCTGGAAGCAATCTCTGCCTTCTCGGTACTTATCTGTGCCTCTCCTATGGTATTTATCAAACTCTTCTTTGTAGGATGGTTATTTTTGAGCATTTTTTACTTCCAAGACTAGACTATAGATTTCAGCTTTTCGAGTGTTCTTGGAAAGTGTGAAAGGGCAGAAAGCGGCATATGGTATGATAGTACTGAGTGTCATACAGCAATTGAATCTGAGAAATGCTGGAGAGCTGAAAAACATGAACATGCTGAAAAAAATTAGAACTGAATAGAGGCATTGATATCATCTTAGCCTTTGTCAATTTTCGGGAGTCCTGCAGCCACAGATGGATAATCATATCTCAGTTCAACAATTGTTATGAGTCTCATTCCTGGTTTTCTGCTAGTTTCCAAAGTTTGGAGATAAACTTCAATGATCTATTTAAGTAAAAACTCTGCCAAGTATATTCAGCTTTTCTCAAACCAAGTGAGCTGGCTAAGTGTAACCTTAAGCATGCATTTAATGTGAGAATGTATAGAAAAAGAAAGAATGGAATCTGATTTATCTGAGTTTTCCTTACTTAGCATAGAATTTCTGAATATTTGAAAATACTTCCACATTGCATATAGGTAGATTATAGATGTACAAATTGCAAACCATAATTTATATTTTTTCTTCCATTTGTTGTGCTTTATATTACTACATGTATAAAGATAGGTTGTGTTCAAATAAAAAAATTAAAGCAACATTTTTTAAAAAAATTATTGGTAATTTTGTTTATTTATCCTTTTAGAATGCTCCATCTATTTTAACTTTAAATACAATTGTCACATCACAAAGCGGAATATACACAGTAAAATAAACTGTACAAAGACAAAGTAGAATATCAAAAAATATTTCACTAAAGCATTTACGGAAGTTTCCAGACAAGTTAGACAAAATGGTCACAAGCTCTTTCTTCGTCTTTTGGGGGTGGGTGTGGTGGACAGAGAATCTACACTTGACAGCAAAGTCACAATGTTATTAGTGAAGGCTCTAATGTTAATTTAATGTTCCCACTTTGGTTCACACAATCAGGCTTGTCCGTATACAGTCTAAAGTTAGATTTTTAATTGTTATCCCCCTTTCTGATTTCCCCTCCACAAAACCCCTATCGCACCCCTCCCCTGCTTCTATGAGGGTGCGCTCCAATCCACCTGCCTCATGGCCCTATCGTTCCCCTAAGCTTTCACAGGACCAAGGGCCACCCCTTTCATTGATGCCAGATAAGGCCATCCTCTGCTACATATGCAACTGGAGTCATGGGTCTCTCAATGTGTATTCTTTGGTTGGTGGTTTAATCCCTGGGAGTCTGGTTGGTTGATATTGTTGTTCTCCCTATTGGGTTGCAAACCCCTTCATCTTCTTCAGCCCTTGCCCCAACTCCTCCATTGTGGTATCCATGCTCAGTCTGATAGATGGCTGCAAGCATCAGCATCTGTATCTATCGGTAAGGCTCTTTAAATGTAAATAAGTCTCCCTTTCTTTCTACATAGAACTTGAAATGTTGTGAGGTTCTAGGTCACCATCACTTTTGTAGAAGTTTTGAGAAAGAGATGAATATTACTAGCTTCAATGACATCTATTGCAACTTTTAGAGGAACATTTGAATAATTGATTTGCCTTTTCTCCAATTTCATTTCTTTAATCTAATTTTCCATATGATTAGCATTCCTTACTTCTAATGTGTTAGAAAACAAAGGCAAAGTAGAACATCAAAAAATATTTCACTAAAACATAAGATTTACAGAAGTTTCCAGACAAGTTAGACAAAATGGTCACAAGCTTTTTCCTCATCTTTTGGGGGGCGGGTGTGTGGGACAGAGAATCTACACTCTTAGGAGATCAGATAAGGAGTATATATCAGAAATATACACAACTGGCTATATCATTTGCTATGTGTATTCATTTGCATATAATCATTTTGAGTACAATTTCATATATGTATGTAAAAAGTCCAAGCCACAAAACATGGCAACAAATTTCCTATTGAACACTTAAGGACTGACTTACTTACTACTCAAAATTAATAATTAAGATTTGCATTAAGAACATTATTTAATATCTCAACACTATAATTAAGCCAGAGCTGATGAAGAAAAGCTGTCACTTTTAAAGGAAATGCCAATTTACAATTTTAGTGGAAATATCATTAAGTTTTCCACATTTTTAAAATCTAGAAATAAAATTAGCTAAACTCAAGATGAGCAAGAAATCTTAAAATACATAGATGAAAGGTTTATTGGAACTGCACGGCACATGCTATAAGTTTACCGTAAAGAATATTACTATTCTCAGCCTTGACTATGACTTGGAAATGAACAATATTAATAATCTCTATGACATAATGACCATTTCTTTTTTTCTTTTTTTTTGTGTTGGAACCAGCACTAGTATTTTTTTTCTCAAATCATAATTAATTCACACAGGGGTGTAAACACAGAAAGGCAGGATGTGGGGAGGGGAATGACACTGGAGTTTGGGTGCTCCGGGGGAATACAAATATCTTCAGAACCAGGTACCAGCTGGGTGAAGGTTCAGGGGACAAGTCACCGTGACTCTGCCTATGACTCGCTTGTCCCCATCCAAGCTGGTATTATCTGCCAAGGCCACCTATTTACAAGGTCCATGACCACTCAGGCTTATAAATTTCCACAAAAGTTGCCCGTTGACATAAGCTTATAGCCATCTGTTTCAATGTTCTTCCACTGAGACCCAAGACTTGGTGTTAGTATACATGTATGACAGGCCCACTGCTGATTTTAGGCCTATGGCTGATTTTAGGCCTACAGTGTGTAAGCAGGGCTGCCCCCCTGAAATCTCCTCCCTTCTCTAAGTATAGAAGGGCTGTGGCAATTCTAAACTTTCAAAGGCGGGGATAGAGGCCTGACCTCCAGTATTTGAAGGGGACCTTGTAATGGCTCCAGTCCCCCTGTCGTTGTCCAGTGAGGCATGAGGGCCATACTCATCCCGATGTCTTTTTCCTGGAGAGGGGATACTTTTGACATCAACTCCTATGCAGTCAGGCTTGTCCCTCAGGGAACCCAGATAGATATTTTTATCTTTTATTGATATTCCCTTGCAGTGCTTAGCCTCACAGCCTAAGCAAGAATTCAGATCGCCTGTCAGAGGGGGTTCTGGGTGGCCCCTCTCTGCTTGGTTTAGGGGCAGAAGTTCCCCCTTTTTAGGTTGGGTGGAGATAGGTTTTGGAAACACCTTGTATAAAGTAACAACCTCATCTTGAATCTCGTGGTCCTCCATAGCTAACTTATGATAATGTATCTGAGTAGGTTTTGCTACCAAATTATTTATCTGTTGTATCACAGAGTTAGTTAGCCTATTTGAGAGCCAGGGACCAGCAGAAAAAAGCAAAAAGAACCCAAATAATGATCCCAAGATGGGAGGAAACAGGGCTGACAACCTTGGAGAGGCTGTAAATCAATTCTTGTACCAGCATTAATCTGTCTCTTTCTCTCTCTGATTTTTCTTAGGCTTCACTACCTATTTCAAGCTCTCTTTAACCCTCCTTGTCTTGTCTATGTAAAGGCAACCCATTTCTAACAGTTCAGATGTCATTGTTGCATGGTATCACCTGGTGTAGTGTCCATTACAGACAGCATTTGAGAACCTTGAAAAATACTACGAAGGAGCTGATTCTGATGCAATCACATTAGGGTCTTCATTTAAGCTTGAGTTGGGCTCACTCTTCACTAACACAGCAGGACAAGAAGGAAAGCCCTGAGTCCTCAGTGGAACAAAGTTTTATAGAAAGTGGTGTGGAAGCAAGTAGATTTTAGCCTAGCAAGCATCTAAATGAATGACTATTGTAAGCTGACAGGTGGATGCTCTAAGGCAAAACCATGAGTAATCACATATGATCTGAAGGTACATCTGGACTCCCAGACTAATCTTGATTGATCATTGTTAGGGAGTAACTCTGGGGTATAGGCCAGAGAAAAGTTATGTCATTCTTCCTGGAACTTTGGTGCAGCTTGAGTTCAGCTGCAGGTCAAGTTCTCAGGCCGTTTTTCTTTTAAAATGGAGTCCTGTCCCAAGATAGCCTCTCACTGTAACTTTTTTACGGTAAATATTGACTAACCTGCATTTAAGAGTTTAAATCTTAGTTCTGTTTTATGATATTCAGATAATACTATGAAGAATTAATGCACTATAAACAATAAATATATAGTTTGTTTTTTATATAACTTGAGAGTTAATCTGCATAACATTGAGCCTAGAGAAGTCAACGCCTAGTAGATCAATAGAATAGAAGTTATTCCTGAAAGGAGCATATTTAAGAGATCTAATAACCCATTAGGAGGTAGGAGGTAGAGGAACCCTCTAAAATGTACCAGAGACCAACGAGGTGAAAGACTCAAAAGACTCAAATAAAGTGCTCTACAGTAGGGAATGGGAACTTGTAGAGTCCATCTCCAGTGGAGGGCTAGGACATCAAGTGGAAGGATGAGGTTGGCATTCTACAGCCAAAAGTTCTGACCCAGAATTATTCTTGTCTGAAGAAAATGCAGGGATAAAAATGGAGAAGAGACTGAGTGAAAAGGTGGTCCAGTGACTAGCCCAAATTGGGACCCAGTTCAAGGGGAAGCCCAGAGTGCTGACAGTTACTAATGCTGTGATATGTTTGCAGACAGGAGCCTAGCATGACTGCACCCTGAGAGCCCCAACAAGCAGCTGAAAGAGTCAGATGCAGATACCAGCACCCAACCAATGAATGGAAGCTTGGGACCCCTGTGGTTGAATTGGGGGAAAAGCTGGAAGAATCTGAGGAGGAGGGCAACTCCATAGGAAGAGCATCTGTCTCAACTGACCCTAAGATCTCTTAGACACTGAACCACCAACCAGGCAGCATACACCAGCTGATATGAAGCCCCCAACACATATACAGCAGAAGATTGCCTGGTCTGGTCTCAGTGAGAGAAGATGCACCTAACCCTTGAGAGTCTTGAGAGGCCCCAGGGTGTGGGGGGGCGTGGTGTGGGGGGGGGGGGGGGGGGTTGGGAGAGTGGAGAAGATATAGGCTGATGATGGATCTGGCGGTGAACCAGAAGAGGGATGAAGTCTGGACTGTAATAAAGAATTAAAAAATAAAAATAAATAACTTTTTAAAAAAGAGTAGTAGCTTTTAATTGCATTCTAATTTAAGGGTATCAATACTAGGTAATGGTGAGATTTTAGATATGGTAATATAATGACTCAATGGTAATGATTTAATGGGTATCTAGAAAAAGAAGAACCCTGTTTTCTAGGGCTACATACTAAGATATTTGTGAAAGAACATCTATAGTATGATTAAGCTATTTAGAATATTTTTGCAAAAACTTAGCACATGTGGCAGAATGGTAATAATTATTCAATTTTGATTATGATTTAATGGTATTTTGGAAAGGTCTAGATGATTACTGTGTTCACATCAGCAATTTATACTTGCAGACAAAAGTAAATGACAATTTCAACTCAAATCATGTTCAATAATAAGTAAAGCTATGAGAAAGACCTATCAGAAGTGAGCATGTTACCTCTGGAAGGAGAAAAGTATAAAACTTGTAAAGAGCATAGCCATTGTACATGGTATATATAAATAATTGCCATATTATGATGAAGATGATGACAACTTATAATGAGTACAATGCCAGGAACTAATCTTAGGGCCTCACACTTGCTAAACAAGTATTTAACCATGGAACTGTATTCTCAGCCCTAATGTCTCATTCTTCCAAGCACTGTCACTGTTAAGTTAACTACAATACTCTTGCTTTCCCTATCCCTTGGTAATTTGAGAATCATACCTAAGTTATATTTTTGTAGTAGAGTTAATAATGTATCATAAAGGTGCATCTATTGCTTTCCAATGATGTATATTCAAGTTAAATTGTTGATTGTAGAGTACTCAATAGTGCTTGTTAAATTTCAGAATAAATAAGAAAGAAAATTAAAATGACCGTCTTACATAAAAAAACTATTAAGTTTTCTTTGGGGTCAGTTGATACACTCTGTGCTTCGGAATATATTCTTCTGGATACATTTGTTGTATATCCAGAAACCTTATTACTACAGTCTGAAATAGAGCATGCTACAGTAGTACCTGAAGAAAGGCACAGGTTCTTGCACAAAACCATTTAGGTATACTTATTTAAGTTTACAACTTTTTAAACTTCATGCTCAACATTTTAAACACTTTTAATAATATATTCCCCTTCCTACAAAGCTGGAATTACTAACTTCTGATGTATTAGTGGTTGTGAAATTATCTAAAGAAATAAAATTCCCTTAACTTCATGTGCTTTGGCATATAAACAAAAACACAATAAATAATTATTCCCATAAATAAATTGTGGCTGTATTTATTCCCATGACCGTATTATGAGTGTACTAAACTATTTTCTTCTTTTCACCAAGTTTATAATAGATAGCACATTAATTCATGAATTAACCTCCAAATCTCATTTATTCTGTCATACCTGGGCAACTTTCATTTTCAGTGTTTTATTTTGCATACTGTTGAATTTATATGAACCCAAATTTAATCTGAAAATTTTAAATAATTGTGTATATCCATGATCATATAAGTCCTTTCCTGACAACATCAGATAAACTGTCTTGAACTAAAAACCAGAGATCAATGGGACATATTTGTCTATAAGGAACAATAAAAATTTTAAAGTAAACAAATAGATGAAATTAGGAAGATTGGATTTGTTTTCATGAGGAATCTCATGGAAATTTTTATTCATTTGAGATAAAGAGTTTATAACCTCTGTGTGAATGAATTACAATTTGAAAAAAATAAATAAATTATTAATAAAAAATTAAAGAAAAGAGAGAGGAGAAGGAGAAGAGAGGAGAGGGAAGATGGCAGGAGATGTTACCCTCATGTCTCTAGCAGTCACTCATATCAAGGTTAGGAAACTCGGTTAACAATTCTAACTGTGTGGGCATCTTGTATATTGAGCATTTGCTAATATATAAATCCACTGGATATGAAAAAAAGAGTAATGACAGACAAATATAATCAAGAATGTTACTTATATACAGATTAATTATCCTATGAGTTTGTTAGGATCACTTATAGAATTATGAGTTATTCAAGAAACTGTATCCTGTAATGCTTCACTGCAGCATGTCTGAGGACTTGGAAAAGTACATCACTGCTGACAACTTTCAATTAACTACATAACTGTCCTGGAAGTGTTTTTCACTTACCTCTGAGAGCAGCCTTAGAAGTCATGTTAGTTTTGTGATCTCTGAGTCTTAAGAGCCATGTTTTCCCAAGCTCTGTGAGCTTCTTTCTCCTTCCTTGACAATATGTTTCAGTCCAGAAGATACAGCTAAGTGACAATTACTCCATCCTCTGGCTCTTCCATTCTTCTGTTATTTCCTCTAATGCTTTCTTAGGCTTATAAAGTATGATATTGATCTATAATTACATCTTTTTTTTGCATCAAATTGAACCTGGGTTGGTGTACATATTGCCCCCACATCTAAGCAAGATTGTCGGCAATTCTTTCTCAACAGCATGCATGATGATTCATGACACTAACAATGACACAAATGGGAAGTTTTATAAGTCATTCTTCATCCAATTTTCATTATCCAGGAAGCAGTTCACACTGTGTGTTCAGTATTACCATCTAGTTTACCATCTAGCTATGGCATGACACCAATAGTAACAGGGGCATCTAGGGAGATAACTCATTGAGGGCATCAGAGATTTTCAACAAAATCTTTTATGACTCTTTGCAATGCTTTGGTTTGCTTTGGTTACACACAAGTGACTTAATTCAAACTCTAAATTATTTTTTTGCAATTTTCCAAATCCTAGTCCAAATCCAGAATATACTCAAAGCTTTGCAGTATAAATTGAAACTCTGATTGCTTATATGGAAAGATATATCAAATGTACTTCATTCTCTTTCCCCAATGTCTCAATCCCTGTGTTCTGCAGAGAGAAGATTTCAAACAAGACCTTACAATAAAGAAAGTTAATAGAGTATAGCTTTAGCAAATTAGGAATTAAAATATACTCTTCAGAATATGCAGACCAACACAAGCAGTCACAACACTAACCAGGAAAGAGAGCTTTTATTTCTCTTTTTCCTGTTTACTCTTCCACAGGTCTTTAGTGAGAGTGTGTATTACCTGGAAAGAAACAAGTCAAGAAAATAATTTTAATTCAAAATTCAGCCTATGTAGATATATATGATGTAAGACTCTGGGTAGGGGTGTAAGTACCCTTCAGGAAAGCCTTGAAGCCAGTTTAACCAGACCCTAGTCACTCAAGACAAAAATTCTATTTCTCTTTCCTTTTTCCTTCTACTAAAGAGAATTAAAAACCAGGTCCCTTTATCATAACCTTAAATCTTGCCATTAACTGGGCTTTGTTTTTTTTCCATGTATATGGCTTTTAATGACCCATGTTAAGCCCAGAAGAAATAACTTCTCTATAACTCTACCTCTTTTCTTCAACCCTTACTTTTCCATCCTCTTCTTTGAAGTTACCTGAGCCTTGGATGGTACCTACTTATATATCACACAGTGATTTTAAGAAAAGAAGAAGAAGTACAATTATCACTTCTGAGATTATAAAATATCATATGAAAGAAGTGATAAAGAACTGGCAAGATAATTCAGCAGGTAAAACGCTTTGCTGTCAAACTTGATAACTTGACTTTGATTCACTGAGTCCAAACGGTAACATAAGCATACCAAGTCTTATATGTTGTCCCTCTGACTTCTACATGTCTACTGGAACTATAAACCTGGTGAACAGCCTATGTTTGGGAAGATGTAAAGAATATATATATATATGTATATATATATATATTATATATATTATATAATATATATATATATATTATATATATTATATAATATATATATATATATATAATATTTTTCTGAGGCTTAGGTTGCTATATAGTTAGGTTGCTATATATATATACTCTTATATAGCCATAGATATATAAAAGTAGTTTGATTCATTATAAAACCCAGTCCATAACTAAAGCTGTTGCAAAGAAAGGTTTTCTCCAAAACTAATCCTAACAGCAGCTGTATGCCTCTTTTAAACCTTCTAACTGCTATTTTTATACTTTCCAGATGTGTATCAAAAAAGTGAGTGGGTGACTCACAGACATCACATCACTGAAAAGCCCTATGTTATTGTGAGTAAAAGCTTCACAGAATCTGAACGATGGACCGCCCTGAAAACATTAAAAATTACACTATTAAAATAGAAGTGTAAGTATGATGGGCAATTGTTAGAGTTCAGATGGACCTGCTAAAATGTACTGGTTTCTGTGTCTTGAAACACAAAGTCACACCAGGGACAAATGGGTAGTAGCATCAACAGAGGCTTCAAAATATGGCAGAATAAAGTGCTCCCAGGAATGTAATTATGTCAGTAAAATAGGACAAGCTACAGGACTCAAAAGACTGTGGCCCAAGAGAATTTTGACTTTGGGGGGGGCACTTATATAATGTCTACCTTATCTGGTACTGATACATAGTAGGTGTTTTCTCAAACATGTGCTACTCCTTACATTTATTTTTTGGTGGGTGGGTCCCAATTTTTGCCCGTTGATACATACATACACACACACACACACAAACACACACACACACACACACACACACATATATATATATATATATACATATATACATGATGTTTTCATCAATTTCCTACTCTGAATTCACATTAGGTATCTAGTATAATATTTATAGACTTAAATGTGTCTGAGGATGGAGACCTCTGTTATAGCCAGTTTTTAATCTAAGCCTTACTTATTAACCTTACTAACGTGGTGATTATAAGGGAGGGGGAAGAACTACAATTATCACGCCTGAGATTTTAAAATATCATGTGAAAGAAGAGAGAAAGAACTGGCAAGATAACTCAGCAAGTAAAAGGCCTTGCTGTCAGCCTTGACAACTTGATTTTGCTTCTTTGAGTCCACATGGTGAGATGAGTCTACCAAGTCTTGAATGTTGTCCCTCTGACTTCTACATGTCTACTGATACTATAAACTTGGTGAACAGCCTATGTATGGGAAAGATATAGAAACTCATGGAAAACCTGTAGTTTTGTTCATTTGATATGCTGTGGCTATCAAATGGCCTCATAAATAATTATGTTTATGTCCTGAGATTACTTCTCATGCTCCTTCTGGTCAGAGAATTTTTCTTTTTTTTTCTTTTTTTTTTTTTTGCAGTGGAAACTTTTAATTTTTGAGAGATTTGACTAGACAGTCAAGGTGATGAGAATGAGTGACAGCTGAATGCTTAGCCATAAATAGGAACTCCTGCAAGGCTTGTTAAATATTATGGAAGAAAGAGCAGAAAGGATCTAAGAACTAAAGATCTAAGGAAGAAAGAACTGGAGAAAGGGACTGGGTGTTGTGGAATGCTTCCTTTAAGCCATACTATAGCTATTAAACTCCTGAACACATAGTTATTTTGATTTTCTATATAAGACCTGCACAAGATTGTTTAGGCTATTATTATATAACAGACAGAAGGTGCTATTTGAAGTGGGACTCCTCCTTAATTATTTAATGGGAACCTAAAATTTACTGGGAATAAGAGAGACAATTTCTTCCATAGTAGAGACCCAGATAAGACGTCTATGTTCTTGTAAGCAACTTCAATGAAATACCATTATAACATTCACAATAAGAACAACAAAGAAAGAAACAATGACCGTGATATCAGGAGGTGAAATACTTTGCAAGAGGAAAGTGTGGTGATGTGCAGGACAGTGAAGTAGACAAAAGAGGATAATGACAAGTAAATAGGTTCAAAACACACTGTATATATGTACAGAAATATCAAAATCAAACTCATTCTAGTCATAATTAATGTTACTAATGTCTTATGCTAGTAACATAATAGTAACAATAAAAATTGATAATAATAAAACAAAATTGTTTAAAGCTTATTTAAACATGAAGGTTAGTACAAGCATCTCTGTGGCCGTTGCTCCTCTCACCTATCAACATTGATTTTTTTGTCGCCAAAATGATCTTTTACCTTTGTCTACTTCAACTTTATAAAAGTATCTCCTATTTGTCTGTAATAAACTCTATCCTCTCCAGTTAAGCTGCGTGGATATCATCTAAATTATTTTTATGTAGATCACAAAGAAACCACAGAGCTGAGGAGGGGTCAGATATGTATCTAATTCCAGTAATGAAGAACATAAAAAGAAAGCTAAATATATAAAGATGTAACATTTTTTGATTGTTATAATTTGGTAAGGTAATATTCCCCCTTTAAAATAATTTATTAAAAGGTGAAATTTTAATTGAAGAAAATCTTATGTATGCACATATATATTTGTAACTGGAAAAGCCAACTTTATTGTTTATACAGAAGTGTAACAAAGCCAAAGATTATCATGGTAATTTTGAAGGAAAATACAGTGAAGACTTTCTTTGCCAGACATCAAGATATATAACACTTCTATAGTTTTAAAATAGGGTGGTTTAATGTGAGATTAAACAAATAGATCAATGGAACAGAACAGAGAACTGAATCATTACACATAAATATGTCATTGATATGTGTAAATCAGTTGGGAAAAGGGAAGAACTATTTAATAAATCATATTGAAATAATTAGCTATCTTTATGGAGTATGATAAATTTAGCATCCTACTTCATAATATGTATGAATTCAAACTCCATACTGAATAATGATATAAATGTAAGAAGCAATCTCACAGCAAACACAAACTGAATTAATTACAAAAGAAGTCATAGGGATGTTTATAGTTAATATTTTGTACCACAATTAATTAGAATAAGTTTTGAGTTTGTGTTTCATTGTGGGATTACAGACTTAGAATTGCATGAGACCAATTATTCCACATGTGGAAATGTAACACAGGTTAAATCCATCACACACAACCCTTACTTATTTATTCTTATTAAAAAGACAGATTATTACTTTGTCATATGGTCACAATCATTGCCCAGAAAGTTTGAATGGAAGTCAGAACACTAGACAGGTGTTGCCTAGGGGGAACTTGAGAAACATAGGGAAGAATGGATAGCCTGAGGAGGTATAGATTCTTTTACAGAAACACACACACACACACACACACCAAACAAACAAACAAACAAACAAATTGCATACAGAGAAGTCAATATGTAGTTACACATTAAAGCTGGAAAAAACACATGAGGATAGGGCAAGCCAGAAATAATTTAAATATATCGCATGCAACATTTATTTATTCCTTGTTATTAACAAGATGGCCTATTAATTTGAGAGGGTTGTTCTGAGGGAGGAAATTTATTTCTATTTGTCTTTTTGGCAGAGATGAGGGTTATCTTAGAACAGAGATGTAACTTTGTCAGTCACATTAAATGGAATAATAAATTCATACTTTTAGAAAGTACTTAAGAGGATTGGAGAATTAGAACTGGAAATATCATGTCTGTTTTGTATAGGAAGCATCTACCTGAAGACCACGGCATAGAGATATAAGAGCTATAATTGTCTTTGTTGACATTGTAAGCAAGAAATATAGACATGGTGCACTCACACAACATACTTTGGCAGGTGACAGAATCACACAGGTAAACTTATAACATGTAGTTAACTCCTAAAACTGTGTTTCAATAGGTATTTACTACACTCTGTTTTCAGTGCAAGTAAATGTTTTAGTATTATTTTCTAAGCTTTCTTTTATTTAAAGAGAGCAATCTAGGAGTAGCCGTGAACATATGTAACCACAGCATTTGGTTGGTAGACAGAAGATTCAGGCATTTAATGTCATCCTAATTTGAAAGCAACAGGGAGTGCATGAGAACTCCCTAAAAAATAAGAAAGAAAGGTGAGAGGGGGTGATTAGAATTATCTTTCATGTTACCTTTAGTACCTCTAGCTAGTTAAGATATTTTTTCAACCTTTTGAAACAAGTATTACTGTTCACAGTTTCCATAAGTAACAGAAATAAATCACAACAGAATGAAAACAGAGTCAAAAACTCTTCGTTCTAGCCACTAAACTGCCTGAAAGATGGCAAGAAGCCATTAGGTGAAGCCATAAATGAAAATGGTACATAGGTTTTTTTTTTCAAAGGAGAGGTCCAGCATGAGATTTCTGAAAATTGATCTGAGTGAAAGTGGTGCATTGATGCCTGATGCTGAGGAGCATGAGACTCTTAAAGATTTAAAAGTGAATGTTTTTGAACATGGGCCATATTAAAAAAGAGTTAAAATAATAAACCATCAATACTGAAGATACTGAACATTTTGAAAACAGTGAAAAGTCAACAATAACTGACATGAGACTATGCATCTATGTAATCTACTCTGCTGAGACAACTTGGTTGAAGACATCTAGAAATCTGAAGAAGATTTTGGGTTGATACACAGAGAAAATCAAATTTTTCTTTCTCTCACTGCCTTCATCATTACCTGACTTCATCTGTCATGATATTAGTGGTTGGCTAATTAAAAAGGGAATTTCGAACACAACACATTTTTTTATTCTTTTGTTAAAGATGTCACTGATTCAGTTGATTCAATATTATGATTTACCATGGCAAATGGTGCCAGTGCACCAAACACTAAAAAGACATTTAAGAAATTGCTAGATAATAACTAAATGTTGAATTTACCATATTAGTTAATACTAAGACATTATTTAAAGACAAGAAACGCCCATGTATTTTTAGCTAATAAACTTACTCTAATAATTACTCTTTTTGATAAAAATGTAAAATTTTAAAGTCTTTGAATGTTCCAAGTCATAACCTAAGCTACAAGAATTTAACAAAAAGATGATGGATATACTTTCTGTAATTTCTTTCATAGAGAACAACTTTCAGTCATCTTGCCACCCAATGTCCTTAGGAATCAATATCTCAGATAATAAAATTCATGTTAAAATTCATTCTTAGAAGATCAGATTCTGCCAAATGTCAACCAATCAAATGTGCTTATGGCGTTTTGTTTTTTTAAAAAGTACTGCTTGTTTTTATGTTCTGAGTTATGTAATTGTGATTTTATCTATATATTGAATCAAGCTATGAATTCAACAATGGCCTTTTTAATGTCTAATTTTCCTTACAAAAATCTTAATTTGTTTTGATCACTTCCTTTTAAAATGCTAGAAATTATGTTTCTAAGTTTGCTAAATAATGTAGAAATATTTTCATTATTATTTCATTATTTCATAATGAAAGTGAAATAGATTATATTTCATGATATTATATTAGTAAATTTTGAGTATTTGGTACATCAGGTTGATTTTTAAAGCATCTCCTCATTAAAATTATATGTTGGAGTGTTTCCATATTTAAGATGTATAAACCTGAGGAGACAGATGGCAAAATATGGCAGATAAACAGAATACGATGAATAATTCAAGAAAGGTTGCTAACAGTACATTTGTCCACTACCTTAGTCCAATCTGCTTCTGTCTATACTGTGACATGAAAGCTGAAGAAAATGTCAATTAGAAAAATATTGTTAGTTTTCATATTCTGTAAGAAATATCTCTGATCTTAGTAGAACTGACATATCTCTTACTTTTCTTTGTAACAAGGACCATATATGTTTTATAATCCAGCATTATTACATGGAATGTATATTAATATTGTATATAATAGTCATCATTTGGTATAGGTCATTTTTCAAAGTTTCCTTAGAATTCTATTAATCTTGGCAGTTTCATATCTCAAGTATAAAATATATAATAAAAATAACTTCTTGATGGAATGAATACTAAATATATTAAACAAAATAAATTAATAAACACTCTGAGTTTTATGAAAATAAAATATTTTGAATATATGAGTTAGTTTTTTCTGTCTTGAGAGGGTAACTGACAAAAATATGCATCTATTTTAATTTTAAATACACAATTTGAGGGGCTAGAAGGACATTACAGCACTTGTAAGCACTGAATGCTGTGCAGGGTAATTAAACTCATTGCTTTAGCTTCAGAGGAACTGATAACATTTTTTATCAGCCTCAAGGAATTGCACAACACATACCTACACAGATATAAACACATAACATGAGTAATATAAAGAGTATTTGAGTGTCTGGGGTCAAAGTATTGTTTCAACCATATACTTACAATGAGTAATTCTTGGCTTCTCACTGAATTAAAGCAGTGAGAAATGTATGAACCCATGCATGTAAATGAAATAATGCAGAACAGAAAGTTTATTAATGACTTGTGAATGAATTATAAAAATGGAGACAATTGGGGCAATGTGATTTCTAAGAACTTAAATGTGCTTTTTTGCTGAATGACATGAGTTCGGCCTCTTAAGCTCTCATAGTAGAAAGTATGTGCTGACTTCCACCTGTATGTGCTGTTTCAGGACATACAGAAATGGAGACTCACGCACATATACACAAGTACATGAATATAAATCCTGAAGTAAGTGTAAATATCATATGTAGAAAGCCGAAAACATATAACATATAGAGAGGGTAGAAACCATATAGCAAATAATTTCATTTCTCAAAATGAAAACAAATGAAAAAACAAAACCCAAAACTGGGGTCTCTAAGTAAATATCTGCTCTTACTTATTTATATGACCTAGTAGAGGACCATTTTCCTATTCTGGAAGGGCAAGGAAGCATGAACCAGACTGGCTTTGTATTCTCCTTCTTGTGCCACAGAAAGGAGTGTTTGAAAACAGCAAATCTAGAGGGCAAGTTAGTCACAAAATGAAGAAGTTTAAATCTTTGTTAAATTGGCAGAATTTGAGAACCTGACTGTTAAGTTTGCTTTCCTGAGTCTGACACAATCCCTTAAAATATCCCCAATACACACACACACACACACACACACACACACAAAACACCAAATCCCCAAACCCACTTTACCTTATTCCTACTTGTATTACTTATTGATACATCCAAAGTATAAAATGTCTGGTTTACATGTGATTTTCTTTGTGGAAAAAAGTTGCTGTGGTGTCCTGGAGGCTTTCCAGGTAGCAGGTCCCACATACAGGAGAAAGGTCTGGAGTTTTAAAGGCTGGAGGCTTTGGCGATGGCAGACCCCAATGACACAAGAAAGTCCTTGGTTGCAAAAGGGTTTATTTTCATGGAGGATGATAGATGGATCTGAATGTACCTCTGTGAAACTCAGGGCAGACCTAAGTTAAATAGGAAAGGAGAAAGGGGGAGGGTCTGGGGAAAGAATGCTTAATTGGCTCTGTCCTCTGGCCTTCATTAGTATGTAAATCTCTCTAGTGCCTGAAGTTGTTGACACACCCTCTACCTGTGCACTTTGGGAGGGGCTATAGTGGCCTATGTGACTGAACAATGTAGGTCCATGGAAACTAGACTGCGTGTCAGGACCCTGGGTTCTGGGGACATGGCCAAACACCTGCCATTTCTCCCTTGGAGTCTCGGGGTTCCAGGCCCATGCACAGCCATGAATCAAGATACCCTTATGCAGTCCCACATCTCCTCCTCTTTACTTTTTTTTTTAAGGGGGGGGTCACTGTGTCATCTGTGGTGAAAATTTTGGATGAGGGAGTCAAAAGAAAGCACTATTTAGGCCAGAGGGGTTAGCATAATTAAGTCACAGGATAATAGGAGTTGAGGGTGGAGGTTGGGAAGGGAAGGGGTCATTGAATCAATTGAGTACAGGTGGTTCAGTTTGAAGATAATAACATCTAGATAGACATTATGTTTTCCTTACTAACATGTAACTTTAGCTGGCAAAAGAGTTCATCTGTAGCTGGAAGGTCTGGATCTTGGCATTAGTCTCTGGAGTTTGGCATATCTCTGGAGTTTGGTGTGTCTCTGTGTCTCAGTGTTGACTCTGGAGTCTTCAGTCAGGTGATGTGGCTGCAAGAAGACAGCATGGCATCCTAGGCATGTTCCAGGAGATGGCATTGTCTCTGTTGGACTTGTGGGAGGACCTGGAGGATAATCACAACAAGGAAGCAGCACCTCGGCAGGGGGATGTCTACAAAGGGTGTGCAGTAAGCATTAGTCTACTTGGGAGTAAGCACGTCATGATGTGCCATTGAGATACTAGAAAGGCAAAGGTGTTTGAGAAAATTTTAGTTCTGGAATGTATCTTTGAGACTCTTTTGGATGGCTGAGGAAGAAAACATCATGCTAATTATGTATCTGGGATGGGCAGCAACAGTGTGTCTGTAAAAGGATACTAGTTGTTAATTAAGGTTTGAAAAATGGTGATCCCATAGTTGATTTAACCTGTGGAAGTAGATTAGATGGCTTTTGAACCTTGAAGAGATCTTAAAAAGTTGAAAAATAAAATGTTGGACATATATCATGAGTATTAGAAAGAAAAGGAAACATTTAAACAAAAGGCAAAAAAAAAATTGGGTTGTAAAGCATGAACACTTGTTGTTTTAGGTGTTTTTGTTAGGGAGAAAAAGCATTAATGGTGGGTTTAGAAGCAGTAAGAGAGGGTCCTGCTCAGCCATGTGGTGGCTGGGCTGACACATGGTGGCTGAGTACTCTAGCAGAGAGGCCAGGGTATTCCTCATTTGTTTTTCTTAGTAGTCTTAAATGTAGAAAAAGAGAAGAAAGGCCAAGTTTGAAGAAAAGCTCAAAGCAAGAAGCATAGGGACTTGATAGGAGAGTCAGAAGGAGTGAGAGTCTGTGTCAAAGTCTGAGCCATGGGAGGGAGACACGTGGAGCCAAAAGCTCCTGGAAGAAGCTGGCAGGCAGCATGCAAAAGGCTTACCACTGGGGGAGGAGCAGAGTGCGGAGATTAGGGAATCGATGCCATCTTGGTGAGTTGGAGAACACATGGGGAGAAAGAGAGAAAGAAGCCTACATTAGCAGGCACTTTGCTAAAGACTGAAGTTGGTGTTCTTAAGAGCTCAAAATGAAAGGAGAGTCCTTCACTCAAGGGAAAGAGTCTTAGAACGAGAGTCATGGGAGGTGCTGTGGCCTGAAATGCAGCTGTTAACTGTGAAGGAGCCCTCTCTGTGGAGCTGGGGGATGGGCAGAGTGGAGGCTAGGGAGTCACTGCCATCTTGCCCTTGAGCTGGAAAACACGTGGAGGAGAGGGAGCAAGAGAGAGACTTAGTCTTTTGAGCCAGGCAGGAGCTAGTGGTAGCTAAGAATCAGAGAGTAAACTCTGGCCCAAAACACATGGAGAGAGAAAGAGAGAGGAGGAGGGACAAAGAGAGACCTACCTAGTCTTGTGAACTAGGCTGGAGTTACGGTTCCATAGAGAGGTTCCGTGTGGGTGCCAGCAGGGGTTACTCCTGTAGCTGGCTTTGCCCACATCCTCTACCACCTGTAGGGAACGATGTAGGCCTGTGTGTGGGCACTTGCGGGTGTGAGTCTCTGTTGTGTTGTGGGTCCGTGAGTCTGCCATGATTTGGTAGGCTGGGATTGTAGTTCAGCATGGCAGGAGTGCACAGGATCTTGGCTGAGTTTATTCCCTGCAACACCAGGCGAGTGTAGTGAGGCCCCACCCAGCATGGGGAATTCTCAGTCAGTCTGGTTCTGCGGCAGGGGTGCAGAGCTCTTGGATTGGGGATCTCTGGGCCAGAAGGTGGCTGGGGACCAACTGGTCTCAAGCCCTTGGGCTCTCAGACCTCTGAGAGGCTGCAGAAGGACAGAGACTGGGAGCATGTCTTCACACGACCTGCCAACCCACAGCCAAGAGAAATGAGGGGGGAAGGGAAGAAAAAGGCCCCAGCAGCACCATTTGGGAGAGATTTGGTTACTGTGCTCACTTAGCAGACTCGGCAGCCTGGCTAGCTTGCTTGAAGATGTGAGTTCCCATGGCTAGAATGTAGAGATATTCTCCAGATGAGAGATTAAGTAGCTGCAGTTGGCTGAGAGACTGCTGTTTGACTAGCTTGTTTAGTTTCTCTAGCTGTGTGGCTGTTCGAGGCTCCACATTGGTTGTGCCAAATGTGGGAAAAAAGCCACTTCGGTGTCCTCGAGGCTTTCTATGCAGCAGGTCCCACATACAGGAGAAAGGTCTGGAGTTTCAAAGGCTCTAGGCTTTGGCGATGGTAGACCCCAATGACACAAGAAAGTTCTTGGTTCCAAAAGGATTTATTTTCATGGCGGATGATAGATGAATCTGGATGTACCTCTGTGAAACTCAGGGCAGACCTAAGTTAAATAGGAAGGGAGAAAGGGGGAGGGTCTGGGGAAAGAATGCTTAATTGGCTCTGTCCTCTGGCCTTCATTAGTATGTAAATCTCTCTAGTGCCTGAAGTTGTTGACACACCCTCTACCTGTGCACTTTGGGAGGGGCTGTAGTGGCCTATGTGACTGAACAATGTAGGTCCATGGAAACTAGACTGCGTGTCAATACCCTGGGTTTTGGTGACATGGCAAAACATCTGCCCTTTCTCCCTTGGAGTCTCGGGGTTCCAGGCCCATGCCTAACCATGAACCAAGATACCCTTACGCAGTCCCACATTTCTTACTGTTTAAAACAACACACTATGATGATGGGTTCTCTAGTGATTTGCTAACCCACCACAACAAATTACCTCATAGTGACAGGGATTTCAAACTACCTTTTCCAGCTCTGGATGCAAAAATCTGATTTCAAGTAGGCCACAGAACTACTTTCCCTCTGTTAACTCTAGAAGAACACTCTTTGCCTTTTCCTATTTCTACATCTAGAGAAATCTTATGTGATTGATAGGGAATCATATGAAAAAGTCAAGGGAGGAAAATGTGAACATTAATGCAAAAACAGCTCAATAGTGAAGACAAAGGAAACAGATGTCTGTCAGAAGAAATTGTTTAAAATTTCATGCCTCAAACATATTGTTTTTCAGCTAATAATAGACATTACTCATAGATTTATGAGATATTTGGTGAATGGTAACAGAGGTCTGTACCAACCAAAACTTTTATACATGAAAGTTACTCTAATCACATATTGATGCTTTCAGTGTTCCTTTTTTAAACAAAGTGTAAAATTACTTTACAAAATCAGATCAAAGTTTTCCTACATACATTGCTTCTATTACCACAGGTATAAAAAATGTAAAGCCATGAATGGTTTTCTGTTCATTTTAAGATTATAATACAAAATAGGCCTGTCATATCATTTATCATTTACTTTCATAACAATATCTTGTTTCACTTTCTGTTGAAAAGTATCAAACACATAAAATAGCAAATGCAGAGCCATGCATCTATGAAGGCTTTGTGTGATTGGTTTTGAAGGGAAATAAAAATGATTATACAGAATATTCTTTTCATTTTTGTCTTTTAGAAAGCCTAATCACAAATGTATAATTCCAGTTTTTGACATGTACTCATCTTGGTTACTTCAAATAAGATTTCTACCTTGTTTGATATCTCAAAATATATACTAGATCTATTTGAATAAATATATGAAAGTCTGGGATTTAGAACATTGATCTTTACCAAACTTTGGCTCCTAATACATGAATGCTCTAATAATTTATGGCCTTATATTTTTTCAGTACATAACATGAGAAATAATGTCTAGATTACATGTGAAAAGTTAAGGAAGTAACCCAGTTAAAGTGTATGGCAGCATTGTTAAAGTTTCATTTTATCTTATGATGCATATTAATGGCCATGATGATTAGAATTACAATGCCCTAATGAAACTTAGATCAGTAAATGCACAGTAGTTGGGAGCATACTTATAAAAAGTACAACTACCTACTCGAACACTGCCTACTTTAAAATGACTTCTAAAATATAGGTAGCTATCATATTCCAAAAGTGAATTTCATTAGCCTTAGGTTAATAAGCATACTTTTATGTACTTTCATAGGAATTGTAAGTGTTTTTCATGCACCATTTGACTTTTCACCTTCATACATTTGTCTTTGTGGGTATGGCTCAAACTATACATGTTTTATGTCATAACGAGGAATCAAAAAGTACAGCAGATGAAGACCTCCTATACTAAGATCTTGATTCCTTACATGTATTTCTGTTATAACAGAGTCATCAAAGATGTGACATCACATTCATACATCATACATTAAATATTATTTGATATATTATTTTATAATCCAAATAAGCATTCTAAGAAATTAATTTAACTAATGAAATTTTAGCATATAAATACTGCTATTCTAGTTTGAAAATTTGCTCAAGGTTTTTACTGGAAAAATGAAAGATTTTAATCAGATATTCAGTTACCTTGCTGTCCTACTTAAAGGCATACCTATTATCTTTATCCTATTACTTTTAACCTGTTTATAATTGTATGCAGTTAGTATTATTTTAGGAGTTGGCAAAGACTATATATGGAGTATCATTTAGTTTTCAATGCCTATTTGATATATTTAGAGTCTCAGCAAATACTTTTTTAATGAACAAATGACTTATAGCTGCTAAAGTTGCATTCTCATTATGTTTATAATATACTCTGTAGTAATTTAATGCATTTATTACTGTGTAGCTTACTTTAATTACTGAATTATATTTATTTTCCCTTAAACCATTTTGGAGTGTGTAATGATGAATTGGGGAAATATAATATTTTTATGATGGTTGCTTTATAAATTATTAAGCAAAGGTTTTCAGCACACCTGTACAAATTCATTTGAAACCTGAAGATATAGAACTGTTTTCCTAGTAGAAAAGTGCCATGGTGATAAAACAGAAAGTATCTCCATTATATTTTACTTCCAGATGGTACTGAGTTACAAAAGTTGACTCCAATTAAATTATTGTGGAAATGTGTGCTCTATAAAAATAGATCTGCATAAATATACTTCTAAAGCTGAAGAAACTGAGCTTGCACTATTCACACGATATAAATTATACAACTAGAAGTTTAGTTCAAATTAAATATTCAATATTTTATTTTTTGGGGCCATTAAAAAAAACAAATCTAAGAGATCTTGTCTAAGAGAGCATGCATTTTGGGAAAAAATATCAACCTGTTGAACAAAAGAAAATTATTTTAAAACTACAGAAAGGTTTGTAGTTAAATATCAATCACTAGAAATATATTTAAAAAATTTGTGAATCAGTCTGTTCTTGCCCTGCCCACTATTGGAATTTTCCTCTGTGTGTTTGTATGTGTGAATACTTGTGTGCTTTTGTTTGTGTGAGAGAAAGATTTTTTTTTTAAAGTTTAACATCTATGGCAATCAATCTGTGTTCCTCAGAAAATTAGGAATAGTTCTACCTGAAGACCCAGCTATATCTCTCCTGCACATATACCCAAAAGATGCTTCACCATATCATAAGGACTTGTGATCCACTATGTTTGTAGAGGCCTTATTTGTAATAGCCAGAAACTGCAAGCAACCCAGATGCCCCTAACCAAACAAGTGGGGGTTTTGTGGATAGGAAACTGGGAAGGAGGATAACGTTTGAAATATAAATAACATAACCAATGAAAAAGAATAGATACAGATAATATGTTTCATTTACACAATGGAATACTATTTAGCTATTACAAATGAGGACATCATGAATTTTGCAGGAACCAGAAAATGTCATGCTTAGTGAGGTAACCTAGACCCAAAAGGTCAGCCATGGTATACTTACCAATATACATATATATATTTATAGTATATACTTACTACTATAATTAACTGGATGTTAGTCAAGAAGTACTGGGTAAAGACTGTAAGATGTTTAACAATAAGGAAGGTTAAAGTAAGCATGCTACAATTGCACTTAGAAGGGGGAACAACCAGATAGAGCTTAACAGGCTGTCAAGCCAAGGACAGGTAAGATTCTGTACAGAGCCTTACCAACCTAAGACAGAGGTGCATTGCTTTTGATAATGCATATATTGTGACAGGTAAGGAAGGCATTCTTGTCGGAATGACCTAAGACTGGCTCAGGTTTGTTTATGAAATGAAAAAGGCAGAGATGTGGAGAGCTTTTGGAACTGCTTGGCAGCAGTCTGACTGTGGCCAAGGACAAGTAAATGGGATTCAGGCAGGAATCTGACAGTAGGCTAGAACAAAGATGTAATTTCAGGCAGGAATCTAAATCTTAGGCTAGAACAAAGAAGTAGGCATCAGGCATGAAAATGAATTTGGGCTAGGACAGGGAAGTAGGCTCAGATACTTTGGTCATCCTGATAAGCCCTTAGAAACAGTGATCATGAGACTGATCATGGGCCTTTGTTTATTGCCTTGCTTGTTCCTTGACTATTTGTGCTTATTGTCTTGCTTGTTCCATGACTATTTGCCTCTATTTTATTGCTAGTTCCTGAACCTAGAACTGACCTTAATACTTGCATGTAATTAAAATGTTACAAAAGCAGATTGGAAAAAAATGGTGCAGGGACTGAAGCAAAGGGCATCCACTGACTGGCACACCTTTGGGTCTATCCCATTGGCAAGACCCAACCCTGGTACTATTATTGAAGCTAGGTTGTACTTGCAGGCAGAAACCTAGCATGGCTGTCCTCTGAGAGGCTCTACAAGCATTTGAATGAAACAGATGTAGATAATTACAGCCAAAGATCAGATTGAGGTCAGGGATCCCAATGAAAGATCTAGGGGAAGGACTGGAGGAGATGAAGGGATGACAACCCCATAGGAAGACCAATGCTGGCAACTAATCCTGACCACTGCAAGCTTCCAGAGAGTAAGCCACTAACAAAAGAGCATACACAGGTTAATCTGAGGCCCCCAAATATATCCACCAACCAAAAAGTATACACAGGCTTGTCTGAGGCCCATGAAACATATGTAGCAGAGGACTGCCTTGTCTGGTTTCACTGGGAGAGGATATACCTAATCCTATAGATACTTGATGTATGAGGAAAGTGGGATGCTTAGGGGTGGGTAGATGAAGCACTCTCTCATAGATGAAGACAGGATGAAGATGGGAAAAGAGACTGGAATTGGGGACAACATTTGAGATGTATAGTATATTTAAATAAATAAATAAATAAATAAATAAATAAAATTTTAAGGTCTGGAAATAAGTAGCAATACCTAGATTATTACTAGAAGTGTCTCAACATAAAGCCAAAAGAATAAAATTGCTAGAAAATTCTACTAATCTACAGTTCATTGAACATGGAGAGGTTCAACTGGTGCCTACATAAAAAATTCACCCCTGTTTTTTATTATCTTTGGCATGGGATGGTATTTTTCATGGTACCAAAGAAAAACGTAAATGCCAATCCAACCACAAAGTCTATGATCTACAGTCTCTGTATCTGTAAAATATTCAAGGGCAATAGTAGCACAAAGAGTATAAGAGTAGCCAACCAAAGTCTGATTTTTCTAAAGGCCCACTCCATGAGACGGAAACCATAGTGACATTGCTTGGATGACCAAGACCCAGAGACTAGACATCCAAGTATCCAAAGGTAAAATCAAATAAGACTGGTCAAAAAAGAAAGTAACAGATGGAAAGAGGAACTTGATTGGGAGATGTGAGGAGGAAGGGTAAAGGGGACAAGATCAGGTATGGGGGTGGGGGACAGGAGAGAAGCCCAGAGTGCCAAGAGAATGAATGGAAATAAAGAGCATCAAGGTCTGGGAAATGGGAGGACCCTCTAGAAAGTATCAGAGACCCAGGAGGTGAGAGATTAAGAACTCAAGGGGGTGAGTGACCTTAGCCAAAATGCCCAACATTGGAGAGAGGGACTCAAAGAATTCACCTCCAGTAGTTAGGGCCTCAAGCAGAGGGACAGGGCTACTATCCTACAGTCTAAATTTCTGACCTAGAACTGTTCCTGTCTAAAAGGATTGCATGGTCAAAAATGGAGAAGTGACTGAAGGAAAGACAGTCCAATGACTGGTCGAACTAGGGATCCGTTTCTTGGCTGGGCACAAAAGTCTGACGCTATTACTGATAAACAGTAATATACAGGAGTAGTAGACGGGACCACGTCATGGCTGTCCTCTGAGAAGCCCTACCAGCAGCTGACTGAGACAGACATAGAAACTTAACACCCAACCATTGAACTAAACTGTGCTTAATCCTCAAGAGACTTGAGGTCTCAGGGATGGGGGAGACCTGGTGAGGGCCGAGCACCCTCTCGAAGGCAAGGAGTAAGAGAAATGGATGAGGAACTGAGAGAAGGGATAATGAGGGGAGGGGCAATGACTGGAATGTAAATAAATAAAAAAATCATAATAGAAAGAAACAATAAAATGACTTTAAATGATATTTTGTTATACTCATAGATTGGTACCTTATTCAGTAAACATCAGAGAGGCTTCCTCTGTTAGTAGATGGGAACAAATCCAGACACAGCTGGACATTATACAGAGAGAATGACCTTGGAACACACAGCTTTAGTGAGATGTTTCCAACAAATATCTCTCCTCAGACCTTGGGGAGCTCCTCAGAAGAGGAGGCAGAAGAATTGGAGATAGACAGGATAGGTAACATGAAAAGAAGAAATCTCTCTAAAACAACTGAGCAAAGCTTGTATGAACTGTGAGTAGGTATCTGATCCTTGGGCTTTTTTACTTTTCTATTTATTTGGCTTGTCCAATTTCGATATGATTCTTTTGTCTTAATATATTTTATTTTGTTATGTTTTGTTATCTCTTTGACGAATGTTCTTTTCTAATGAGAGACAGATAAGAAGTGGATTCAGTTGTGAAGAACTGGGAGAAGTAGAGGGAGGGGAAATTATACTTAAATTATATAGTATGAGAAAAGAATCTATGTTTAATAAAGGGGGAAAATAGAAAAATAAAATGTGGGAGCTGGTGGATATAAAAAAAGAAAATAAAGAAGGGGAAACACAATAA
>NW_021604565.1:23455409-23462339 GCF_004785775.1 Grammomys surdaster | reverse complement strand
AGAGAGAGAGAGAGAGAGAGAGAGAGAGAGAGAGAGAGAGAGAGAGAACTGAATAACTGAATAGGTGCTGGGAGGAAGGGGACAGGATCAGTTATGGAAGCAGACATGAGAGAAGCCCAGTGGGCCAGGAGAATAATAGGGTAGGAAGGTGGGGTAATCTCTACAAAGTCCCAAAGACCTGGGATGTGAGATGCTACCAGAACTCAATGGGGTTGTCAGTCACTGAAATGTTCAATTGTGGAGAGATGTTACCTGAAAACACAGCCTCCCATACAAAGACAGGGCCACCAGTGAAAGGATGCAGTCATTGATCCAACTTCATAATTTTTAACCCAGAATTGTTTCAGTATAAAACAAATGCAGGGACAAAAATGGAGAAGAGATAAAAGGTTGTTTCAGTATAAAACAAATGCAGGGACAAAAATGGAGCAGAGATAAAAGGTTGTTTCAGTATAAAACAAATGCAGGGACAAAAATGGAGCAGAGATAAAAGGTCGTCCAGTGACCAACCTGATGTCTGGTCCATCCCATGGGTGATGACCAAAATAGTGAGGACACTATTACTGATTCTATGTTGTGTTTACAGACAGGAGCTTAGCATGGCTGTTCTCTAAGAGGATCTACCAGCAACTGACTGAGACAGATGCACATACAACCAACCGTTGGACAGAGGTGGGGAAGCCCTATGGAAGCATTAGGGGAAGGTTTGAAAGAACTGAAGGGAATGACAACCCTATAGGAAGATTAACAGTGTTTACTAACTGGGACTCACGGGAACTATCAGAGACTAAGCCACCAACCAAAGATCATACATGGGCTGATCCAAGGCCCCAGGCACATATGTACAGAGGACTGCCTTGTCTGCCTATTCGTGGAAAGACTTGATTCTCTAGAAGGGGCATTTTTGCAGGGTTTCAGGGGGAGCACCTTTCAGAGTCAAATGGGAGGGGGAATGGTTTGAAGAACTATGGGAGGGGGGACTGGGAGGGAGGCAACATTTGGAATATAAATTAATAAAATAATTAATTAAACAAATAAAAAATAAAACAAAAAAAACTTTGTATTATTTCTTTGTGAGTTTCATATTATGCAACCCAGTCCCATTCATCTACCTGTCCCCTCATATTTCCCTTCCCTCTTGCAACCCTCCTCCCATCAAATGACGCACGCAAAGAAACAACAACTACCATCACCATCATTACCACCATCACCAAAGCCTGGAAAATATCTCATTGCTGAAGTAGTGTGTCACTGTATGACCCACCTTCTTCACTTACAGGTGTTTATTGCAATGAGTCATGCGTCTGTTTCTAGATTCATGGCTTTTGTGACACCATCAGTAGTGGATCTTCATCAGAATTCCTCCCTGTTACGCTCTAGTTTCCCTGTGTCATAGAGATTCTGAAGTTTTGAAACTGCAGAACTGGCCCTTTCATGTATCTCCATCATTTGAAGATAGTACGGATTTTGGGATGGATCAATTCATAGTCCTGGATCTAGGCCTGGTTGCTAGCTGAGCTGGTCAGCCCACTTGTCAGCTTTCTCTTATCTGTAGCACCGGGGGAGCTTTCCAGCATATCTCCAGCTGGGCTACCCTATGCCATCATTATTTGGAGGTAGGGTCAGCTTTTCTGTTCTCATGCCCCTGGGCTGGCTCATCCACACCCGTGCATCCAGAGCCAGCTCCATTGTCATGCCCAGTCAAGATTCAGTGCCCACTCAGAGAGAGAGATTTTTAAAGAAAAAGTAATCCATGAATTTGTGGGTAAATAAGATGTAGAAGTAGTTGGAATGAGGGGGGAATGATGTAAATTTAGCACATTTATATTAACTTATAGAAAAGAATGTGGAATGTACATTCCTGGATGGAGCCTTCTAAATACTACTTTGGTTCTCTTTTGAAACTCGTGTCTTTATGGAGTTTGGTTAATAAAAAATAGTAACAGAAGTTTAAGCTTTATTTTTTCTTTTTTTGTTTCTATTGAAAATAGATTCTTCTCTCTTACAATATATTTGAGTATAGTTCTCTTTACACTTTTCCCACTCTCTACCACCCTCTTCTCCAGATCCATGCCTCCTCCATTTTCTCTTCAGAAAAGATGAGGCTCCCAGAAGACAAGAACCAATACAACAAAACAGGATAAAACAATACAAGGTAAAGCCTCATCTTGAGGCTGGAGAAGGAAACTCAATAGGAAGAAAAGGTTCATAAAACCAGACAAAAGAAACAGACACACATGCTATCACTCTCAAGAGTCCCTCAAAAATACCAAGCTAAGAGCCCCATGTACATCTACACAGAGGCCCTTGAACAGACCTGTGCAAGCAACAGGCTTGCCAATTTAGCTCTTTGAGATCATATGAGCCCTGCTTAGTTGATTTAGTAGACCAAGTTCCCCTAGTGACCTTTATTGCCTCTGACTAATACAATCCTTTTCTCTCTCTTCATGGAGTTACCCAATCTCAACTAGGAGGGAGCCAATGGAGACTGGATGGATACTCTCTTTACAAACAGATCCTGGCCATAGGTCTCTGCACCTGTTCCCATCTGCTGCTGGAAGAAGGAACACTAAAGATGACAGAATAAGATACCAATCTACAAATATAGCAGAATATGAATATCGTTCAAAGTAATTTTATCTTTTGTTTTTCCAGTTGTGTTTAGTTCTACTCTTGGTCTCTGGCTATCCAGTCTTGCGTTTCTGGCTATCCAGGCAGTGTGAGGACTGGGCTTCCTCTTTTCTTCTGGGCCTACAGTTAAACCAAAGATTGGTTGGCTACTCTTACAGGGTGGTTTATTTTTTTCGAATGCCCCAGCACATCTTACAGATAGGAAAGATTCGAAGTAGGTGGTTTTGTGGTTTCATTGGTGTCTATTTTTCTCTTTCTATAGACTCCAGATTACCTTCGTGTGACAAAGACACTAATCTCCACAGTTATCTGGCAGCAGCCAATTATGCTCCTCCCCACAGTTACCTGGCAACAGCCAGGTAGGCCTACCCACTATAAAAGGGGCTGCTTGCCCCCTCTCTTTCTCTTGCTCTCTTGATCCCTTGATCCCTTGCCTGTAGCTCCCCTTTACCCCCTCTTCCCTCCCCCCTTTCCTTCCCCCTCTCTCTATGTGGTCATGGCCGGTCTCTTCTACTTCTCTCTGTCTCTCTGTCTCTCTGTCTCTCTGTCTCTCTGTCTCTCTCTCTCTCTCTCTCTCTCTCTCTCCCTCTGCCTCTACTACCCTCCTGGCTCCCCTCCCCATGCCCTGAATAAACTCTATACCATGCTATACCTGTACCATCATGTGGCTGGTCCCTCAGGGGGAAGAGTTGCCTTAGCATTGGCCTGCTGAGACATCCGCTTCTATCATTGTTCCCCTTCCATCTTTGGTTTCCTTCCATCATTTCGTTCGTGCTGAGACTCTAGTGGACATCTGCAGGTTTGCATCAGACCAGCATTCACTAGCCTAGCCTAGAACTGGTAAGCTTCCCCATCCCCCACTGGCCAGAGTAACCTTCCACATTGTCCCAGGAAAAATTTCTTGAGCTAGAAGCTATCCCTGTCTTTCCCTGAACCTCGTTCTAGGACTGCCCCCTTGGATGAGACATTTTCCCTCTCCTCTTGAGACAGTTTCTCATGGCTGAGTACCACAGGTCAAGTCTGGATTGACTGTTCTCTCTCAGGATCACCAGCTCCCAACTGTAGTCCTCAGTGTGTCTCCCCCAAGGGTCAGCCTTTCGCACACTTCTCCCCCTTCACCTCCTCCATCATTTGCGGGATGACTGGACCCATTTAGTTCCACCGGCTTGCCTGAAAAGCAGCGGTTTGAAACGCAGCTTGCTCCCTTCCCTCTGTGGTTCTTAGCTCTGCTCTGGGTCTACTTTCACCTTGCCAGGGACCCTCTCTGAGACTTGCTTCTCAACATGCTCAACCACCTGCTCAAAGGGCTTGTCTGCATGAGCACGTGAGGGAGACATTCTCTCTCCCTCTCTACCTGGGACCTGTAAAGTGAATGCTGGAAGTGCATTCTGCCACAAAAACAACTAACATGAATGTTGCTGTAATATGGGACATGCCGGATTTTCCTTGTCCACTGTAAAACTCCAGCTGCCAGAGACACTGAGCAGTGACTTCTGGCTGATAGAAGGAAGTCCCATAACAACAGGGGGACTGGAGCCATGACAAGGTCCCCTTCAAATACTGGAGGTCAGGCCACTATCCCCGCCTTCACAAGTTTAGAATTGCCACAGCCCTTCTATACTTAGAGAAGGGAGGAGATGTCAGGGGCAGCCCTGCTTACACACTGAAGGCCTAAAATCAGCCATAGGCCTAAAATCAGCAATAGGCCTGTCATACATGTATACTAACACCAAGTCTTGGGTCTCAGTGGAAAAACATTGAAACAGATGGCTATAAGCTAATGTAAACAGGCAGCTTTTGTGGAAATTTACAAGCCTGAGCAGTCATAGACCTTGTAAATAGGTAGCCTGGGCAGACAATACCAACTTAGATAAGGACAAGCAAGTCATAGGCAGAATCATAGTGACTTGTCCCCTGAACCTTCACCTAGCTGATACCTGGTTCTGATGATATCTGTATTCCCCTTGATCACCCACACTCCAGTGCCATTCCCTTCCCCACATCCTGCCTTTCTGTGTTTATAACCCCTGTGTGAATGAATTATGATTTGAGAAAAAATAAATTATAATAAAAAAGAAGGAAGTCCCTCACTGTCGCCTAAGGCGGCACCTGTGGCTCACAGCACCAACCCGCTAGCTGTACCATATGTCACTGTTGCCAGCTTTCTCATTCTAATCCTAGTCAAATGTTCCTTTGCTAATACAAAAATGTGCTTTTCTCTGCCTACACAACCGGCCAAAGACATTTAAGACAAGATAGGAAAGATTCTGTCTTAATAGATTTTTACTACTGCTATTAAATTCTATTCAGTTACAACCAATCCTTATGGCTCTCAATCTTGTCAGATGTCTGCTAATAGTATATTTAAGTTTATGGCCGATAGAATTTCCAAAGCCTCTAACAGTTAACCCAAGATGGTTTCAGAAGACTTGGACACTGGAGTCCTAGAAGATACAGCCTGGATTGTATGCGAACAAACACAGTGGACTAAACTGGATGCTCTGAGTCACATGACTTGGCTAAACCAAGGTAGGTTATTTCTCATGTCAGGCATATCCATTCCACAGAGAAAAAGCCATGTGCCTTCTGTGCTTGGAAGCCAAACTGACTTCATGCAAGGGACTATGGAGACCATGGGAAATGTTTGCTAGTGGACTCTGTCATTTTTTAAAATAATATAAAACTGGTAGATTGTTGTTTACTCTTTCTCAGACTTCTGACTACATTGACAGCTAAGATTTCACAGATATTATCTGTTATCTCATTATCTAAACTCAGTTGCCATCAATTAAATGCTTCATAATTCCTCTTCTTGCTATGACTCTGTCCTAATATTATCTGAGTTCCTATAAACATGCCTAACTTCAATAAAACATTCTCCTGGGTTTGGCCACACCCCCAGAACCCAGAGACCTAACAGGCAGTCTCATATCCATTTCATCTGTACAGTCAGTCATGTAAGATACAGATAGAGTGCATGACTAAGAGGCCTCTGCCTTGAGATTTACATATTAATGAATTATCTAAAGGTGTGGGGACATAGCTAATTAAGTTTTCCCCTGCCTAGCCCCTCCTCTTTCCCACTTCCCAATATAAGGGAGCTCCTCCTGGCATTTGCCATGGGCGCACATCTAGGTCCAACTTTTACAGCATGACCAATAAAACTTTCATCTCTTGTATTCCACTTGTCTCCTGGAAACCTGGGACTTTCTTGTGTATGTGGGAAATCTTCGCTGCTCGAGAAAAGCCTCCAGGACAGGCGCGCCACTGTCTGGGGCCAGACCTGCTGCTGTGGTCTGCACTGGATCCCCATGCCTCTGCTCCAGGGACTCTGCCACCACAGCTCCTGCCCAAGCCACCAGCCCCTTGCGCGAGTTCTTAACCTTCAACATTTCACTATACAATCCAACAAAGGTTCATCTTAAAGACTGCTCATGTTACCTTATGCTGTTATCTGTTTTATAAACTTATAAGCTACAGGAAACCCACTTAGATCTACCTCTCATGGACCAAATAGATGCCATCCAGATAAGTAAATCTTCCTAAAGTTCCCACTTACTACCTATTCCAAATGGTGTGACTCCTCTGGGTTTCAAGTGCACATCTTAGAAAAATTTTCTTTCTCCCAAATGTACTTAATCTTATTTCCTGCATCTTGTCAAGTCCAGTCACACTCAGAATAGCTCCAGAGAAGCAACCTCCAGATGCTCCAAATCTACACACACACACACACACACACACACACACACACACACACAGCTGCTTCTACTGGACCTGTTCCTTCTGTCCTATCTTCAGATGGCTCCATAGACCCTGGACAACTGGAAACAGCCAACTCTTCTAAGATGGGACAAACATCCCCCACACCCATTGTTCTAGGTTCCCCCTAGAGACATGTCATCCCCAATGCCAGCAGGAAGTAGCCAGATATCAGGCCGACCCTATTCCTGCTTTGCCATCACCTCTTTCTAATTTTTCTTTTTTAATTAAACTAAAATGAGGGAATGTTATTATTCTGTCTAAACTCCACCTCCATAGTTATCTGGCAGCAGCCAATTATGTTCCTCCCCACAGTTACATGGCAACAGCCAGTTAGGCCTGCCCACTATAAAAGGGGTCATTTGCCCCCTCCTCTTTCTCTTGCTCTCTTGATCCCTTGATCCCTTGCCTGTAGCTCCTCTCTACCCTCTCTCCCCTTCCCCCTTTACTTCCCCCTCTCTCCATGTGGTCATGGCCTGCCTCTTCCATTTCTCTCTCTCTCTCTCTCTCTCTCTCTCTCTCTCTCTCTCTCTCTCTCTC
>NW_021604565.1:23442383-23455399 GCF_004785775.1 Grammomys surdaster | reverse complement strand
CTCTCTCTCTCTCTCTCTCTCTCTCTCTCTCTCTCTCTCTCTCTCTCCCTCTCTCCCTCTGCCTCTACTACCCTCCTGGCTCCCATCCCCATGCCCTGAATGAACTCTATACCATGCTATACCTATACCGTCGTGTGGCTGGTCCCTCAGGGGGAAGAGATGCCTTGGCATGGGCCCGCTGAGACATCCGCTTCTATCATTGGTCCCCTTCCATCATTTAAACTAGAAAGTAGGGAGCTGCTTAACAGGGAGATAATTTACAAAGAGTGTACATGATACTAACACATATTTCCAATTCTGTTGAAAAGTCACACTTAGATCAAATTTGTTTCACTTACTGTGATAGTAACAGACTGTCATATATTGTCATTTAAACTGTATTTAAGTATATTTAATACTGGATTGACCCTGTTTTTTAAGACTGTAGCAAACACTGGATAATTAACTTAGCTGTAGAGAAGGTTTATTTTGAATCTGGTTTTTAACCAATTGCATTACTCTTTGGCTGTTGCCTGAGTCCTCTGTCCTGCTTGGCATTCCTCTTGGGGACAGTAGGTGAGAAGGCACAGAATAAATGACTGAGACTCCTTGAGCATATGAGAATGAGGCAGCAAGCTCCTTTATTTACTCTTAGGGAGCACTGTTTATATCCTCCATGAGCATCCCTGTGGTCTCAAACAAGTGTGTCCTTCAAGTGGGCAGTTTCTGATTGGCTGTCATTGTATCACTAATCTATAATCTGTCTGACAGACTTCAGTTTGATCCTCATGCAGAAATTGCCTCAGCGGCTGTGGGGCCCCACTGGATGTTTACCAATGTTCATGAGGAAACGGTCACCACCTGGAGGTAGGGCCTTTTTGTTCCTCCTACATTTGACATTTGTTGGGCTCTAATGTCAATGGTACAGAGGACAAGATGAAGCAACATTTTCTCCAATATCTGGAATTGAAAACAAGGGGACAGGTCCTAATGACTCAGTCTTTCCTGGAGGTATTCCTCTACTAATATAAGCACCTACACTAGCTCTTGACCAAGCCAGTTCCAGTCAGTCAACCATGACTCGAGGGAGGGAGTGAGGATTGAAAAAATAAAACAATTAGACAATATTATAACTTGACTCCAGCCAGCTCTGAGGCTGCAGTGGGTTTACTTTTTCCAGTTTCCTTTTACAGCATTCTAGTTACATATAAAGAATATGGTCAGTCCTAAGGCATAAACAAAGTAGTCAAGGAACAAAAAAGCATAAACACAGTAGTTAAGGAACAAACAACACACAATCAAAGGTCCCCTGAGATTACTGTATTCAGGATTCTCAGAGTAGTTAAGGAACAAACAATGCACAATCAAAGGTCCCATGAGATTACTGTATTCAGGATTTTAACAAGACCCATCAAGATACACAGCACAGATTCCTCAGCTGTATTCATCTTGACTCTAATCTTTGTCCTAGCCCAATGTCAAATTCCTAGAAGGGGATACCAAGAGCTCTCTACAGGGCTTCATCCCATAAATATTTTATGACCTTCCAGTGGCAACAACCTTGGAACCACATCTACAAAGACTGACCTGTTAAAAGAAAATTTACAGTCTAAATTATTGTAGGATCTATTGGGTATTTTTGCCTGCATAAAAGAAAACAATGTATGTGAATCCCAGTAACTGTATTTCTTTTTTTTTTATGTAATTTATTTTTTCTCAAATCGTAATTCATTCACACAGGGTTTATAAACACAGAAAGGGAGGATGTGGGGAAGGGAATGACACTGGAGTGTGGGTGATCAAGGGGAATACAGATATCATCAGAACCGGGTATCAGCTAGGTGAAGGTTCAGGGGACAAGTCACTATGATTCTGCCTATGACTCTCTTGTCCTTATCTAAGTTGATATTGTCTGCCCAGGCTACCTATTTACAAGGTCTATGACTACTCAGGCTTGTAAATTTCCACAAAAGCTGCCTGTTTACATTAGCTTATAGCCATCTGTTTCAATGTTTTTCCACTGAGACCCAAGACTTGGTGTTAGTATACATGTATGACAGGCCTATTGCTGATTTTAGGCCTATGGCTGATTTTAGGCCTTCAGTGTGTAAGCAGGGCTGCCCCTGACATCTCCTCCCTTCTCTAAGTATAGAAGGGCTATGGCAATTCTAAACTTGTGAAGGCAGGGATAGAGGCCTGACCTCCAGTATTTGAAGGGTACCTTGTAATGGCTCCAGTCCCCCTGTCGAAGTGAGGCATGAGGGCCATACCTGTCCCGATATTAACTGTATTTCTTAAGTTTGGGAAAAAATGGCTATTTCCCCACTGTTCCAAGTCTGATATTTTGGGCAAAATAATAGTACAGAAATTACTTTTCGCAAAAGTTTTTCACCCTACTTGTCTCAGACCAAAACCAAAGAAACTTCATTTCTCATATTAATTGCCATTAATGTTGTCACTAGTGATAAGTTAAATCACCAAATTTAAAGTTATTGTCTTCCTAAATGAAAGGTATTATAGAAACAGTAAAAAAGAAACTAACCTTCAGACATCTAAGTTCTACCAATGTCTCCTAACCTCTTCTTGATTCTCTCTTTCATGAGTCATACCTGTTAATGTAAATGTACATCTAATGGTTTAGTGTTTCACAAATTGTAGCCATCTCTGATAGCTATCATAGAAAATATTTCCTTCCTAATAATTATTAAAATTATTTTTAACCATGTATTTTATTAGTGTGTGCATTTCTGCATTAGGGAGAAGGTGAGTACAGAAGTACGTGGATGAAGGTTAGAGGACAAATTTGAGTTGACTGTATTTCTACCTTTATGTGTGTTTTAGGGATGAAAGTCAGGTTGCTAGGCTTGTGTGACAAGCACCTTTAGCCACTGAGTCATCATCTCATCGGCCCTTCTTTCCTCATTCAATTTCCTCAATCATTTTCTTTCTTTTTTTTTTAGCTATAAACAATTGGAAATATAGTTTTAATTTGATAAATAGACATTATTTCATAAAAATATTTAACACAGAACATAAAATTAAAATTATCTTCATTTTTTTAAATCTTTAAAACGTAAGGGAAAAAATCCCAATGATTTATTAATTTTGTTTATGGGGTGTGAATGTATGAATATCATGGCACACATGAAGAGCTCACAGGCTCTGTATGTATCTTTTCAGCATGTGATCAGTGGGATCAAATTTTGATCGTTGAGTTTTATGGCAAACATTCTATTCTACTGAGCTACCTTACAGGTACTGAAAACTCGAATGAAGTTTAAAATAAATTTCCTCAATTTTCTTAAAGGAAAAGTTCATTAGAATGACTTCATAATTAGATAATTTTATTTGTATTGTATTTCTACTGCATTATAATTCATGTAGGGAAGAATTATTTGAAGTTTTCATAAATTATAATATACACAAACATACAGTGATTATAGCCTACAATATGGATAAAAAATTAACACCCAGCCTCTCAGTGTTTTCTCCTAACCACTTACTTTTTCTTATGATAAATAGTACTATTCAAATTTTCATCAATATTTGTGAACTGTAGCCATCACTAATAGCTATCATAGACAATATTTCCTTCCTAATAATTATTAAAATTACTTTTAATAATAATTTTATTATTATTAAAACTCTCTTATTTAAACTTTTATTAATGTAAAAAATTATTCTATGGCACTATTTTTTTGGACGTATACTTTCCTTGGAATGTTTTCATGGTTTTCTGCCTCCTGCAATTTAATTTACTTTTATCACTTCATACTACTCCTTTGCCTGTTTTATTATTTTCTGAACTGTCAATGTTTTATGGGATTTGAAAGCATTTCTAGGTTTTAGTCATCATGACTGATCCTGCAATATATTTTTGAACACACATGTTAATATGTATATTTATATATGTTATAGCTATGGATGATTTGCAAATTGATATCTAGGAATAGAAATATTGAGTAAGAACTGTTCAGTGCATTTGCCAGAACTGTACATTGATTCCTGTCTTTGCACCTCATAACTAAACAGTATAAAATTACTCTCATGGTGTGATATGCATTCTTGTTCCATACCCTCTTCTGTGTATTTAAGGAAACACACTCTTTCCTTAATCACTTCCTCCCCAAAATTCTCACACTATACGTTTTCCAATTAGATGAGACTATTTTAAGTTCTTGAAACTAGATCTTACTAACTATCATTTTTGTTCAATCATGATTTTTATTTATTCACATTTCAGATGCCATCCCCTTTCTCCCTTTCCCCTCCCAAGAAAACCCCTATCACACATCCCCTCTTCCTTTTTGCTTTCATACCATTTTAATTGCATGCAAGTATTAAGGTCAGTTCTAGGCTGAGGAACTAGCAATACAATAGAAGGGTGACCAAAGTATCTGAGCCTACTTCCCTGTTCTAGCCCAAAGTCACTTTCATGTCTGAAGCCTACTTCCTTGTCCTAGCCTAAAATTTAGACTCTTGCTGGAAATTTGTTCTTTGTTCTAGCCTAACATTTCTATTCTTACCTAAAATTACTTCTGTGTTCTAGCCTAAAATTTAGATTACTGCCTGAAATTACTTCTTTGTTCTAGCCTAATTTCAGATTCCTGCCTGAAGCCCATTTCCTTGTCCTTGGTCAATGTCATATTCCTGCCAAGCAGCCTATTTCCTGGTCCTTGGCCCATGTCAGATTCTTGCCAACCAGCCCCAAAAGCTCTTTGTCTTTCCCCTTTTTTATTCATAAACAAGACTGAGCCTGTCTTATGTTATTCTGACAAGAATACCTTTCATTATCTGTCTTGGAATATGCATTATCAAAAGCAATGTACTTCTGTCCTAGGTTGGTAAGGATCTGTGCAGAATCTTACCTGTCCTTGGCTTGTCAGCCCGTTTATTTAATAACTCTGTCTTGGGATCCATTTTCAGGTCCAAGCCATGTACTTTGGCTGCCAACATGCTGATGTTGTTAAAGATGAGATTTAACACAATGGGCAGGAATGAAATTATTCTCAAGACATAAAGGGTTAGCATGATCAAGCTATATATGCCATTCTTGAAGCTTGACCAAAATAGAAATACTGACCTCAGGCCAAGATGCCCCAGTGAGGGGGAATTTGAGGGCAGGGAGGTGTGAGTGGGTGGATGGGAGGGGGAACACCCTCATAGAAATAGGAGGAGGGAGAATGGGATAGGATAAGGGGTTTCTGGGTGGGAGGAATGGAGAAAGGGGATAACATCTTAAATGTAGATAAATAATGTATCTAACAATATAAAACAAAACAAAACAAACCAAACAAACAAACAAACAAAAAAAAACCTGATAATAGAACTGACTATCACAGTCAAGCATTTGAGACATTTTGGCAGCAATTTAATATTATATATATTACTGGGATTCCTTATAATTGTCAAAGACAAGGGACTTTGAAAGGGCCCTTGAAACTTTAAAACAATATCTTCATAAAATAAAAAGGGAGAGGTATATCCCCATATACCACAAGTTTATTTAAATCATGTTCTTTTTATTTTAAATTTTTAAAAATATTTGGATGCCAAGGAACTTTCAGCCGAGTGTGTATGGCACTCTATAACTAGGCATACTTAAGCATAGGTGAAAGGGAAGAATCCACTTACTGGCATATGGCATAATCTTTACAGGGTATTTAATCTGGGGAAGAGGGCATGTTTATATTTTTTTTCTACAGAATATTGAAGGAGCATGGTGGCTGCCAGAGCAATGGGTGAGACATGATGATGCCGGAACAAAGAATGATGCTGACCTGTGAGTTTTCTGAGTGCCCTGGCAATGGTGACTGGGAAGCTTTTTTGGATATATGTTCCTGACCCACATTTGCTTACCTATACCCTTCATGGTACAAGCTGCCTTGCCTCAAGATATTAGATCTTGTGGAACAGAGAATCAAAAAGAGAAGCTATAATGACTCTTGTATTTTTCTTAAATGTGACCAGTCACTCGGAGTCAATCATTGACTGGTCTAGAAATCAATCCAGTACTGGAAATAACAATCTTCATTTGGAAGGCTGGATCTGGAGATTTTCAGAGGTATATTTGGAAGGTAGCTGCAGTTTTCTGTGATGTTATATTAGCAAGAGATAAAGTTGGGACAGGATCTGGATTTCAAACAAGTGTTAATGCATGTGTTAAGGCTCTTTTAATTGTCAAGTTAAAATCACTTTTATTTCTTCTATAGTATTTATTGTGTGTTTCATTGTCTGTACATTTTCTAATTGTGTTAGTTTGTTGAAATCTTGTATATCAACTATGGAAGTCTATCAATCAGATTTTGTTTTATTGCCCTGAGTATCACAGAAACTTGGACTTCTGAAAAAAGCTTGCAAGTACTGGAAGAAGTGAGTCAGGCTTTAGCAGAAGGATGAGGGTAGTGTCCTTGATTATTGCTGGTATAAGAGCTTTAATTATATTAATTGCTAGCACCACTGCTTCTGCAATTGCTTTGACACAAGAAGCTAAGACAGCTACTTTTGTTAATCATTTAACAAAATAAAAAATAATGTTACTAATGTGTTGAATATACAAGAGGATTTAGATAGGCTTTTGGAACATCAGATTGATGCATTTTTACCCTATTCAAACTAATGGAAGGAGGTTCAGAGTTTAAGAGTAATGAGTCATCTTGAGTGTCATGCCAAATACCATTGGATTTGTGTTACTTCTAAAATTTATAGTGCTATTCATTATAATTAGGAAAAAACTTAAAGACACTTGCAGTGTATTTGGCATAATTCTAACACATTTCTGAATGTTTTAACTTTATATAGTGAACTTATGAAATTAAATAATGCTGCTCTGCTGAGTGTTGATGTGGCAGATACTCCTGACATACCACTTTTAAATAAAATATATTCTAAAATAAAACTTGTATTTATCATTTTTTTTTGCTATATTTTGCATTGGGAGGCAGGGTGTTGGTAGTAAAAGATGGCCTAAATGTCCTTGTGTGGATATAGCCGAACTTGAATATATTGTCCTGCCTCTATATTCTAAGTACTTTGATTACAGATGTGTTAATGATGCTATTTTTATGTGGTAAAGAGAATACAATGCTCAATTTTATGCTTTCTAAGCAAGCATTTCATCACCAGCTATAACCTGAAATATTTATTTGCCATTCGAAAAGTTACTTTCTCCTGCTTTAATAATGTTCACCTTTGCTAGATACCTTCACAAGGTTGGATGAAATTGGAAGATAGAAATCCTACAATAATTTGAACAAAGGATGTACTGTATTGTCTTAAATACTAAAGGGATTAATGAGACATTTATTGCTATGATTTAAAAACTATAGAAATTGAAAATGTATAAATGAATACTTGTGTTTAACAAAATCACTTGTAATTCTGTTGTAGATATACTATTCTAGAGGAGTAATTCCCCTGAGTCACAAAAATGAGTTCTAGCCTCTCTCAAAGAGGGTATAATTGACACACAGAATGCAGACAAATTGTTGTTGTATTGGCTGGCCTTGGAAGAAATTCATTCTCTCTGAAATCAGGAAACACTCTTTTCAGAAGGGAGTCCCATCAGAAACACGCTTTACAAATTTGTCTAATGGCATTGCTGGAAGAGAATTCTTGCCTTGGTGTTATCACCCACTGTGATCTATGAGGGACATTCACAAGGGAGCTTTGTGTACTTCAAGAGAGGAGAGGCTCCAGATGGTGCAGTGGTAGGATCCAGAAACCTCAAAAGGTAAAAGTACTTATTCTTGTCTCCTCTTTCCAGAACTTTTTACTGATACAAATTAGTGCTGTAGGTCCTAGTAAATCAACAAGGTATCTGTATTTGATGTTCATTTTCACAGGATAAGCACAGGAGAAAGGAATTTGAGCTGGGTCTAGGGCTCTTATCATAGTGTTTCTTTGTCACACCAAACTTTTGCTAAAGCGTCCTGTGTCTAGGCTTTAAAATGTTGTTATTGTTTCCCATTTCCATGTTTTATTCTTACAAGGAACAACTCATTCTTATAGCACGTATATTTATGTTTAAAGAATTAGTCCTAAATAATGTAATTTTCAAATCTAAGGATAAAAATGATTTAACTAAGTGGCTCGGCACATTCTTGCTGGTGTTGAACATATATGGCAAACTCAATTTACTTGTTAATTTGTATTTCTCTTTTGCATTCTCTCTTAGCAAGCCTAGAGACATAACAGCTTTTCTGTTTCTTTTCACCCAATTTTATATTCTTAATTAATCAATCAAATAATAGTGACCCTATCGATCATTTCTTGGATAAATTTCCCTCCACCTTCTCCTTTCCTCTTCTTCTTTTGAACTTTGTCTTAGTTTTTTGAGTCTATATTGGTATATGGCAAATTTCTCCCAGCTGATCAATCTGTCTTGAGTTGCAAGGTTCTAATTCTTCCTTTATTTTTTAATGGTTATTTTATTTATTTATATTTCAAATGTTATTCCACTTTCTGGTTTCCCCTCCACAAATTCCCTACCCCATCCCTCCTAGGAGGGTTCTCCCCACCAACCCATGCCTGCCTCACTGCGGTAGCATTTTACCATGCTGGGGCATCTTGTCTTTACAGGACCAAGGGCCTCCCCTCCCACTGATGCCAGATAAGGCCATCCTCTGCTACATATGTAGCTGGAGCCATGAATCCCTCGAAGTGTTCTCTTTGGTTGGTAAGTTAGTCCTTGAGAGCTCTGTGGGTCAGATTGTTTGATATCATTGTTCTTTCTATGGGATTGCAAACTCCTTCAGCTCCTTCAGTTCTTCACCTAACTCCTCCATTGGGGTCCCAATGAGGGTTGGCTTCATGCGTCCATATCTGTATTGGTCAGGTTCTGGCAGAGCCTATCAGGGGATAGCTATATCAGGCTCCTGTCAGCAAGCACTTCTTGGCATCAGCAATAGTGTCTGGGTTTGGTTGCTGTATATGCAATGGATCCTCAGGTCGGGTAGTCTCTGGATGGTCTTCGTTTCAGTCTCTGTTCCACTTTTTGTCCCTGTATGTCCACTAGATAGGACCAATTCTGTGTTAAAATTTTTGTGATGGGTGTGTGGCCCCATCTCAGGGGCCGTGTGTAACCTCTGGATATGGTCACAAATTCTATGGATTGTAGCCTGGGAATTCTATACTTTTTTTTGGCTGATATCCTTTCATTAGTGAGTACATGCCATGCATATACTTTTGGGTCTTAGTTACCTTACTCAAGATTATATTTTGTAGTTTAATCCTTCAAAACTCATGTTGCCCTCATTCTTAATACCTGCATAATATTCCATTGTGTAAATGAACCACATTTTCTCTATCCATTCTTCTGTTGCGGAACATTTGGGTTGTTTCAAACTTCTGTCTATTACAAATAAGGATGCTGTGAACATAATGAAAGATGTACTCCCCTTTTAATAGGGTTATTTGGTTCTCTGGAGTCTAACTTCCTTACTTACTTGTATATATTGAATATTATCCCTCTGTCAGATATAGAATTGGTAAAGACCATTTATTGATCTGAGGGGTTGCAATTTCATCCTGATTACAGTGTCTTTTGCTTACAGAAGCTTTTCAATTTTATGAGATTCCATTTGTCTATAGTTGATATTAGAGCCTGCACCATTGGTGTTCTCTTCAAGAAATTTTCTCTGTGTTGATGTATTCAAGGAGCTTTTCCATTTTGTCTTCTACTAAATTCAGTGTATCTGGTTTTACACGGACATCCTTGATCCACGTGGACTTGAGCTTTATACAAGTAGATAAGAATGGATCAATTTTCATTCTTCTACATGCTGACCACCACTTTAGTTAGCCCTCTCTCCCTGTCTATTTAATAAAGTACTTGAAGTCCTAGTCAGAGCAATTAGACAACAGAAGGAGGTCAAAGGGATGCAAATTGCAAAGGAAGAAATCAAAATATTGCTATTTACAGATGATATGATAGTCTACTTAAATGATTCCCAAAATTTCACCAGAGAACTCCTACAGCTGATAAACAACTTCAGCAAAGTGGCCTGATATAAAATTAACTCAAACAAATCTGGAGTCTTCCTCTACTCAATGCATAAATGGGCTGAGGAAGAAATTAGGGAAACTACCCCCTTCATAATATTCACAAATAATATAAAATGTCTTGATGTGACTAATCAAGCAAGTGAAAAATCTTTACAACAAAGACTTCAAGTCTTTAAAGAAAGAAATTGAAGAAGACCTCAGAAGATGGAAAGATCTCCCAGGGTTATAGATCAGCAGAATTAACATAGTAAAAATGGTCATCTTACCAAAAGCAATCTACAGATTCAATGCAATTCTCATCAAAATTCCAACTCAATTCTTCACAGACATAGAAATAGTAATTCTCAAATTCATTTGGGACAACAAACATCTAAGGATAGTGACAACTATTCTCAACAGTAAGAGAACTTTTGAGGGAATCACCATCCCTGACCTCAAGCTCTACTACAGAGCAATAGTGATAAAATCTGCATGGTTTTGGTACAGAGACAGGTAGGTAGACCAATGCAATAGAATTGAAGACCGAGAATTAAACCCACAAACCTGTGATTACCTAATCTTTGACAAAGTAGCCAAAACCATCTAGTAGAAAAAAGACAACATAGCCAACAGATAGTTCTTTATTTTTAATTTGGTCATTAGTAAAATATAACCTTGAGCATATAAGAGTCTTGCTTAAATCATCTACAAATTCTCTCTTGCTTATAGTCATGTATTTCACCCCATGCTCATCAGAAACCCTAGGTGACCTTCAGATGTTAAACAGAGGACAGTGAACAAAGGACAGGATGCTAGCTGTCTCCCACATGGTGCTTCTCTTATCTGTTATACATCTTTTGTGAATAAAATATGTATGCATGGTGTCTCACTTTTAACAACTAATTCAGTTCAAGTCAGACAATTTAGCAAGTACTCACCTATGGAATAAATTCCAAACATTTGACATAACATCTACAATGGATCACTACACTAATTTAAACTGACATCTAATTCTTCATACTGTGCCAGGAAAGTGAAAATTCAACCATTGCCTTATTCAGTTGCTCAAAGTACCTTGAATAATCTTGCATTTTTACATTTACTCAGTATTTAATAAATATCTTTCATACTTACATTTGTCAGATTATATTGGAAGTTTTTCAGAAATAGTAGTAATAAAGATAGGACTATTGTCAATTCATAAAACCATATATATGTAAAATGCCTCAAAAAGAGTAGGAAATTGGAGTAAACAATTTTAGGACATATAGTTTGACTATGACCATGACAGCTAGAGAATATGTATTAGAGATATTAACAGATGAGTACTGTTCCAAAATTAGATAATGATGTACATGAGTTTAGACATTTGAGGAATCAGTTTTCATAGAATGAAAAATGCAATTTCCTTAGGTAACAGCACATGTAGAATATTAGAAGAGCATCAGAAATCCAAAGTGAATGTAGTAGAAAGACAAAATAATAAAAATAAATTAACAGTCAGATTATGAACATGATGGTAATTAAACTAGAATCAATTAAGTAAACTATTGAAATATTTTTGGTTTTCATACTAGGTGACATGCTCTCATCATTTTGTATTGGCACCATCAGAGAATATCTTAAACTGAACACATTAAAATAATGTAAGCTTATTTTTACATAGTTCTGGCATTCAGATATTCAAAATGAGATGTAAGCAAAACTAGTCACACACTGTCTCTGATGCTATGAAGGAGGTCAAGGAGGTCTTTCATTGGTGGTGCCTAGCTTCTAGTGTGACTTCTGTTTCTTGACATTTCCCTTTTGCATCATCATCATCTTGCATACTGCCCTTTTCTTCCTACGTCATACTCTGTATCTTTCCCTTTCTTAGTAACAGAAAACGGATAGACCAAGATAAGATTGAGGCCAACTAGATAAGAGTTTTTTTTTTTTCTTGAATAGTCCACAGGTCAACTAATTACACCAACAGGGTAAGTATCTGAGATACTGTTAGGATTTAATTGTGTATTTGAGAAGAAACAATTCAGTTTAAAAGTTCTTATTTTAGATAGTATGTGATTTGCATTAGATACTAGTAAGGCCTTTTGTTTATTATATTCAAACATGTAAAAGAAACAAGATTGGAAACAGGGAAATCAGCAAGAAAGCAGTGAAAGACAGTAGCTTGAATGTACGAACCAAAAATAGAGATGTCACTAATCGATGGCATTTAACAATATTTCAAAGGTAGAACTAAAATAAGTAGCTTCAGTGGTTCCACCATAAGTTTAAAACAGAGCCACATGAAACTCTTCAACTCTAGCAAATGGAGACATGAGATCATGGACTAATAAAAGAAAAAATTGATTATAAAAGGTTATGTTGGATACTATGTTTGATATGGTGAGTTTGAAGTATTCTTTAAGGAGTTTGAAAGATAAAACAATAATAGGATATTTCAAACAGTTTACATGACAATACCTAGTTTAAGCTTTCTTTTGATATATTGTGAGTTTAAGTATGTTTTAAGGCATATTATGTTTTAACAAAATAATACCATTGGCAGTATTTTAGTTTATTGTGGATGCCATACCAAATTATTCCAACTATATTGTTTACCCAAAGATAAAGTAGTATCCTACACATTCCAGGAGAAATAATAATAACAATAATAATAATAATAATAATAATAATAAAATGTGGAAGAAGAAGAAGAAAAAGAAGGAGGAGGAAGAGGAAAAGACTGAATTTAAAAAAATATCAGGTTTTATTTTTTGTAACTATTCTGTGCTTTTATTTTAAATTTTCTCTTTTCTCTTTCAACCTCATCTCTCTCATTTTCTTCTCTTCTGTGCTTTCTTTTATTGTCTCATGCCCTTCCCACTTCTTTCTCTCCCCCTCTAATTTTCTACTCTCTCTGATGCTCCTCTTTGTTTCTATATGCTGATTAGACTTAGAACACACCAGAAAAATAAGATGATTCTACCTTGAGATATTAACTACATTGTCGAGAGAGCTAAAAAGAAGAAGAAGAAGAAGAAGAAGAAGAAGAAGAAGAAGAAGAAGAA
>NW_021604565.1:23314556-23442373 GCF_004785775.1 Grammomys surdaster | reverse complement strand
AAGAAGAAGAAGAAGAAGAAGAAGAAGAAGAAGAAGAAGAAGAAGAAGAAGAAGAAGGTGTGCATAGGTGTTTACATATACTTTTTAAATTTTAACTGTAGTAACCTCTGATTCTCCCATAACTACCATCTCTATATTTGACTTCTCATTCACCCATGTTTGTGTTTTTCTGTTTATGTCACCCAGCTACTCTTGAGAGTAGGGTCTTTTTGGAGTGTAGATGAACTATAATGTAGTTGATTCTATTACTAAAAAAAATTGATCTTTCCTTTCCCAGAAAATATCATATGCCAGTATTTCTTTATGGTAGTGTAATTTTGTGCCTTAATCCCAAAAACTGTGGTGTAAGCTTGTCATATTAAAGATTGTGCTGGTCTTATACATACTTTCAAAATCCCTGAGTTCTTATGTGAATTGTTCCTGTCAACGTCTAGAAAATACTGTATCATATAATTTATCTATTACTCCTGGCTCTTACACTCTTTTTCTTCCATCTTTTGTAAACATCCTTGATCCTTAGGGGAAGGGGTTTAATATACATATTGTACTTAGGGCTATACACTCTAAATTCACTTATTCTTTGCACCTCAATTTTAAATATTTCTGTCGATCAACGTCAAGAATAAACTTCTCAGATGAGGATTGAAAGATGTTCTGATCTGTGGGTATAGCATTAAGGCCATTTTGAGACCTTTACTTGACCATTTTAGCAAATAATTGGAATATCTTTTTGTTCTAATTAATATGTTAATGACAGATCTCTTGCAGTGTGTAGGGAATTGGGCATTCAATTGACCCATAGGAAGTCACTGAACTAGGTTATGGTGAACATTAACTTTGTGTTTGCAAGATGTGTGTTTCTTTTTATGATTTCCTTTTTGTTATCTCATATCTACTGCAGTGTTCCTTTTTCCCCTTCCAATAGACTGTCAGACCAACCACCCCTTACCCCCAAGATCTACTACTTGACCTTCAGCTCTCAACAGACCAGAGCAGGCCTCTCACAGACATCACCCAAATACAGCACAACAAACTACAATAAGATCAGGCTTATACCATCATATCAAGATAGGACAAGGCAATCCAGTAGAAGGAATAAGATAACACAAACAGGCAAAAGAGTCAGACTCAGCCCCAGCTCCCATTTTTAGGAATCACACAAGAACACCAAGCCATAACATATATGAAGAGGAGGTATGTCAGTCCCCTATCTGCTCCCTGATCCTTGTGAACCTGCATGATTCTGTGGGGCATATTCTTATGATGTCCCTAACTCCTCTGGTTTCTCCCATCCTTTCTCCATCCCCTTCTAAGATTCTCTAAGCTCTGTCCAATGTTTTGCTGTGAGTCTCTGTATCTGTTCCCATAAGTTGCTGGATGAATTCTCTCTGGTCTTTCTGATGGTGATTATGCTATACTCTTGTCCCAGAATACTCTGAAGAAAGAATCAACTGTAGGTTGAGGATTTTGTGGTTGAGATGATGTTCCAGCTGCTCTATTTGGTTGCAGAAGACAGTCAGTTCAGGCTACATGTTCCCCATTGCTAAGAGGCTTTGTTACTCTCATAAATTCCATGGAGTTTTCATTGCATTAGGTTTGTATCTCATACCCCAAATGCTCCACAATTCAAGCCATTTCTCTCTATCTCACCCTCCCCCCCCACACACACTAGATTCTTCCTGTTTCCAAACTGACCTGTCCCCAGTTCAGCAGCATTTCCCATTCCCAAGGATATTTTTGATTCCCTTCTTATGCCTTCCTATTTACTTAGGCCTGTTTCATAAGTAAGGGAGACACAAGAGGAATGATAATAGTTCTCATGTTGTGGCATATATGAAATCAGAATAAGTCATTACCTTTTGAGATTTCCAGTGGTACATGAAAGAAATACCTCAGTGTTGTATATGCTATGTCAGTATTAGGCCTGAAAGACCTATCAAACCCCTGGCCTATATTGACACAAGTTAGAGGAATCTTAAGCAAATGAAGACTGTGAATATATTAAATGTATCCAGCATGAAGTTCCAGGAACAGTTTAGCTCTCAAATAGCTTGGGATTGTGCTTCTGCACCTGTTCTCAGATCATGAAATAATGAATCAGAAACTGAATTATATATGAATAAATTCCTAGGCATTCATCTTGCTCAGATTCCAGGGTGAATCCGTCTGCCTCTCATAATGCCCAGAATTCCTCTTTCCCTACCAGAATTCTCACCTATTACTTTTCCCATTTTGCTAATAGGCTATCAACTTTCTATTGACAGGTGAATACAGTCCATACAGTCCACAAGAGGTTCTATAATATGATGTATGGAGAGTAGGAAGAATGTATTTGATAAGAGGTTTCATTGTTTACTTTATGTCACAAAGTATTTTTATTTGATAATGCATTGTATCCCTTGATGCCAATACTGATGCGGTTGGTTAAACAAACAAAAATTAAATAACTTATTAGGGCAATTAGGTTAATTCATATGCTATTAATAGTAGTATTTTGTTACAATACAAAATGCTATGAAACACATTTTGTTGTACAGGACAGAGAGAAGTTGAAAGAAGTTCATTTCAGTTAAAGTCTTCAATGTGTGTGTGTGTGTGTGTGTGTGTGTGTATGTGTGTGTGTGTGTGCTTAATTCACCAATGCTGATCTCCTCTAAAAACTTCATTTTAACCTCTAGTAATCAGTTTTTATATTTCCATTCACATTTAGTAAAAGACTGCTTTCTCCCTTTTCAGTTTATTAACTAAATCTAAGCTTTGTGGTATTTATATTGGTTCAACAAAATAAGTAACGGAATTGAGTTTAGGACTTATTATGAACTCAACGAAATGATTCAGCATTTTAAATAAAAAATTAATAATGCGATGAAGTGGAACCCGCCTGGGATCCAGTGGACCCAGGAACGACAGGGCAGTCAGGACAGGATCCTTCCAAGTCCTATCTGCTCTCTGGAGCTGACTCTGTGCCACAGAACTCGACACCCTGATCCTGCCCAGAGAAAAGTTATCCCCCAGGAGTGTTGTCACACCCAAGCTCAGAGGTGAGACTACCAGTACTGCCCCAGTACTTGACCCTAGCAGGATCCGCACGGGACACAGTGGACTCACGAACCTTAGTGCAGCTGAGACAGAATCCTTCTGGTTTCCAACTGCTCCTCAGAGCTGACCTTTGCCACAGTGCTCATTACTCCAGTGTCACTCAGGGAAAATTTGTCCCCAGGAGTGTTGACACACCCAAGCTCACTGACTCACAGGCTCACAAGAGGAACAAACTCCAGTCAGAGACCTCAAGGCTAGATAATACCAGAAATAACTAGATGGCAAGAGGGAAACCCAAGTGTATAAACAACAAAATCAATGTTACTTGGCATCATCAGAATCCAGTTCTCTGACCACAGCAAGCCCTGAATATCCCAACATACCTGAAAAGCAAGATTCTGATCTACAATCACATCTTATGATGATGATAGAGGATTTGAAGAAAGATATAAATAACTCCCTTAAAGAAATTAAAGAGAACCCACATATACAGATAGAAGCCCTTAAAGACGAAAGACACAAATCCCTTAAAGAAATACAGGAAAATACAAACAGGTGAAGAAATTGAACAAAACCATCCAGGAACAAAAAATTGAAATGGAATCATTAAGAAAATCACAAAGGGAAATTACTCTGGAAATGGAAAACCTAGGAAAAGATCAAGAGTCACAGATGTAATCATCACCAACAGAATACAAGAGACAGAAGAGAGAATCTCAGGTGTAGAAGGTACCATAGAAAACACTGACACAATAGTTAAAGAAAGTGCAAAATGCAAGAATCTCCTAACCCAAAATATGCAGGAAAACCAGGACACAATGAAAAGACCAAAACTAGGAATAATAGGTACAGAAGAGAGTGAAGATTCCCAACACAAAGGGCCAAAAAACAACTTCACCAAAATTGTAGAAAAAAAAAACTTCTCTAACCTAAAGAAAGAGATGCCCATAAACATACAAGTCTATAGAACACCAATTAGATCTCACTGAAAAAGAAAATCCTCTTGTCACTTCTCCTCATATAAAAATCAAAACAATAAATGCTCAGAACAAAGAAAGAATATTAAAAGAAGTAAGGGGAAAAGATCAAGTTAAATATAAAGGCAAACCTATGCAAATTACACCAGACTTTTCACCAGAGACTGTAAAAACCAGTAGAGCCTGGAACTGGCTTAAATACCCAAGAAAGGAGAGAGAAAACCTGTAGAGACCATATCTAGAGGATAGGCACAGCCCCTGGTTGAGGGACAGAGCCATCCACCCATCTCAAAAATATTAACACAGAATTGTTCCTGTCTAAGAGAAATTTAGTGACAAAGAGTGCGCAAAGATGGAAGGAAATGCTATCCAGAGACTGCCCCACCTAGGGATTCATCACATCTGCAAACAACAAACCCAGACTATTGCTGATGCCAAGAAGCATTTGCTGATAGAAACCTAATATGGCTGTCCTCTGAGAGGTTCTGCCAGAGTGTGACCAAAACAGATGTAGATGCATTCAGCCAACCATAGGACTAAGTACTGGGACTCCAATGGAGAATTTAGGGGAATGACTGAAGGATCTGAAGGGGATTTCAACCCATAGGAAGAACAACAGTATCAACCAACCAGACTCCTCAAAGCTCCAATGGACTAAACAGTCATGCAAAGAGTACACATGTGGGGGACCCATGGCTCCAGCTGCTTATGTAGCAGAGGATTGCATTATCTGGCATCAATGGGCAGGGAGGCCCTTGGTCCTGTGGAGACTGGATGACCCATTATAGGGGAATGCTACAGCAGTGAGGGAAGAGTAGATGGGAGGGGGAGCATCCCGATAAAAGCAGGGAGGGGGATAGTTGGTATAGTTGGTTTGCGGATGGGAAACTGGGAAGGGTGATGACATTTCAAATGTACATATGTAAAATAACTAATAAAATGAAACAGAAAAAAGTAATAGTCAAGAAAACATTTTGTTACAAGAAATATATCTGTTATTCAAGAAAGTTAACAACAAAGGCATATGTGATACTGGAGGAAATTTACCATTGATTTTATAGGTGTTGTGGACTGAACATTGTAACCTTTAATCTTTTTACCTGCTGTATTGCTCTATTTGAATGTAGGAGTTTATCAAGATCCACAAAAGGTCAAAGATGAGGTTCCAATCCTCCAGTCCCTTTCCTTTTCACTGAACATGAGTCTGTGGATATTGTCCCAAATGGGCAGAGCAAAAAGGGAGTCACCTGTTAGCAAGGAAGTAAGTACTCACTTTGTTGTATGTAGCTTTTGCTATCATACCTTAATGCTCTGGGAATGGGCTGCTCTGCCTGCCCCCATTCAGAGGATATTGGATCCATGGGTGGAAACACCCAAACACACACACATTGATCAATTTCAACCTGTCTTATTGCCTCGATTGTTGGGCACTGCCAATCTCCCGCACCTAGTGTGCCCTTCCCAAAACCCTTAGCTTAACATTTCTCAATCTTCCCTAACTTCAGTTGCTAAGTTACCTTTGGTCCTAACTATACTTCCCAATCTTATGCCTGTAGAAGCAGCTTGTGATGACTCTGCTCGAGATTTCACATGACTGGCTGGCTTTTCTACCTCTGAAGCATGGCAAACACTCCTTTCCTCTCCTGCATCTGGCAGCTTGCTTGCAGGTAACTGCATGTCCTTCTTATTCCTTCCACTGAGTAATTATCCCATGAAATCTGTACTGATTGATCAAGAACCAATTGGAGAAAAGTAGCTTGGCATAAGAACCACTCCTATACCTCACGTTTTTAGTCAAAAAATAAAATAATGTAAAATAAAATAAAATAAAATAAAACTCTTTTCCCAGACATAAATTGAGCAAAACCATAACAGCCATGTAAATTACAAGGTGTGATATAAAATTAACATCTAGTCTATCATATTTTTCAATTAGATAAAATATCCTACCCTCATTCCTAATTAAAGAATTATGATTCTATCCCTTGATTATGTTTAGATTATAGCCTGTAATGCCATCTGAACACCGTGTCTTCTACTCTAACCTCTCTCTCTCTCCCTCTCAGTGTTAAACAACTTGAGTTTATGAGACTAAAGTGAGTCTTCAATCCCATTAGAAATCCTAGAATAATTAAATATTACCTGGGTAAATAGGAAGCACCAAACACTGCTTCTCAAACTTAAACAATTTTAGAGACTGCTGACTACCTGGACAGCCACTTAATTTCTTATAATATTGGAGCATCTGTCTTCAGCCTTTTGGCCCAGTACCATCTGAAAGACCTTTGCCAAGCAGGATTAAGAAGGACTGTTTACCCTGTCTTGGCAGAGCTGCCAGTGAACCATTCTGCATAATGTGTCCTTTTCCTGGAAATTATTTTGTCTGCAAATGAAATAGGCAATTTCTACCCTGTGGTTTTCTTGTCACAAGAAGCATCCTTACCTTGAGGCAATGATGCTCAATTTCTTCTTTGAACGAAGAAGGAAGTGTTGTCAGCAGTGACATGCCTCCAGTCAAATGACCTAATATTAACAAAATGATTGAATGTTATATTTTGTTGAGTTCTGATGTTTTTGAAGACTAGCTATCTATATAACTGTTAAGCCTTGACTATTCTTAGCAAATTCTAATGGAATAAGATCAAAAACACCTGCTTATAATTACGTCAGAATCTAACAGAACCCTGTGTTTACAATCTGGCTCTTAACTTGTGTTACTTAATCATCTAAAAACAGTTTGTAGTAGCAGTTATTAAAAGGACTGGATCTAAGCTTTGTATTCTTAAATGAGTTGCATAGGTACGATCTCTATTTAAGAGTAACAATATTAATTTCAAATTTTGTATCAATATAATAAATGTATATCAATGAAAATCTTAATTCTTTATCAATATTTAAATTCTGTACCAATGTAAGAAATTATAGCTTCAATTCTGCATCAATTGTAAAGATTTCTATCAATTAATATTATGTATATACAATGCTTTGTCTAAGAATAATATTTAGTAATCCATTCCACCGATTTCCTCCCTGTACAAAACTTTCACCATTCCCAAATTAACCCTTAAAATGACATCCTATCTATAATTTGTAAAATAACCATTACCAGATAACTAAATGAAGGGAATTGTGATGAAGACTCTCCATAACTTCTTCTTGCTAAATATGGGTGATTAAAAATTCTTTAAGGGGGTTGGGAAGGACAGAAAAATTAGATAATTTTGTTAGAGTTTAAAAAAAAACTAGTTTTAGCATTTGTTATCTAGTGTCTTCATATTTGGGAGACTCAGAGCATAACTGAAGTTCTGACTGGATCTGTTTGAAAGATTTGAAGAGACAAGATGACCTGGAATCCATGGCAATCACGAAAGCTGTTTGGGGAGCAACTGTAGACAAGAACATTTTTGACTGATTTTTATTAGTTGACAATCTCATGTACATATACATATATTCTGATGATTATAACCTCCAATTACCTTCACATCTTTACTAGTACTCATTTCCCTCAAAGTCCAGTACCATATTCACGACTAAATTAATGTTGTTTACATCTCCCAGCTCTTACCTTCTTTCTGCTCTATGTCTAAAATTACTTTCAGGGTTATAGCAGGTAACACAAATATCCTCTTTATGATTAAGCACACAACCTTCACTTAGCATCAGCAGTTTGAGTGGCCATAGATCTCTGTATTCAATACTCTTCATTAGCAAAACAGGCTTGTCTGATTAAAGACAATGTGTCTATGGATAGAAACATATTGAGGCAGATTAGTACCATGAAAGTTTTCTTTTTCTTTTTGAAGGAGTATTTATTTTGACTTTATTGTCAGCCTTAAACAGGCCACTTGCTGGCAAGGCCATTGCTTTTCACAAGGGACAAAATAGCCTTGTTTTACTTTCATAATCTGCTTGCGGTTAGCTCAGTCATGGGATTCCTTTTCTGTTGTTGTCTAAATTAATTTTTATTGGATATTTTATTTACATTTCAGATGTTATCCCCTTTCCCCATTTTCCCCTACCTAGTAACTCCCTATCCCATCCCCCTTCCTCCTGCTTCTGTGAGAATGCGCCTCCACTTACCCACCTACTCCCACCTCCCCACACTTGAATTACCACACACTGGGGCATCCAGCCTTCAGAGGACCAAGGACCTCCTCTCCTACCTATGCCCAACAAGGGTCTTAATTTTAGCCCTAAATATTATGGTCTGCCATTCCATATTTTTAAACAATGTGCACAGTATCAGGTATATATATCTCCCTTTTGTGGGGTGACTCTTAAATTCAGGTACAGAGGAGAAAATTACTTTGGTCATACTCATATAACTCTGAGCACATTTCAGGTGGGCACATCCTTATTGAAAGGTTGATATTATAGGCTGTAGAGTGGACTGTTAGATAAGACCACTTATACCTATTTTCCTCCAGCTGTCTGCACAGAACCTTCCAATACTATCAAAGTGACTTAGCAGGGAGGAAACATCCAATTCAGTTCCAGCTTTATACTCTACATTTTGCCTTCAAAGATTGTGATATCATCATTAGTGTCTCATCAACTCTGGTGGATACTCAAGATGAGTTATGAACAACTGTATTGTTTGTGGAAATCTCACACATCTGGTATGCCAAATATTTTTCTAGTTCTCCTTGATATTCAGGAATAGCAATCTCCAGACATGTAGAAGTTGTCCCTTTTAAATATTTTATATAAATATTCACATATATACCAATTCACATACAGTTCATTTTTGTAATGAAAACTTTTCCAAAGGAACTTTTTAAATTTTATATTTTTCTTACATTTAGCATTTCCCTTACTCTTATAAGTCCCAGTTCATATAACAATTGATGTGGTTAAGTTTGCTATTTAAAAGTTCTTTGTTCATTTCACAGATGAAGATAGGAAAAAGTAGTCAATACAAGAATAGGTCTAGTGGATGTATGTAACTCTCAAGACAGACAAAAGAACACAACTTAAGACCTCAGCCATTAAGGACATCTTTCTTTTGACTCAGAATAGATCAGTGGGAGAGAATATTTTTACCTGTATGATTATATTCCTCATTAGAGAATATATTGAAAATTACAATTTCGTATTAGTATGAATTTCTTAAACTTGTCCCCATTTGTATTTTAGCTATCCACGACTTTTACTCTTGAACATTAATATCATATCCAATGTTGTTTGTTTTAATGATTCTAAACACTGAGCCTTATGACTACAATTCCTTAACAGCTTTTAGATCCATTGCTCCTCTCTCTCCTACAATGTTCAGATATGCATTTGATTTACTGAATTCTTCAAGTCTATGCTAGCCAGCATCACTGCTTATATTCCTTCTAGTTTCTCCAACTCCCTATCTGATTCCATGAATTTGTTCTCGAGCATGCTACTCCTTTGTCCATTACACTTAATATTTGTGCTCTGAGTAGCAGAGACATTCACATTGTTTAAATAGATATAACATACTTTTGAAATTCTGTCTTTTGTGAGTTTTCTTTTGATTAAGTCATCTAATAAAACAAAACCACCCTCATTTTTCCAGGTATGTTATCAATTTCCTCTCATAAATTTTATTTGTCTAAATATTTCTTGTTTAGTTTATTCTTCTCTCATATTTTAATATGAAATTGCACGTAATAAATATGTCTCTGATAAGTGAGTTGAGTATCAGATCTTTTCATCTTGAATTCAGACTTTATTATGCTGTTACATAACTTCATTATTAAGAAATCAATATATGTACATTTTATAAACAGCAAATCACCATTCTACATCCCTTTGCTTTGTGATTTTCCTATAGAAAATTTGAATCCAAGAACAAAAGGAAGAATAAGAACATAAACTCAAAAACACATATTTTAATAGAAGTATCCCTTGATTGCCACTTACTTTACCACAGTAGTCTGAGTACAATTGCTTTGAAGTTTCAGTACAGGATATTGAGTAGTATTTTAAATCTACTTCAATATTGTCTGTATCCCCTTTATTGAGTTTGGTTTTTCTTAACTTCAAGTACTTTTTTGTATGTTCAAAGAGTCATCCTCCAATAAGAGGTAATAAAAGCCAACTTCAACCAATTCAGAGATTAGAGATTAGCTTTATAGCACAAAGGCTAAGGATTTAAAGCTTCTCTTTAGGTCTTTTGAGATCCAGGTTTCAAGAGGTTCAGCAAAAGCATCTCCCAGTTCAGCTCCATGTTTGCCCTTCTATGTCTACTCAGTTCATTGTACCTTAGTGAGAATGTTTTTAGACTTGTCTGTCCTACTCAAAATGGAGTTGCAAAATCTTGGAAGAGTGATAAGTCAGTCTTTAACGCAGGATATATACCCTCAGTTTATCTTTCATTTATATCTACTATTATCATTTAAACAAACAAAAGTAAAAATAAAGGTTTCTTTCCAAAAAGATATTTTGGTTTTATTTTAAGATATCATGTTAAAGTTATATCAAATATTATACAAATATATAATATTTTTAATTGTATAGAAAATATTACTTCCCTGTAATGATAGAATACCAAATGGCTTTACAACTATTTAAAGTCACTGCTTTATTTTGAATATCTTATTAAAGACAAAGTTAGATTTTTCTGCTGAAACAATTACCTCCTTTCTCTTTATAAATTTCTTGTAAGAGGCATACAATACTTAGGTCTAAACATTAGCCAGAAGTATAAGCTGAAAGGATACAGTTCCTCTTTATGTAGAAAACTGAAATAAGGAAAGGTTGCTGTGATGAGCAGGAAAAGGCTAGCCACATCCTGAGCACCACATGAAGATCCGCCTTTGTTGTCTAGGGCAACCCTGGGTGGTTCATACCAGGGAGTTGATGCCAGAGGGCTCTGGAAGAGCAGCTTCACATTTTTCTTTTTATATAACAAGATATAAAAGTTTTATAAGAAGTGGCATTCAAAGCATAGGTGACTCTAAAAATACATAATTTACTAAGAGAATGCATAATAAAATGTTTTGTGACACTTGGACCTTTTAGATAAATCCTATAATCAAATAAAACAAAATATTCTGAATGTATATGAAGAAAGAATCTATTTAGTAAAATTTATTTGAAAGAAAATTTGGTATTTATAAATGTTGGCTTCAACTGTTTGCCCCCCCCAGGTGCTTTTTTATATCAAGAAGACAGATTGTCACTCCTTTATCTCTGAAATACTGTGACTTGTTTGTAAGGATAGTGGCTGAAGTGATGCTCCATTTTTTTTTTGACATTTTGCCAAAAAAAGTAAGGACACTTTCACACTGTTAACTTCCAAACCCATTTTGAAGTCTAAATAACTGCACATGAAATCCAAATGGTTTGGGAGCCAGCAGAAGAGGTCAGATTATGTGTTTGTCCAAAAGCTTTACTTATAGCTTCAGTTAATAGTTTGTATGAACTAGAGGATTCTGTATTCCAATTATCAAGTCACCCCTAACCTCAAAAGGATATTATAAAACGGAGGAAAAGCCAGCATCCCTGTGCTGTGTCTGGATGTCTGACCCACAGAGTCTGTGAGGGCAAAAAATTTAAATTGTATATCTGTACATTTTCAGGCTGTTTGCTACATAAAACTGACAACCACAGAACTAAATTGAAGAAAGAACAACCAACGCTATACTTGAAACAATATAAAGAAAAGCAGGCTATAGATTACCTGAAGTTATATCTGAAATATGAAGCATGCCTGAAACTTGTCTGAATTCTTTGCAGCTCTGAGATTGAGCTAAGATTTACACCTAAAGCAAAATGAGTGAGCAGAAATGAGATTCTCCCGACATACAATAGACCATGAGAAAGAATATGTGACCACTCTCTACCCCAAGTGTAGGTGAATGTGTGGGATAAAACCATTTATATTCAGTAAATAAATCCTGTAGAGGGGAAGGAACTTCAAAGGTAATGTCTAAGAATGGATCTTGGATGAAGTACAGCAGTCACAGGAAACAATCTTCTATTGGAAAGGTGCAATGAGAGACTTCTGAAGAGCTTTGAAAATTGCCCAGTTTTAACTATCTACAAGTGAGAGACACAATCTTATTCTATCAATCATGGCAGTTCATTTTTTCAGATTCATCTTCTCATCTCGAAAATGATATAGGCAGCAAGGAAATCAGAATCACAATAGCAAGAACTCAGACAATTATAAGGAAAGGCAGTGTGAACCGGCAGCAATACGTATTTAGACCATAGTAATGAGACAAATCCTGTATGATTAGATGCAGGTGAGACTATCAAAAGTCCTCTATCTTTTCAACTAACTGTTTCACAGGGTAGTTATTAATCATGAAGGCAGAGAAGAATATAACGATTACAGAATAAGGAGACACTACAGAATAATCATCAGAAAACCTTGGCTGAACTAGTGGGCAGAATCCTTTATTCATTTAAGGTATTTAGTCAAACATTAGTGATTGATGCTTGGTCTGGTGACGTATACCTGTAATTCCAGCATTTAGAAAGTTGAATTCTGGATCATCCTCAGCAATGTAAGGTACAGGAGGCTAGTCTGGGCTATATGGGAACCTGTCTCAATAAAACAAAATTTCAAGTGGACAAGATGGAAACTGTCCTCCATTACTATTTCCTGGTATCGTCTGCTCTTAGATGTGAAGATTAAGAAACTAGTTGACCCCCATAATTAGACATCCAAATTCAAAACTCACATAGTTGGGATTGAACATAAGAAGCCTTCTCTAACTAAACAGAGAAGGGGGAGATGCCAGAAGCCAGGACCCTCGCCCTTACCCTTACCCCCTACCTTTCCCCACCTGCACAATGTCCTCTGAAGCTTGGCAGCTGCAAGATCCTGCTTAGCAACTGCAGATAGACTCAAAGCAGAGTACCATGTCTTCTTAAGAATAGCAGGGAGACCATAACTCAAGCAGTGTACCATATCTTCTGAAGAACTGCAGGTAGATCATAATTCAAGGCAGTGTACCATATAGACCATGACATGTTTCAAGGCACAGGCCAAGAAGATTTTGTACTTTTCCACCACCTGGACCCTCTTACCCCCTCCCCTTGTAAAACACGCTATAAAAAAGCATTTCATGTTCAAAAAAAAAAAAAAGAAACTAGTTGAAATTTATCAGTGTTGATATTTGCTAGGTGTGTGCTAACTCCAAAGTGGAGTAACTTTAATCAGAGAATGGCATTTAAACTGGATAATGAGATCCGTGAGAAGATGAGGCATAGAGGAGGAAATGGAAAACTATAAGACTCTTTCACTAAAGTGCAAGAGCAGCTGGATTGAGGATAGGAAAGAAATAGATCAAAAACAGGTAGATATTCTTTTAATTTTGTAAATAATGTGACATGTTTGAGGTTTTTTTCAATGTTTGAATAAGTTTATCCTGTGTTAAACAGACACTGGATAATCAGAATATTAAGGGAGTCAGAAGATTCAAATGATACACCACCAAGCTCTTCATATCACATATTCCACATGACGCATCTCCATTATGCTAATTAATGTGAAATTTTTTTGGGAACAAGTATTCAACAACTGAAAAGTCTACACGTTTACATAGAGTCTTTTAAATGAAAATATTTATTTTGGTCAACATATCTTTTAAAAGTATCTGTAAACCTATCTACAAAAGTTTTTAAATAAAAATTTAAATGAACAAATATGCCTATTTTAAATATTTATATTGAAAAGTACATCTTAGTCTATACTCCGTTGCTATAACAGAATTCTGGATAAATTATAAATGAAAGCAGTTCATTTGACTTATGATTCTGGAGACTGAGGAGTCTATCATTAGACATATCATAATATGTCATTATGCTGGCATCTATAAATGACAACATGGTGTGCCAAATTCACTATTGTAGGAGAAAGATACTAAGGGGGCCCATATGTAAGGCAGACATGGAATGAACAAGAGAAAGCTCCAAAAGCTGAACTTGCTTTTCTTGCACACCCACTTCTTTGCTAACTACTGTACTCTCAAGGTATTAACCTTAATTTAGTCATAAGGCCACCACTTCTTACAGGTCACAGTTATACTTTTAGAGGGACAATTGAATTTCAGCGTGAATATTGAATGGAATATTCAAACCATTATGGAGAAAAATTATGAACCCTTTTGTAATTCTTGAAAGATTCATTTTTTGACTGAAATTAATATACATTTTTCCTCTAAAACACACATTCTCATAAAAACTGCCAACAATATCAAGATAAACAAATGGAAAGAAATGTGTAAAGTGAATCTCCCCTTCTCAATATAACATACAATGTAATGTTAGACACGTACATAATATTTAATATTCTGCATGTTCTAAATTTTTTAACTTTTCATTTTAAATTGCTTAATTCATTCACCAATGCCTGCAATTTGAAGATTGTTTATAGTTACAGAGACCATTAAGTTTTGCTGAATATACAACAAATGACTCTATGAAAATAATTGTTTAATACTACTTTATGAATGTGTATAAACTTATTGTGAGTAATAATTTCCCAAACTTTGTCATAAACAAGAAAAGTATGAATAAATGAGGAAGAGGTATTCAATCACATTAAATTTCTCTATTTGTCTTTCTATGTCCATGTGTATGTGTATATGAACAAGAATAGTTTATATGAAAATCATAAAAGATTTAAGCTTTTATTTTAAATTTCAAACAAAACATTTTTAAAACTCTTCTTCTTGAACATAGGTAGCTGACAAAACAGGGAGCATATATTTAACTTGTTTATCATATGCTCTATCAAAATACCTAACATAAATCACTTAAAAGAATGAATATATTTGTCTCAGATTTGAAAGATCACTCTCTTGGCAATTGAGTGCTTCTTTGGAGGCTTGTTGTGAAGCAGAGCATCATGGTGAAGGGAGGACAATACAGAGACTATTCATATAACTGTTGAAAGAAAGTGAGTCATAGAGTGAACACACATGCAGAAAGGGACCCTAGATATAATAGCTATAAAGAGCATGGAACTCGCTGGGCGGTGGTAGCACAGGCCTTTAATCCCAGTACTTGGGAGGCAGAGACAGGCAGATTTCTGAGTTTGAGGCCAGCCTGGTCTATAGAGTGAGTTCAAGGACAGCCAGGGCTATACAGAGAAATCCTGTCTCGAAAAACAAAACAAAACAAAAACAAAAAAGCATAGAATTCATGAGTCCTTCTTTCATCTAAATTTCTTATTCTATCATCTAGGAACCAATATTTTAATAGGTGAGGTTTTGGCATACACTGAATTGTCTGTGTTCATGAAAAAATATGTTCCAAAACTGACAGTTTATGCCTCAAACCACATGTATTGCTGAGCCAAAAGTGTAATATCATTCACATTGTAATCAAGGTTTTGTCAACCATTATGGCTATTGTTTTTGCTGTTAAAGGTGCAACATTAAGACTAGAATAATTACTTTTAACCTCTTTATTTACTTAACATATGAATTTTAATTAATCTACATCCACACAAATTCAACACACATTTGTTTTTTATTGAGTTAAAAAGATATCTTTTTATTAAAAAAAAACACTGTATGACTTTTCTTTGATGTATCTAAACAGAATCACTAACATTATCCTTGTGTTTGCACTGGAGCCATTATTAAACAAAATAAAGGTAACTTCTGAACAGCACTGTAATATTGAAACTACTGTTCTTAGACCTAAATTAGCTTCTAAGTGAGTAAATCATGCATATAAGGTATGTGCTGAACAAAAGAATTGTGGACAATTGAAGCAAGAAGCATGAAGATTCTTAGTTGCGGGCTCACTCACTGGCTTGATTTTTGATGCACGCTTAGCTAGTTATGTATACAGCCTGATACTGCCTTCCTAAGGAATGGTGCTGCCCACAGTGACCTCAATTATCAAGGTAATCCTCACAGAGATACACACCAATCAACCATATAATTAGTAGTTACTCAAATGACACATTCTTTGGACAACAAATAGTTGAGTCAAGTTGATAGGCAACCAGAAAAGGAGGTGACTATAGACATAAATAATCCACAAAAGAAAGAGTTAAAGTAGAACTGGTAATATAACTTTATACAAAGACAAGTCTGTGGTTTAAAACTTGAGCAGGGCGCAGTGCCAGTTGTTCCCGCCCGCGCCCCGCGGCCAGGGCAGTCCCTGGGGCAGCCGCCTAATCAGCGGGACTCCAGCAGCACTCCCAGCTGATGGTTCGATCTTGCCAGCGACTCCGGCTTCCCACCCACTGCAGCGGTGAAGACAGGGTTCTAGGAGCAGGGGCGCGGCCCGGGCGGCGGGGGAGGGAGTACCCGGAGCAGGAACAGAGGCAGCCTGTGATGGCACGGGTGCACAGGCCGCTGCCACTGGGGAGAGAGCCCCGCGGATGGTTGCAACAGGGAGAGGGCAGAGTAACTTTCCCCGTGGGTGAGTTTCCCACTTACACAAGAGAGTCCACAGTTCCAGGAGACACATGGAATCGAAGACATGGAAATTTTATTGGCCATGATATTGTATCTAGATGTGAATGCTCTCCCACAAAATGCCCGGAGGGTCCCCATTATATTGGGGAGCCGGGAATGAGGAGGGGCTAGGGAGATGAAAACTTAGTTATCTACATCCTGGCCTTTAGATAATTCATTAATATGTAAATTTTGAGGCAGAGGCCTGTTAGTCTCCTGCCTTCTACCTATGCCTTACATGACCTAGCATGCATGTTAAATGAAGGTGAGACTGCATGTTAGGTCTCTGGGTTCTCAGGGCATTGCCAAACACCCCAGGGTGTCGTCTACAGCCCGACACAAGTCCTTACAAAGAAAGCATGATACTCTTTAAGAATCAAAATTTTAGTCATTTAAAAGAACATTAATTGACATTCTTCTAAAACATTTTAATATCTATTTCAAGTCCATATAATTAGTGTTTAGAAATTAAAAATTTAAGAAAATTACAAATGACACTGATATTTTTGTGATTATTGAGGTTTTTTTAATGAGGATTTTGTGTGTGTGTGTGTGTGTGACTGAATTTTGCTTACTATGTGATCTCACAACATATCTCTGGTTTGCCTGACACTTGCTATATAGATCAGGCTAGTTTCAGTGTCACAAAGATCTGCTTACCTCTGTCTCAAGAGTGCCAGGGTTAAGTGAATGTGTCACCAGGCCTAGCTATTTATTTATTTAGAATACTTTAAAGATACATTTGAATAAATTGTAGATGTCATATCCCAAGTCTAGAAGATTTCATTTAACCTAGATTCCTATCTTTTCCTTACTTGATTAATTTGAAAAGTAGCCTTTGATGAAAGTCAAATTTCTGATCTAATCAGTGTAGGGCATAATATCTAACTTACTTGATGTGGTTGCTTTGTGTATACTAGGAATATGGGATAGCAACTCAATGAAGAAACTTAAAAGATGTTGGTGAAATTTACTCCCATGCTTCCTAAGTTAGGTCATTGAAGTATCTGTGTACTTACCTGTACCTTTGACTTATAAGGAATTGGATCAGTTATGCTTTGAAAACCTGAAAGTGACCAAAGGATGACCTCACCCTTTAATAAGATAGGCAGTGAAAAATAATTCACCTTCCTTTGATCCTATTATATACCAAAATATCTTAATTAATATGAAATTGCTATTATGCTAAAGAACTACATAATTTACATGTTTAAAGTCAAAATTCAATCTATTTTTGGTATATTCATAGAGTTGTATATATATTACAATTCAGATTTCACAACATGCTTGTTTTCATTCAAGAAATCATGTGCCTAGGCCTTAGTCATTCTCAATCCTGTTGACCCGTTCATTCAGTTTTTTTACTGAATATTTTATTTCTTTACATTTCAGATGTTAATCCCTACCCCCGTAGTATCCCCCAATAAACCCCCATCCCATCCCTCATGCTTTGTTTTCTTTTATACCATTTTAATTACATGCAAGCATTAAGATCAGTTCTAGGTTGAGGAACTATCAATAAAATAGATGCAAACAGTCAAGAAATAAGCAAGACAATAAACACAAATAGTCAAAGAACAAGTAAGGCAATAAACAAAGCTTGTGATCACTCCTGTGCTCACTATTTATAAGAACTTATCAAGATGACCAAAATATGTGACCCTACTTCCTTGTCCTTGTTGAAAGTCAGTTTCATGCCTAAAGTCTACTTCTTTGTTCTAGCTTAAGATTTAGATTCCTGCCTGAAATTTTTTCTTTGTTCTAGGCTAAAATTTATATTCCTGCCTGAAATTACTTCTTTGTTCTAGGCTAATGTCAGATTCCTGCCTGAAGCTCATTTCCTTATCCTTGGCCAATGTTAGATTCCTGTGAAGCAACCCTAAAAGCTCTCCACATCTCCCCCTTTTTTATTTCATAAACAAGACTGAGCCTGTCTTAGATTGTTCTGATAAGAATGCTTCGCTTGCTCATCGAGGAATATACATTATCAAAAGCTATGCACTTCTGTCTTAGTATGGTAAGTCTCTGTGCAGAATCTTACCCTTCCTTGCCTTGCCAGCCTGTTGAACTAATAACTCTGTCTGGGTGTCCATTTTCAATTTTAAGCCATCTACTTTGGCTGCCAACATGATATTGTTAAAGACAAGGTTTAACACAATGAGCAGGAATAAAAGTATTCCCAGAACAAAAAGGCCTAGCACTATCAAGCTATATATGCCATTCTTGAAGTTTGATCAAAATGGAAATAGTGATCAAAAGCCATGGATAATTTTATCAGCAGTACCTGTATCATCAAAGCTCAGCAGAGCAGCATTCTTTAAATTCATAAGCTCACTATGCAAAGTTAAAACATCCAGAGAGGTGTTAAGATTATGCCAAATAGCCTGCAAGTGTCTATAAAGTTTTTTCTAATTATAATGACTATCATTGTAAATTTTAGAAGTAACGCAACTCCATTGGTATTTGACATGGCACTGGAGAGAGATGGCTCCTTACTGTTAAACTCTAAGCCTCATTCCAGTAATTTGAATAGGATAAAGACCATGAATCCGGCATTCTAAATGCCTATTTAAATCCTTTTGTATACTCAACACATTAGTACCTTTTTTGCTAAATGATTAACAAAAGTAGCTGTGTTGACTTCCTGTGTCAAAGCAATTGCATAAGCAGTGGTGTCAGCAATTAATGTAATTAAAACTGTAATACCAGCAATAATCAAGCCTACTACCCTCTTGCTTCTGCTTAAAGACTAACTTACTTCTTCCTGTACTTAAAAGCTTTTTTTTTCCCCAGAAAACCAAGGTTCTGTAATACTCAAGGCACTAACACAAAAGATGGTTAATAGACCACCATAACAGACATTCCAGGTTTTAACACACTAACAAAGTTACAAAGTGTATAATCAATGAAACTTAAAATAAATATTGTAGAAGAAACGAAAGTAATTTTAACTTGACAATTAAAAGAGCCTTAACACATGCACTTGTTTGAAATCCAGATCCTGTATCAACTTTATCTCTTGCTACCGTGACATCATGGAGAACTGCAGGTACCTTCCAAATATATCTCTGAAAATGTGAGATCCAGCCTTCCAAATGAAGACTGTAATTTCCAATATTGGATTGATTTCTAGACCAGTCCACAATTCAGTCTAAATAACTGGTCACATTTAATTAAAATACAAGATTCATTGTAACTTCTCTTTTTGATTCTCTGTCCAACAATGTTTAAAAACTTGAGGCAAGGCAGCATGGCCAATCTGGGGTACAGGAAAGTAAAGGTGAGACAAGAACATATGTCCAATACAGCTTCCCAGTCACCTTTATCAAGGCACTCAGCAAGCTCACAGGTCAGCATCATGTTGGATAATTGCTTTCATGTGTTCTTGGACTTAGATTGTGAGAATTTTATTGTGTATTTTCACATTTATCTTCATAATGGACATTGGTCTGAAGTCTCTGTCTTTGTTGGATCTTTGTGGTGTTTAGGTATGAGCGGAATTTTGACTTCATAGAGTGAATTAGGTAGTTTTTCTTCTGTTTCTATTTTATGGAATGGTTTAAAGAGAATTGGTATTGAGACTTCTTTGAAGTTCTGATAGATTTCTGCACTAAAATCATCTGGTCTTGGGCATTTTTTGGTGGGGAGACTTTTAATGACGTCTGCTATTCCTTTAGTGGTTATAGGACTGTTTAGATGGTTTATCTGGTCCTGATTTAACTTTGGTACCTGCTAACTGTCTAGAATATCTTCTGTTTCACCCAGATTTTCCAGTTTTGTTTGATATAGGCTTTTGTATTAGGATCTGATGATTTTTTTAAATTTCTTCAGTTTCTGTTATGTCTCCTTTTTCAGTTCTGATTTTAATAATTTGGATAATGTCTCTGTGCTTTCTGTTTAGTCTGGCTAAGGGTGTATCAATCTTGTTTATTTTCTCAAAGAACCAGTTCCAGGTTTTGTTGATTCTTTGTATAGTTCTTTTTTGTTTCTACTTGGTTGATTTCAGCCCTGAGTTTGATTACTTGCTGCCTTCTATTCCTCTTGGGTATATTTGCTTCTTTTTGTTCTAGAGCTTTCAGGTGTGTTGTCGAGCAGCTAGTTTAGGCTCTCTCCAATTTCTTTTTGTAGGTACTTAGACATATGAGTTTTTCTCTTAGCACTGCTTTCATTGTGTCCCATAAGTTTTGGTACGATGTGTCCTCATTTTCATTAAATTCTAAAAATTCTTTAATTTCTTTCTTTATTTTTTTCCTGACCAAGTTATCATTGAGAGGAGTGTTGTTCCGTTTCCATGTGCATGTGAGCTTTCCATTGTATTTGTTGTTATTGAATACCAATCTTATTCCATGTTTATCTGATAGGATACATAGGATTATTTTAATTTTCTTGTATCAGTTGAGGCCTGTTTTGTGACCAATTACGTGGTCAATTTTGGAGAAGATACCATAACATGCTGAGAAGAAGGTATATTCTTTTCTTTTAGGATGAAATATCCTATAGATACCTGTTAAACCTGTTTGGTTCATAACTTCTCTTAGTTTCAATGTGTTTCTGTTTATTTTCTGTTTTGATGATCCATTCATTGCTGAGGGTGTTGTATTGAACTCTCCCACTATTATTGTGTGAAATGCAGTGTGTGCTTTGAGCTTTAGTAAAGTTTTTGCTTTGTTTTGTTTTTTATAAATGTGGGTGGTCTTGCATTTGGAGCATCGATGTTCCAAATTGTGAGTACATCTTGGTTCTTTTTTTCCTTTGATGATTAGGAAGTGTCCTTCCTCATCTTTTTTGTTAACTTTAGGTTGAGATTTGATTTTACTTGAAATTAAAATGGCTACTGCAGCTTGTTTCTTGGGAGCATTTGCTTGGAAAATTGTTTTCCAACATTTTACTCTGAGGTAGTTAGTGTCTGTCTTTGTCACTGAGGTGTACTTCCTGTATACAGAAAAATTCTGGGTTCTGTTTAAGTATCCAGTTAGTTAGTCTATGTCTTTTTATTGGGGAATTGAATCTATTGATGTCAGGAGATATTAAGATAAAGTGATTGTTGCTTCCTGTTATTTTTGTTATTAGAGTTGGAATTATGTTTGTGTGGCTATCTTCTTTTGAGTATATTGGAAGATTACTTTCTTGCTTTTTCTAGGTATACTTCCGTCTTTGTGTTGGAGTTTTTCTTCTATTAATCTTTGTAGGGCTGGATTTGTGGTAAAATCCTATGTAAATTTGGTTTTGTCATGAAATATCTTGGTTTCTCTATCTATGGTAATTGAGAGTTTTGCTGGGTATAGTGTTCTGGGTTGGAATTTGTGTTCTCTTAGGGGCTGTATGACATATGCCAGGATCTTATGTGTTTTAGAGTCTCTGGTAAGAAGTCTGGTGTAATACTGATAGGTCTACAATTATAAATTACTTGACATTTTTTCCTTTATTGGTTTTAATATTCTTTCTCATTTTTGTGCATTTGGTATTTTGATTATTATGTGACAGGAGGAATTTCTTTTCTGGTCTAGTCTATTTGGAGTTCTGAAGGCTTCTTGTATGTTCATAGGCATCTCTTTCTTTAAGTTATAGAAGTTTTGTTCTATATTTTTATTGAAGATGTTTACTGACCCTTTAAGTTGGGAATTTTCACTCTCTACTATACCTATTATCCTTAGGTTTGGTCTTCTCATTGTGTCTTAGATTTCCTAAATGTTTTGGGTTAGGAGATTTTTGCATTTTGAATTTTCTTTAACAGCTGTATGGTATCTTCTACCCCTGAGATTCTCTTTTCTATCTCATGTATTTTGTTGTTAATGCTTGCATCCATGACTCCTGATCTCTTTCCTAGGTTTTCTATCTCCAAGGTAGTCTCCCTTTGTGATTTCTTTATTGTTTCTACTTCCATTTTTATATCCTGCATGATTTTGTTCAATTCCTTCACCTGTTTGGTTGTATTTTCTTGTAACTCTTTAAGGGATTTTTGTGTTTCCTCTTTAATGTCTTCTACCTGTTTACCTGTATTCTTCTGTATTTCTTTGAAGGATTTATTTATGTCCTTCTTAAAGTTCTCTATCATTATCATGAGAAGTTATTTTGAATTTGAATCTTCCTTTCCTGGTGTGATGAGGTATTCAGGACTTGCTATGGTGGGATAACTAGGTTTTGATGGTGCCTAGTAACATTGGTATCTGTTGCTTATGTTCTTGCATGTTCCTTTTGCCATCTGGTTATCTCTAGTGCTACCTGTACTCACTATCTCTGACTGGAGTCTCTCTCTCCTTTTATCTTGGTTGTGTCATAACTGTTCAGAATCCAGCTGTCTCTGTGATCCTGCGACCTTGAGATATTGGGTGTAAGAGCTCCTGGGAGTCAGGCTGCCTCTGGAATCCTGAAATCCTAGTGTGACCAATCTTGTGAGATCCTGTGATCCTATGATTCTATGTTCCTGGGTTTGTTAGAGCTCCTGGGAGTCCAGCATTCTCTGGGTTTTATGAGATTGGATGCAGAGCTGAAGGTTAAAGTCTTCTCTGACTCATTGATTCTTGAAAATCATTCATTTATCATTTGTTTTAATAAAGAACTATGTTTTCTAATGTATATATATAAATTTTGAATCACACAACTTATCTTTTTTTCTGTCTAGATAAATCCAATATGTAATGCAGGAAAGATGCATTCTTTTTTCTAGTATGCATCACTAATTAATGACTTTACATGATGAATAATTTTTCATTGATCTTATATAATTAATTATACTCATTCATGGATATTTTATTCATTTACACATTTTTAACAATCATGAATGATGCTAATTTGGATATTGTATGCATATTGCTATGAATATATTTTTTACATATAAAAGTGGAAGGATTATGTCATATGATGTTTATATTAAATTTTTTTCCTGAAACTACCAGAATATGCTATCACAGCAAATGCAACAGTTTCCATTACCATCAAGAGAACATATAGGATTTAATTTTTCCAGAAACATTGTTATAATCCACCTTGGTGGTTTTAATTTTATTTCCCTAATTAAAAAAATGTTAAATAATTTTTCTTCTGTACATAGCCTATTTGTACTCTTCCTTTAATGAAATAGCTTCTGGTAAGTGGTTTATTTTACTTTGGTTATTTGTCTTTAAATTGTTGACTTGTAATTTTTTAAAATACATTTTAAATACATTTAAATACATTTTCAAGTTAAATTCCTATTTGATATAGGAATATATTTTCTCTCACTTATTTCTCACTTATTAAAATTCTTTTAATTTTCATGACAGTATCTAAGATGCAAGGAAACAATCACTTTTTTTGTAGATGATCAATAAGAAAACTTCTTCTTCTGTTTGGGTGTTTAGCATGACATCTAAGAAAATGTTACCAAAGCTCAGCTTGCATTAATATTTTCCCTCATGAATCTGTAAAATTTTATAGAAGAAAATCTTATATTTTTAGGTTTCTGATCTATTGTTGATTTACATATTTGACATGGGATACTCACCAGCTTGAGATCCTGACCAGCTTTATCATTCTGCACGTAGGTGACTAATCAATGTTTTGAAGCCATTTTCTCTGTATGGATTGACATTCACGCCATTGCAAAAATTCATCCATAGATGTTTGGCATAATTTCTGCATTTTCCCACTGATCTACAATATTTCTTTCATTCGAGGATTGTAATACATTATTATTACTAGAGTTTTCTCTTAAATTCTGAAATTGAAATGTTTGTAAAGCTCCTAGTTTATATCATTATTATTGTTATTATTATTATTATTATTACTAGTATTCAAGATTGCTTCAGTTATTCTTATTATCTTGTGTTTCATATATATTTAAATTACAAACTCTATATCAATGATTTTGAGCTTCATAGTGGTTCTTCAGTACTTATAAGGAACTGTTTTCAACCCTACAGATACTAAATTCCCTTGTGTAAAAAATGATATAATGTTTTCGTATTATCTGATCACGTTTATCATGTTTTAAATCATTTATAGCTTGCCTACACTATCTAATACAATTCAGATAATATATGTTTTTTATCTCCACTGCTTGGTAAATAGCAAGAGTGAATGTATTTACATATTAGAGGAGATGTTGATTTTATATTTTATAACTAATGCTATATGAATCAAGCATGACTCAGTGTTTGAGTAGTTAGTATTAGAGAGAGACTGAGGATCTGTGACAATGAAGAAATCTGTGTAAAGTGGGCTCACATATAATTTTTGTGGAGATTCAGTATAGTGTCAAACATGTGGTAGATTGAAGTTTTACATTATGAAATTTATGGAAGTTTTTGGCTACTTATAATTCACAGTTTCTTGAATCCACAGATTTAAAAATCATGTCTAATTAAGGTTAACTATAAATATCTTGGTTGAGATTTATGTAGTTATGTATTATGAAATATCATTTCAGTCAAGCATTGACGTTATATGTGACAGTGACAGCATCAAATCATCAGTGATTGTGTGCCAAGTGCTGTTGTATCCACTTACATTTTGCTAAGCATAATCTGTGATGTTTTCACAACAAAACTGCAGAACAATTCATTTTGCAGGATATGTGTGTGTATGTATGTATGTGTGTGTTTGTGTAAGTGTACAAAGATGTAGCTATAGATATGTTTGTAATTACAAATATGTATAGATATCATAAATATCTAATAAATAGTATATCATCCAGAACCTAATTTTTTAATAGTCTTCATCTAAGTATACTCTACAAATAACACATTTTTTTATGTTTTAGGTAAAGTCTCCCTAGATACTAATTATTCTTTCTTTGAGATTATTTTTTCTTTATTAAACATCTTAAATAATTTGCTTGTAGAATATGAACCACATATATAGTTTTAATATAGGAAGAATAACAAATTAAATGTAACATTTTATATTATCATCATTAATAATATATATCTTAATTCTGGACTTGAGTATTTCTTCATAGAATGGGATAAAATCTATAATACATTTTAATTTGCTACCTTAGGCAAATGAAGCTGCCTTTATGTATATTGACATAAAAGGTCTTTGAAATATGAATCAAGGTACAATGCACCTGAACTAAAACTGTCTTCTCAAGGGGCTTAGAATCAAAAACACTTTTAAGGATTCAGTTTTCTTGTTTTCCTTGGCTCTTGATCTTCTAGTCTTCTCATTTATTTTAAAGTACAAGTATAGACAGTGATTTCATGTTCTTTACCTTTTTCCTGAAGCATGCTTCAAATATCTGGAACAAGATAAAAACCTTAAGTGACCACACATACTGGCCAGAATGTAGAGAAAGGGGAACACTACTCTGTGGTAGGTGTGATTGCAAACTGGTACAATCACTCTGGAAATCAATCTGGTTGTTCCTCAGAAAATTGGAAATAGTTCTATTTGAAGACCAAGCTACACTGTTCTTGAGCATATACTCAAAAGATATTCCACCACACCCTAGAGACACGTGCTTTACTATGTTCATAACAGCTTTATTCGTAATAGCCAAAAACCCGGAAACAACCCAGATATCCCTCAACAGAAGAATGGATACAGAAAATATGGTTCCTTTATACAATAGAATATTATACAGCTGTTAAAATCAAGGACATTATGAATTTTGCAGGCAAATGGATGTAACTAGACAATAATCATCTTGACTGAGGTAACCCAGGCCCAAAGAATATGCATAGTATATACTCACTGATAAATGGTTATTAGCCAAAATATAGAGAAACACATGATGCACACCACAGACCCTAAAAGTTAAACGAGAAGGAAGGGCAAAGTAAGTATGCTTCATTCCCACTTAGAAACTGGAACAAAATAATCATGGGAACCAGAAGGAGAGAAACCTTAGTGAGAAAAGAGAGGGGGAGAGAAAATCTAGGGAAGGATCAGGTATGGGGGAGACAAGAGAAAAGACCAGAGGGCCAGAAGAATGAATGGAAATATGCAGCTGTGCAGCATGGTATGTTGGGTGAACCTCTATAAAGTCCTGTAGAACTGAGATGGAGGATACTTCTAGGACTCAGTGTGGGTGATCTCAGCTAAAATGACCAGAAATAGGGATATGAAACCTGAAGAGACCACCTCTATTAGTTAGATAGGGCACTCAGTGGAGTGATGGGGACATCAACCCACTTCAAATTTTTCAACTCCAAAATGTCCCTGTCTAAAATATGCAAGGACAAAAATGGAGCAGAGACTGAACAAAAGGCTGACCAGTGTTTGACCCAACATGAGATCCATCTTATGGTGGGTTCCAAACCCTGACACTATTACGAATGCTGTATTGTGCTTGTAAACAAGAACCTAGCATTGCTTTAAGAGGCTCTACACAGAAGATGACTGAGACAGATGCAGATACAGCCAAGCATTGGGCTGATGTCAGCCACCCTATGGAAGAGTTAAGGGAAGAATTGAAGGAGCTGAAACAGATGACAACATCAAAGGAATACTATCAGTATCAACTAACCTGGATCCCTGAGAGCTCCCAGAGATTGAGCCATTCATCAAGTAGCATTATGGGCTGGTATAAGGCCCCTGGCACATATGTATCAGGAGAATGCCTTGTCTGGTCTGAGGAAAAGTGAAGGCATCTTATTCTGTTGAGTCTTGTCACATCAAGGAGGGGGGCATGCCTGTGGGTGGATCCTTTTAGAGGTGAAGTGGGTAGATGGGGAGAAGAACTATTCAAGGGGGGACAAGAAGGGGGTGAACATTTGGGAAATAAGTAAAATAATTGATTAATAATAAAAAAGAAAATCTTAAAGTGGTTTATAATTTCTGCATAGAAATTCCTTTCATTTGTTTGTTTGTTTGTTTGTTTCAAGACAGGGTTTCTCTGTATAGCCTGGGCTATCCTGGAACTCACTCTGTAGACCAGGCTGGCCTTGAACTCAGAAACTCGCCTGCCTCTGCCTCCCAAGTACTTGGATTAAGGGCGTGTGCCTCCACTGCCTGGCAGAAATTCCTTTAATTTTCATGAAATAATTTCTCCAAATCCTTTATGTCACTCTATAGCATATCCTTAGCTTTTCTGTGATTGATATACTCTGCCAATAGTCTTAGTTGTTCTATTTATTATACCTACCTAATTTTAGTTTTTCATCCTCATTGACTTTTTCTTTATTCTAGAATCCAGGAACCAAGAATTTCTATTTTTTCTTTTTCTTTTCTTTTCTTTTTTTTTTTTTTTACAGCTGAGTTTAACTGGTATCTGAAGGAGACAACAGACACGAATGATAAGTTTTTAAGCAGCTGGCACCTGAAAACAAGCATATTTACCTTACAGGTAAATTTCCACATACAATTTTGAGATATGATTATTAGAGACTTCAAGAGAGGTGATTGCCACTTTAAATATTGACATAGAATTTTACTTTTAGTCTTCTTTAAACAAGGATTCTTGATGAGGTAAAGATCTCTTGTGTCAATAATAAAAGGAAAGCAAATATTCTTAGAACTGGAGTACCCAAGCATGGATTAGGAGGGGAGATAATTAAACTGAAAGATATGCAAACATTTGGGACACCACATTTTCCTATGGGTTTTAAATGTTTCGGATGGCTTCAATTTTTAACTTCCCCTATAACCATTTCTTTTATTATCAAGAAGTTAAATAATTGTACCAGGAAATCTATCTTACAATGTGACAATGAGATAAAAATGTTTCTACCACACTCTTTACAAAAGTTCATTATAGATATTAGATTAAATATCTGACTATGCAAATCTAAGCAAATATTTCAATACATATACATTTATATCTGACATTGAACAAATATATTGTGTGATAAATGTATTACATTGAAATTTAAACAATCTTCACCAACAAAAAAATCTTGGTAGATAAGTTGAATCATAGACAGCACTACAGCTATTTGGAAAAGGCACACACACACACAGACACAAATATGTACACACAAGAGTTTTTGCCTACGAATAAGTTTTGCCTATGAGAGACTTTGGGTTCCATCAAAGTTGATAAACATCCTATCTGAGTAAAAGAAGCTTCCATATGAAAGACATAACACAAGAAAGGAAGAAACACAGAAAGAAAGGCAGGTAATGCAGAAAGCTGAACCTCCCTGCATAGAGATAGCTCAACAAACCAGCTGAAGGACAGATGGTTCATCAGACTTGCAGAATAAAAATCTTCATGTTGAAATGGACATCTGCTGAAGGACAGATGATCAGGACTGCAGTTATGAAGATTCACTGCATCAACAGATCCTCATGAGGACATTTGGACTGTTAAGTTTATAAGACTGATAATTATTTCTGTTATAATTTTAAAGTGCTCACAATTTTTAGCTTAAACAGAAAGCATGAAAATGTAGAGGATATTAATATTAATCCAGCAGCATAGCTGCTATGGCAAGGGATCACATCTGGAGACCTGCTAGGTCTATGCGATCCTGCTATAATGCAGACATGCCAAATCTCTCTAATCCCGCTGGCCATAATAAAAAAAAAAATGCCCTTCCTACACAACTTAGTACCAAACAATGAAGGTAAGGTTAGTTTGTAGAAAGAACCATCTATGTTTGAAGGTGATGTTTAATTGAGGCATATCGGTTCAGCAAGTACAGTTCAGTTGAGTTCAGGCAAGATGTAGAGTGCATCTGTGTTCATGGAGCTCCATTCAGTTCATGCAAGTCAGCGAAGACAGTGTAGTTCAGTTCGTGTAATTCAAAGGCAGTTTTTCCGTACAGAGCAATTCAGTGAAAAGCTGAGAGAAGCCAATTTAAATCAGTCAGCTTGGAGACAAGTCTTGAGCAAAAACAGCTGAGTTGAACCAGCCAACCAGAGTTCAGAAGGATCTAGAAAGAGTGAGTTTAATCAGCAGTAAGCTTATAAGATGACAATTATATCTGGTGAATAAAAGTTCTTTTACAGTAAGGTCATTCAGTAGAAAAAATTAATTCTTAGTGCTGTGCTGTAAATTCTAGCAATGTTTATGACTGGGGAGTTCAAAAATTGTAGAGAGGAATCTACTATTGTCACTGGCCCAAACTAGTATAATTTGCAACTTCATTACAAACATGTCTCCTTACATCCACAGATAAATGTATATATTTTTCATCATCAAAAAGCTTTCTGATACAGAAACCATCAGCAAAACTATAGCCATCACAATGCAGAGAACAACATATTGTAATGTTAACATTACCAACTGCCACATCTAAATTGAATCTTCTACCTCATATGTTCAAGAAATATCACAGAGGAGGCAGCAGAAAGGTTTTAAGAGTGAGAGGACTAGAATTCTGCTGATAGTACCTTTCTTCAGATTATATTGTACTAACAAAATCTCAAAGAACATTGGCACATGTAAAAAGAAAGGAAAAATGGCAACATCAGTTGACATGATGATGGAGATGGAAAAATAGAACAGTGCTGCTCCCTCAGATGAAGAACTATCCAGAATTGACAGCTGCTGAGAAAGATGAATTTGTTATTTCCAATGACACACCCCTAGATAGGCTACCAAATACAAAGTTGCCAAAAAGAAAGCAAAATTAGTATGTAAAAGTAAATATTAAGAAAGAAGAGAGAGTTCATGAATGTGGACTGAACTGAAAGAGTGGGGACATTGGATTAGTAGAGAAGGAATACTGAATACAATATGTATCTTGTAGTTTCTCATAAATACAATCTAAGAAAAAAGCAAATATCTGAGGAATAATTGGGGAGAAGCATATACAACTATTGAATAAAGATATTTTAAATATAACTCAAAGTACCATCCATAGTATAAAATATCTAATAATATGAAACATTTTTTTCTCTTTCATATACAATGGTCAAAAACATATTTACAGGCAAAGTTTAAAAATAAAAAAAATCAAACAGTAAAATAAGGTCTGTAAATATCACTAATCTTGATAATAAAAAACTTTAAAATTCTGAGTTGTTATCATATTTCTTAGTAGTATGGATATACTATAGTAGTCTGTTTTGCCTAGAATGTGGCTAATAAAATTTTACATATTTAATATATACTTATAATGTATATGTTATATACATTATATTATATATTGTTAATATATAATAAAATGTATATAACATATACATTATAATAGTATATAATATATATTATTTTGAGTTATATATGTACATAATATTTGTCTTAGTGATTTGTCAATATTGAAAATTGAGTATGTGTTCCTTCCAATAGCCTAGCATAGTTATAACTTTTAACTCAAGTTAATTGCAAATATATGTCTATTATAATGTACTCAGTCATTAATTGTATTGTTCAAAATTAAAGCATTAAACCACATATGTGATTATAGAAAGAAAATAAAACAAGTCTGTTTTACAATACAGAAAATAATAATATTGTATAATAAATAAGTGTACTGAAACTGCAGACCCCTGCACGGAAAATGTGGAAATGTAATATTTAACGATTAAAACACAATGAAGCATATTCATGGTATACAGTCTATATAAACGTTACCATAACTGAAGGTGTATACATTTTAGTGTTACCTGTATGTGTTGTCAAATATAAAAACGCAGATGTGTGAGCTTCCAGCCAATTTCATGATACTTTTTAGAAAGCATCCTTGTTGTAATAGTGAATACGCGTTTACATCTATAACAATTTCTGAAATATATGTGAAAAACAGCATTTGAGTAGGAATATATTCTCGGTAGATTTCTATATTATCATGTGCAAGATGAAAGCCTGTGCATATTAAGTTTTTGTGGCCACAAAAAAAATAATATAACTTACTGACTTGACACTACAAATATTTATCTCATTTTTGTTGGTGTAGGCATCCACAATCCATTTCATAAGCAAACAAGCAAGTGGTTACAGGGCAATACTCATTCTGTAGTTGAAGAGTAGAGTCTCTCTTTCTGGGATCCTCCAACTTTTGTTTTATCCATCTCTTAGAGACTGCCCCACCTAGGGATCCATCACACCTGCAGACACCAAACCCAGAAATGTCCCTGTCCAAAAGAATGACAGGGACCAAAAAAGAAAATAAAGGAAAAAGAAACAGAGACTGAAGGAAAGGCAGCCAAAACCCACCCTACCTAGGGATCTAGGGATCCATTCCATCTGCAGACACCAAACCCCTACACTATTGATAATGCCAAGAAGCACTTGTTGACAGGAGGATGGTATAGCTGTCCCCTGAGAGGCTCTGCCAGCTCCTTACCAATACAGGCACAGATACTCACAGTCAAACATCAGACTCCACCCAGGGACCCCAAATGGAAGAGTTAAGAGAAGGAATTAAGGAGCTGAAGGGAATTGCAACCCTATAGAAAGAACAATAATATCAAGTAACCTGACCACCCAGAGCTCCCAAGGTCTAAACCACCAACCAAAGAGTACATCTGGAGTGACTCATGGCTCCAGTTATGTATGTAGCAGAGAATTTCTTTACCTGGCATCAATGGGAGGGTAGGCCCTTGATACTCCAGTGTGGAGGTGTGATATTCCAGCATAAGGGGATGCTAGAAAGGTGAGGTGGAAATGGGTGGTTGGGTGAGGGGAACCCTCCTAGAAGCAAAGAGGAGGGGGGATAGATTGGAAGTTTTCAGAGAGCAAACTGGGAAGTGGGGCCACATTTGAAATCTAAATAAATAAAATAATCAATAAAAATAAATAAAACAACAATTTCATTCTGATTTTACCTCCTTTACTCTTCTCTTGCTACTGTTTTTTTTAATGTGTTATGTTTTTAAAATCTTCCACAGTGTATTCATCATGTATAGAATAGTATTCCATGAGAAAAATTTAATGACTATATAATATACATTCAACATATTTCCTAGCATTTCTTCTCTCCTCATCTTTTCCAGCCATTTCCAATGTTCCTGTATGTTCAGCAAGATAGAGCCATATCTACTTTAGGGTTATATACTCCTATATTATTTTATGTATCCATAGAAAAATCTAGGATCCAGAGATAAGGGGTAATATGTGATTTATCATTATAAGACTAGCTATTTGTTTCACAAAATAATCTCCACTTCCTTGCATTTTTCTTCAAATGACATAGGTTTGTTCTTTTTGGTCTATATCTTATGAAGACACTTGTGATAGATTTATAATTCATCTAGAAGATCTAGGTTAAATTCTTGTTGGCCTTCTCATTTCTTCAAAATATTTGCCATGTAAGATCAGATGTACATTTTTCCAGATACTGAAAAATTAAATCACTGCTAGAGGACAAGGATGTTCATTATTCATTTAATAATAAAATAAAGGAGTGAAATTAAACAAAAACAAATACTGCTATTTTTGATTTGTAAAGATAATTAACAAGCAGTAAATAATAGTTAAGTGAGGTCCTTAACTAAATGATGCATATATTGTTGATGTAGTGTAAGAAATGACACTATTAAATATGATGAAGACTCTGAAGAAAATGTATAATGTGCTCAAGAGTATTATTAAGAGAGCTGCTAAATCTAGAAAATTCTTTCTGACTCATTTTAGTTACCACCAGGAGTGTCTGGTTAACTTGAGCTGTAAAGAACCAAGAAAAGAGCTGCAGATGGCAGGAGCATGAGACCTGCATCTGAAAAGGAGCTTCAAGCATCCTGAAGTTTTTGATATGATGTTGTCCAACTTGCTTTGTTGTCTTTGGAAACACTAAGAACAGTGAAGGCTAGAGTCAAATTATTAGTTTTGATCTGAGGCTAGATAAATCTTGTAATTTCCATGAAATTGAATAGACTATTGCATTTAGTTGTTATGTGATGGGATTCAAACAAAGTGTGTAAGTACCATGAGATATACTTTTGGTATATCCAAAGTAGTCAAACAGCAATTATAGATATCAGTGAGAAGGAAGCATTTTAACAAAAAACAGTAAAAATGTATAATGTTAAAAACACTTCAAAATTGTCTGCATTCCACAAATATATATATTTCAAACTCCATGGAAATGAAAAGAGTCTGTGTCTGCAAGACATAATAGCAAGGTCACTTACTGAACAAAAATAATTTGCAGGTGAGGAAAGGTGAATTTGGCTAGAGAATCCTGAAAGGAGGAAATAAATGAGGAGGCATAATCGATAGATGAAGGGCAGGAGGCCAGTAACCATTGGCAATGCTGATTAGTGTAGAAATTTAAGGTGAAGAATATGTAAAGACTCTCTTTTGAAATTTATCCCTTCCAAGTATAATAGAAGGGTAAACACTGCAGAGAAAACATTCAAAACAATTTGCAACTGAATGTTTATGCCTGGAAATATTTCAGGATGTTGACTTAGGGTCAGATTCTAAGAATTTTGATGATCTTGTTGAGGTATGTGAAATTGTAGCAGCAGTCATACTGCACATGTCTTTTAAAACAGGAACAAATAAACAGTTTTACAGCTTGATCCTGTGTCTACTTTAGTCTTCAGTTGGCCTAGCTTATTTGTCACCATGCATCAAAAAAAGGAATGTTAGCATCCAATGTTGAAAGGCATTATTTCTCTGAATTACTTGATCTGAAAACTATAATTTATGAAGTTAGAATAGAGGAAACAACTAAAATTTAAATGAGGTACGTATCTTTTTCCAGTTGAAAACAATATGTTTTTAAAAGATTTGTGTTAAAAATAAAGCACAGATAAAATGCTGGAATATTTTGGCTTCCACAGATGTGAATATTCAGTTTGTTCAGATAATTGAAAGAAAAAAATCACATGACCATCTCCCTAGATGCAAAAAATACCTTTGACAAAATCCAACATCCTTTCATGTTAAAAGTCTTAGAAAGTTTAGGGATACAAGATCCATCCCAAAACATAATAAAAGCAATATATCATAAGGCTTTAGCCAATATTAAATTAAATGGAGAGAAACTTAAACAAGTCAACTAAATTCAGTTACAAGATAAGGCTGCCTCCTCTCTTCCCATTTATTCAACAGAATACTACTTTAAGTTGTAGCTAGAACAAGAAGAAAACTAAAGAAGATCAAGAGGATACAAATTGGAAATGAAAAAGTCAAAGTATTGCTATTTGCACATGATATGATACTATATACAAGTGACCAAAAAAATTCTACCAGATGCCCCCGACAACTGATAAATACCTTCAGCAAAGAAGGTGAAAAAGGAAAATCAACTCACAGAATAAGTAGGCCTTCTTTACACAAATACGATATGGTCTGAGAAAGAATTTTGGGAAACAATACACTTGACATTAACTCAAATAACATAAAATATAATCGTGTAACCCTAACCAATCAGTTGAGAGACCAGTATGACAAGAACTTCAAGATTTTAAAGAAAGTTATGAAGAAGATATTAGAAGACATAAAGTCTACCATGGTCATGTATTGGCAGGATTAACATAGTATAAAGGGCCATTTTATAAAATTGATTTCTAACCAAAAATTATCAAAAAAGTTAAGGCAGGACACTTCACATTCATCAAAGGAAAAATAAACGAAGATGAACTCTGAACTCTGAATGTCTATGCTCCAAATACAAGAGAACTGGCATTCATAAAAGAAACTTTACTAATGCTCAAAGCACACATTGAACCTTACACAATAATAGTGGGAGACTTCAACACTCCTCTCTCATCAATGGAAAGATCATGGAACCAGAAAGTAAAGAGACACAATGAAACTAATAGAAATTATGAATCAAGTGGATTTAACAGATGTATAGATATAGAATACTTCATCCTAAAACAAAAGAATACCTTTTTCTCAGCATCTCATGGTACCTTTTCAAAAATTAACCATATAATTGGTCACAAAACAGGCCTCAAAGATACAAGATGATTGAAATAATCAAATGTATCCTAGCAGATCACCATGGAAAAAGTCTGATCTTCAATAACAACAAAAACAAGAGAAAGCTCACATATATATGGAAGTTGAACAATACTCTACTCAATGATAGCTTGGTCAAGGAAGAAATAAAGAAATTAAAGACTATTTAGAATGTAATGAAATTGAAGGCACAACTTACAAATCCAAACTTATGGGATACAGTGAAAGCAGTGCTATGAGGAAAACTCATAACTCTGAGTGCCTCCAAAAAGAAACTCGACAGTGAATACACTGTCAGCTTAACAGAACATCTGAAAGCTCCAGAATAAAAAGAAGCAAATACACCCAAGAGGATTAAATGGCAGGAAATAACCACAGGGCTAAAATCAACCAAGTAGAAACAAAAAGTACTATAAAAAGAATCAACAAAGCCAGGAGCTTTTTTTTGAGGAAATCAACAAAATAGATACACCCTTAGCCAGACTAAACAGAGGGCACAAAGACAATATCCAAATTAACAAAATCAGAAAGGAAAAAGGAGATACAACAACAGAAAATGAAGAAATCCAGAAAATCATCAGAACCTAATACAAAAGCCTATACTCAACAAAACTGGATAATCTGGATGAAGTGGACAATTTTCTAGACAGATACCAGGAGCCAAAGTTATACTAGGATCATATAAATCATCTAAATACGTGCATAACCCCTAAAAAAATAAAAGGAGTCATTAGGAGTCTCCTCAAAAATAAAAAGGGCCAGGACCTTATGGGTTTAATGTAACGTTCTATCAAACCTTCATACAAGCCCAACAAAGAAAGAGAACTTCAGACCAATTTCACTTAGGAATGTTGATACAAAAATAATCAATAAAATTCTCTCAAACTGAATCCAAGAACACATCAAAAGGACCATCCAACATGATCAAGTAGGCTTCATTCTAGGGATGCAGGGATGGTTCAATACACGGAAATCCATCAACATAATCCACTACATAAACAAACTCAAAGAAAAAACCACATGATCAATTCATCAGGTACTGAAAAACAACTGACAAAATTCAACATCCCTTCATTCATGTTAAAAGTCTTGAAACGATCAGGAATTCAAGTCCCATACCTAAACATAGTAAAAGCAATATAGAGCAAACCAGTAGCCAACATCAAACTAAATGGAGAGAAACTTCAAACAATCACACTGATATCAGGGACAAGGCTGCCCATTTTCTCTCTTCCTATTCAGTGTAGTACCCAAAGACTTAGCCAGGGTAATTAGACAACATATGGAGGTCAAAGGAATACAAATTGAAAAGGAAGAAATCAAACTATCACTACTTGCAAATGTTGTGATAGTATAGCTAAGTTACCCCAAAAAATCCACCAGAAAACTCCAAACCCAATAAACAACTTCAGCAAATTGTCTGGATATAAAATTAACTTAAACAAAGCAGTAGCCTTCCTCTAACCAAAGGATAAACAGGCTTAGAAAGAATTAGGAAAATGACACCATTCACAATAGTCACAAATAATATTAAAAGCCTTGATATCACTTTAACCAATCAAGTGAAAGATCTCTATGGCAAGAACTTCAAGTCTCTGCAGAAAGAAATTGAAGAAGATCTCAGAATATGGAAAGATCTCCTATGCTCATGGATTGGCAAGATTAATAAAGTAAAAATGACCATTTTGCCAAAGCAATCTATAGATTCAATGTAATTCCCATAAAAATTTCAACTCAATTCTTCACAGAGATAGAAAGAGCAATTTGCAAATTCATTTGGAATAATCAAAGCACAGGATAGTGAAAACTGTTCTCAACAATAAAAAAACTTCTGAAGGAATCACCATAATGTCAAGCTGGACATTAATGATTAAAAACTGTATGGTGCTGGTACAGAGACAGGCAGGAAGATCAATGGAATAGAATTGAAGACCCAGAAATGAACCTATACATCTTTGATCACTTGATCTTTGACAAATGAACTAAAACCATCCAGTGGAAAAAAAGGCAACATTTTCAAAAATTGTGCTGGCTCAACTGAAGGTCAGCATGTAGAGGAATACAAATTGATCCATTCTTATTTCCTTGTACAAAGCTCAATTCCAAGTGGATCAAGAACTTCCACATAAAACTGGATACACTGAAACTAATAGAAGAGACTGTAGCGAAGAGCCTTGAAGACATGGGAACAGGGGAAATTTTCCTGAACAGAAGACCAATGGCTTATTTTCTAAGATCAACAGTAGACAAAATTGCAAAAAGGTAAAGGACACTGTCAATAGGACAAAATGAAAGCCAACAGATTGGGAAAAGATCTTTACAAGTCCTACATCTGATAGAGGACTCTTATCCAATATATACAAAGAACTCAAGAAGTTAGACTTTGGAGAACCAAATAACCCAATAAAAAAATGAGGTACAGTGCTAAACAAAGAATTATCAACTGAGGAATATAGAATGAATTATATCTGAGAAGCACCTAAAGAAATGTTCAACATGGTTAGTCAGTAGATAAATGCAAATGAAAACAACTTTGACATTCTACCTCACACCAGTCAGAACGGCTGAGATAAAAAACTCAGGTGACATCAAATGCTGGCAAGGATGTGGAGAAAGAGGAATACTCCTCCATTTTTATTGGGATTACAAACTAGCACAACCACTCTGAAAATCAGTCTGGAAGTTCCTCAGGTTATTGGACATAGTACTACCTGAGGATGCAGTTATACCACTCCAAGGTATGTACCCAGAAGATGTTCCCACATTTAACAAGGACACATGCTCTACTATGTTCTTAGCAGCCTTATTTATAATAGCCAGAAGCTGGAAAGAACCCAGATGTCCTACAACAGAGGAATGGGCAGAAAATGTGGTACATTTATACAATTGCCTACTATTCAGCTATTAAAAAAATAATTCATGAAATTCTCAGGCAAATGGACATAACTAGAAAATATCATCTTTAGTGAGGTAACCCATTCACAAAAACCACACATGGTATACACTCACTGATAAGTGGATATTAACCCAAAAGCTTGGAATATCCAAGATACAATTCACAGTTCACGCGTAGCTCAAGAAGGAAGGCCAAAGTGTGGATGCTTCATTCCTACTTAGAAGGGGAAATACAATACTCACGGGAGGAAATATGGAGACAAAGTGTGGAGCAGAGTGTGAAGGACAAACCATCCAGAGATTGCCCCACCTGGTGATTCATCTAAATACAGTCTCTAAAGGCAGACACTCTTGTGGATGCCAAGAAGTGCATACTGACAGGAGCCTGATATAGCAGTCTCCTGAGAGGCTCTTCCAGAACCTGACAAATACAGAGGTGACAGATGCTCGTAGCCAACCATTTGACTGAGCTCAGGGTCTCCAATGTATTCCCCAAAGGAGAGTTAGAGAAAGGACTGAAGGAGATGAAGGTGTTTACAACCCCATAGAAAGAACAACAATATCAACCAGACCCCAAGAGCTCCCAGGGACTAAACCACCAACCAAGAGTACACATTGAGGGACTCATGGCTCCAGCCATAAATGTAGCAGAGGAAGGGCTTGTCTGGCATCAATGGGAGAATAGGCCCTTGGTCCAGGGAAGACTTGATGCCCCAGTGTAGGGGAATGCTAAGGGGGGGAGGTGGGCGGGGGTGGAGGCGCCGGGGGGGCCACCCCACCACAGCCCCCGCGGACCGGGGGGTGGGATAGGGGGTTTCTGGTGGGAAAAATATCCAATAAAAATTTTTAAACAGAATTAGACAAACATAAACTTCAATAAGTTACTACATTGTACTAAACTAAATTGTTGAGACAAATGACAAATAAATATTTACATAAATTAAAGAAATTAAAATGTCATTTGAAAGGTTTATAACAGCAAATACATTTGTAGATAAGTACTGTTATGGTGGTCATAGAACAAAGAAAATTATTAGAATCAACTGTTATCAATTCTGTAATTGTAAGTTGTTTTGCTTTGTTTGTTTCTTGCATAGGGTCAACTTTGTAGTCAGTTGCCAAGAAATACTAAAAGGTCACAGCACACAACAAATCTCACACAAGAAATTTATTGGGGAGAACAGAATTGGAGGCTGTATCTGAAGAGAGAAAGCAGTAGACTTTGTGGAGGGACAGTATTTTATAGTGTCTTTGGATCATGTACAGTGACTTAGCAGAGGCTTTCAGTAGCTGCAGAAAAGTACAGCAACTGGAAAGATTAGTTGGTAGATAAATCTGATAGACTTTTAGACTGATAATTCTGAGTCATGGGGGGAAATATTTCCAAGTGTCAGGATCATAGGGCAGGCCTGCGGCATTATGGATTACCATTGGCCCTTTTACCTTACATTAAGATAGAAAGTTTATATTTCATAAACTATAAGATAAACAGTCTAACGTAGTTGAAAACAACTCATTCCTTTTAAGCTATTTATGATTTTTTTCTAACAGTACATGATTAATAACACATAAATGAAACACTAAGTTTGACACAATCAAACTTAGTCAAAGTTGATCTAATGACTGCAATTTAATCTGGACAAGTTTTACTTTCTAAGACTATATGTTTAAAATTATACGGATCTAGTTAGTATTAAATTACAAGTATTGATACACTCTTTTGCTATTACTATAGCCCTTTCAAAAAGTAAGTGAAATTCATATAAGATCTTACTTTGTAAAAAAGCTATTATGTTTATATCAGTAAATGAAAACTAGTTTAAAAGCAGTTGAAAAATAAATTAAATATAGACTTCTTGTCTTTATTAACATAATGTTAACCATTAAACAATGAAAGTGATTCAGTAAAAATCAATGGATTTTAACTCTGAAAATTATTCTGTAAAATGGCAATACACACCTGCCCATTAAAGATTGGAATTTTTAGTCAAGGCAAATGACATATTTGAAATCACTTCAAACAGTACTAATAGTTTTTCAGTTTATTACTGTATACATATAAAATATAATTTTCTCATTTGTTTGCATACTTAGTTTCTGAGTTTAAGGAATTTTTGGATTAAGTTGAAAAGCATAATGACTTTCTTTACTCTTAGGCAAAGTTCATGTCACCAACATATTTGTATTTCTTTTCCTCGAATATCCCAACTTGGGAAAACTCTCAGTCTTTCATCCTCTCTTTTCTATATCTGGTAAATATCTTAAATTCCGACCTGCAAAATCACAAAGCTTCAGAAGCAGACTTGCACTTGTACTTTGCAGTGTACGTTTTCCTGCAAAGGTATACCTGCCTTTGTCCTGCTACCATCATTCATACTATGATATTCTAGCATCAGGAAGTCTCCACTGATCTAGTGATCAGACTCAGGCTTTGGTTGATGATGTAGTATGTGTGTATGTATGTGTGTGTGTGTATCTTTGTGTGTGTGTAAACATCTAATATTTTAGAATATAAAATCAGACAAAATGATTTAATTAATTATATTTCATAATATGACACACACTACTTATAAGCTTTTCCAAAGACCTGCTCTAGTTGATTTGCACTATATGATACAGTATGTTTCCTTTTTTAGATCAGTCTATAACACATTCTTTTCTTTCTCTCTGTATATCTAACATTCTCTTTTCTTTGCATAGGACTCTAATATTTTGGGGTTATGCCTTAGACTGTGAAATATCATTAACAACATATTTGATATACTGAACGTTTGTGTCTATTTTTAAGATTTTCTTTTTCATTTTTTCTGGTTGAATCAAATACAGCTAAATTAGCTATGTGACACCACAGTGAATTCACATGTGGTTAATTTAAAGGGACACCATATACCTAGAAAAAACTTATATCTAACTCATCATAAAAATTCAATTGTAAATATAGGAGAACTAAAACTCCTTCCAAGAAGAATATAGTATGAGCATTGTAAGTTTAAATATTGTATATAACCATGAGTTATAATACTTATTGTAGAGTTCATGATTATCTATTGATAATTATTATGGTATTGTTCCCCAAATATAATAATTTCCTCTATTCTCTCCCAGGAAATATTCAAGTTACTATTTTCTCTGTAACCTAGAGCATGCATCATCTCTCTATACTCCTTATGTCAATAGAGTGTAAAATGATTTTGCATTGCTGAGGCTCATACTATTCTGACTACTAAAAACTGATTATTGTCCTAAATTTATAAATGCTCTGTGTATTGGCTATGTAAATTCTTTCTTTGCTAATGTTCTTTTGGATTTCCCCTTTGTAATTTGGAAGATCATTAAATATTAAAGTACTATTTTTGAAAGATTTAGAGCCAGAAATATTCCAGTGAGCTAACCCTTTTCTGATTAATTTGTCTGTGATTCTCATGGCTGAGAATGTTTAGCTTCCTAGTTTACTGCTCTATTTTTTTATGAATTAAAACATTTCATGACTATACAGTTGTTTCATGTTGAAGGACAAATATTTTTTTCTCCGATTTTTGTGGGAAAATCAGTGTCAATAAAGACAAATAGATTTTGTGCATTTACTTAATTTGTAAAAATACCTTTTCTTGCTAGTTATTATTGATTAACACTTATTTTGATTGTTTCCTTAAGTTCTCAGTATCAACTAGCTCAATGAAACTATGCTTTAATATGCAATTGTTGCTGAATATAAATATTTCACACAAGTTGATGCCTAATAGGAGGATGTGAGATTTATCAAAAGTATTAATTATAATCAACATAGACCCTGGTGCTACTGAGGATTATCACTGGCCATTTGAAAACCAGCAGACAGAACTTAGCTTAAAATCATTAGCTGTACTTCACAAAAGAGCCAGTATTTGAGATATTATTCTTGAAAGTAGAAATTTATTAGGGCAGTTGCAGAAGGCTGTTATACGTTGTAGTGTGGAAAACATGACTTTTCAACTATATCAGATGACTATTCTGCTAATTTAATTTGGCTCACTTTTGATAGCAAATTTGTGTGTGTGTTTGCAGTCACAAGACTTGTGATGATAGTTATTGATGTGTTAGACCCATTAGCAGGAAACTCTGCAAACAATGACAAAGTGCCAGTAAGTCTGTGCCATCACAGACCTCAAACAGAAAAACAGTTCATTATAATATCGGGTCATTTGTCCTTTCCATGTGATGCAATGAAAGAATAACATTGGAAGTTTTTTCTGTCAAAGCTGTGAGCGCATTGTATAAAAGAAGATTCTATTTTCAATAAAAAAAATAAATAAAAGAAAAATACAAAAATAAAAAATCATATATTGCACAATTTTCCATTTTCACATAGTAAAGAAATATTTAAAAATATATTTATTTATTTTTAATAATTTTTAATCTGTTTTTTACACTCAGGTCATTATCTACCTCTCAATCGGCCTTCTGGCTGCTGCTCATCCCATACATCTTCCCATATCTTCAAGAGGATGTTCCAACCACCCACCCCCACTACACCAGATCTCCTTATTCCCTTGGACCTCAAGTCTCTCCAAGGTTAGGTGCTTCTCCTCTTACCTGGGCCAGACCAGGCAGCCCTCTGTTGCATATGTGTCAGGGGCTTCCTATTAGCTGCCTTGTTTCTGCCTAGTTGCTGCCTGGTTGGTGGCTCAGTATCTGGGAGATCTCAGGGATCCAGGTTAGTTGAGATTGCTGGTATTTCTATAGGCCAACCCTCCTCCATAGGTTCTTTTAGCTGTTCCCTAATTCAACCACAGATGTCCCCAGCTTCTGTCCATTGGTTGGGTGTAAGTATCTGTAGCTCATTCTTTCAGCTCCTTACGGAGCCTCTCTGAGGGCAGCCATGCTAGGCTCCTGTTTATAAGCACACCATAGTATCAGTAATAGTGTCAGGCCTTGGAGCATCCCCATGAGCTGGATACCCAATTTGTGCTTGTCACTGGACCTCCTTTTCCTCAGTCTCTTCTCTCTCTCTCTCTCTCTCTCTCTCTCTCTCTCTCTCTCTCTCTTTCTGTATTTTGTTTTAGACAGGAACAATTCTGGGTCATAACTTTTGACTGTGGAATGGCAAGCCCACCACTCCACTTGAAGTTTTGTCTTTCTGCTGAAGGTGGATTCTACACCTTACCTCCTCACACTCTATGGCTTTTCATCTAAGGTCCCTCCCTTTGAGTTCTGAGAGTCTCTCACCTCCCATGTCTCTGGTACATTCTAGAGAGTCCCCCACCCCACTCATACCTCCCAATGTTACTTGTTTCCATTCTTTCTGCTGGCCCTTAGGGGTTCAGTCCTGTTTTCCCCATATCTGATCACATTCCCATTTTCCCTCCCTGTCCCCTCTCCCACCCATGTTCCTCCTTCCCTCTGTCCTTCTCCAGTGATTGCTTTCTTCTCCTGTGGGGAAAAATTAGAGCCGCTGCGGTGGAGTCCCAGTGGGTTTCCAGAGTGCGGCTGGTCCCACATGCAGGAGGAACATGTATGGTTCCAGTGGCCTGGAGGCTTTGCAAGTGGCAGGCCCTAATGACACAAGGAAGTCCTTGGTTCCAGAAAGGTTTATTGTCATGGCTGATGGTGGATGGATCTAGGTGTACCTCCCTAAATCTCAGGGCAGTCCCAAGTTATATAGGGAGGGAGAAAGGGGGAGGATCTGGGGAGGATCGGGGGAGGATCTGGGGAGGCATGCTTAATTTGCTCTGCCCTCTGGCCTTCATTAGTATGCAAATCCCTAGGCCCTGAGGCCTCTAGTCATGCCCTCTACCCATGCACTTTGGGAGGGGCTGTCCAGCCTTCAATAGTATGTAAATCCCTAGGGCCTGAGGCCTATAGTTTGGCCTATGTGACTGAACAATGTAATTTTATGGAAACTGGACTGCTTTTCAGGACCCTGGGTTCTTGGGGCGTGCTGAACTCCTGCCGATTCTCACGCAGAGTCTTGGGGTTTTAGGCAACTGCTCAGCCATGACCCAGGATACCCTTATGCAGTCCCACATTCTCCCTCCTAAGTGGGATTGAGGCAACTTCACTGGTATCCTTCGGCTTGTTAACCTTCTTGAGTTATGTGGATTGCATCCTCGGTATTCTGTATTTTTTGGCTAATATCAACTTATTAATGAGTATATGGCATGCATGCCCTTTTAGGTTTGAGTTACCTCATTCAGGATGACATTTTTTAGTTACATCCATTTGCCTGAAAAACTCAGGATCTCCACATTTTAAATAGTTGATTAGTATGCTGTTGTGTAAATGAATAACATTTTCTGTATCCATTCTTCCATTGTGAAACAACTGGGTTGTTTCCAGATTCTGGCTATCACAAATAAAGCCACTATGAATGTAGTGGAACACATTATTTTTAAGGTAAATCTTCTAATAAATCAATTATATATTGAAAACACCTGTACTGTATATTGTAGTCAGCTCAGGCTCCTATGATAAAGTACTATACAGATGTGGCTTCTTCAGCTCTATCAGACAAACTTCAAGATGTATTCAATCCAAGTCTGAGACACCAGCAGTTCTATCATATGAAAGGTCTCTCTGGTTTTTGGCCATCTTATCATCTGTGCCAATATCATCATCAGGGCTTTGCACTCATATCCTCACCATGTCACCAAAGAACCACTCATCATATTACCTAACTAAGGATTACAGTTTCAGTGTAAGTGTTCTGAGAATTATGGATAAGCATATATGTTTATATTTGTAAAAACATAGCCATGCAAACAACTAAATCTTTATAAAAATATTTATTAAATAAAAATAATCTTCTATGAAGTTCACACAATTGAAACTCTTATGTATAAAAAATCCACATATATAAATATGCTATCTCTTTCTAATAGTTTAGTGCTCTTTCTTTACTCTTAATTCCAGTTGTATATAATAGAGCTCCTAGATGTCTATGTCACATAGATAGAAGACTAAGGAAAGCTATTAAGATGATACTAACACAGATATTTTTCCTCCCAAAAATTTGCAAAGATTGCTGTTTAATGAAATTTAAATGTTTTAAAGTAATGTATTTATTCCTAGTATACTATAATTATTTTTAAAATTTAACTTTTGAAAGAAATAGCTATTGACAATTAAAAAAAAAGTCAGCAATACCACAATCTATCCAAGTTAACATTTGTCTTAAGACTGCAACACAAATCTCTTTAGATTTGACTACACAAAATACACACATTCCTGAGAGATCAAAAATAATGAGTTAAAATCTTATAGTATCAGTGCATATTGGATTTGAAATTTTACATATTTAGAAAGAAATATTATTATTCCAAATAGCAAAGTGGGTGACTGCTTCATACTGAATATAAATCCCTACAAAAATAATTTAAAATAATTATACATTCTTAAGGGAGACCTCTAAGAATCTAGACAGTTGAAAAATAGAAACAAATACAGACACAAAAGACTTTATTTTCTCAGATTAATGAACTCATAAATCAATAAAATTATCAAAGTTTAATGCAGAAAATACTTTCAGATGCAATATACTGAATCTCAGAAAGCCATGTGACAATTATATCAGGATAATATATAGCAAAATGTATTCCCAGAGGATGAGATGATAAGTAAAAGGCAGGACAAATATTCTTGAACAAATAATGGCTGAAAAGAATTTCCAAATTTGTTTTGGCAGACAGAAAAGATGGTTTTGAAGAAATACATTTAGGAAAATGTACAAATTTCTTATTTGGTTACAGCAATTAAGAAAGTGTACATACTGTCAATGCACAATGCAAGATGTAAGCATTGCATATTTAATATATTAATATTTCTAAATTATTTCAGGAAGATAAATTCTGGAGCCAAAGGGCCCGCATTGAGTAGGAAAGTGTTAAAGATGGTAGGCCTTACGATTTAGTTGTTGCAGTGAAGAAATTAAACTTTTTAATTAGAAGAGTCATGTTGTGGCGATTTATAAAAGATAGGATAGAGACATTTTTTATGTATTTCATAAAATTTCAAAAATAAAGAAAATATTTTAAAATAGTTTATATCAATACTCATACATTACACTTTTAATAAGTGCTGATGCAATATAATTTATATTGAAGCAAAGATCACATTACAGTATGCTAAAGGTAATAGTGATATGTGATATCATTTTAGAATGTGCTTTTTCTGGAAAAAAAGAATAGAAGATGCATCTATCTACCCATTGTAGACAGAGAACAAACAGACAGAAGTAAGATTCTATGAAAACGGGCTTTATTAAATTAATGAGTTTATTGATAGTCTTGAAGGAGTCTGATTAACCTATGGAGAGCTCACTATGAAAAGGTCTCAATGACAGGGGGACTGGAGACATTACAAGGTCCCCTTCAAATGCTGGAGGTCAGGCCTCTATCCCCGCCTTTGCAAGATCAGACTTGCCACAGCCCTTCTATACTTAGAGAAAGAAGATGTCAGGGGCAGCCCTGCTTATATACTGAAGGCCTAAAATCAGCCATTGGCCTAAAATCAGCAATAGGCCTGTCATACATGTATACTAACACCAAGTCTTGGGTCTCAGTGGAAGAACATTAAAACAGATGGCTATAAGCTATTGTAAACAGGCAGCTTTTGTGGAAATTTACAAGCCTGAGTAGTCATAGACCTTGGAAATAGGTAGCCTGGGCAGACAATACCAACATAGATAAGGACAAGTGAGTCATAGGCAGAGTCATAGTGACCTGTCCCCTGAACCTTCACCCAGCAGATACCCGGTTCTGAAAGATGTCTGTATTCCCCCTGAACACCCACACTCCAGTGTCTTCCCCTTCCCCACATTCTGCCTTTCTGTGTTTATAACCCATGTGTGAATGAATTACAATTTGAGAATAAATAAATAAATTATTAAAAAAAAGATTTGAATGCATTAAAAGGTTTTAATAGAAAAAAAAAAGAAGAAAAGGTCTCATCCCAGCCAAAGATCTACCTCACAGACTCTACTATTGCTACGATTACGTATACGTCTGGACATGAAGAATGGTGACTAGAAACTCAAGTTAAGTACAGGGAGGATTTTGTGAGGGTCATGTGACTCTTCAGAGGGAATGTTGATATGAGTATTGCCACAGACCTAAAATATTAATGAAGTTTTATTGTTTCTGTGGTAAGATCCCATTACATAAAGTGACTTGTAAGTTTATTTTGGTTTACAGTTCCAAAGGCAGATTCAAAATGTTGTGAGAGGAATGAAAGCAGGGATCTAGAATGAAAATCTGAAATAGCATACCATCAATTTCAAATACAAGCAGAGAGAGTGAACTGGGAATGTAGCATGGCAATAAATGTCAAAATCCCAGATGCTGGCTCTCTGCTCCTCCCTGTTCCAGAGATCGCCGCATCTTCTTGTGCAGTGCCAGCCTCATCCCGTAGACAAAATGGTGAAGGTCGGTGTGAACGGATTTGGCCGTATTGGGCGCCTGGTTACCAGGGCTGCCTTCTGCTCTCCATATGGTGGCAAAGTGGAGATTGTTGCCATCAACGACCCCTTCATTGACCTCAACTACATGGTCTACATGTTCCAGTATGACTCCACCCATGGCAAGTTCAACGGCACAGTCAAGGCTGAGAATGGGAAGCTTGTCATCAATGGGAAGGCCATCACCATCTTCCAGGAGCGAGATCCCGCTAACATCAAATGGGCCGATGCTGGTGCTGAGTATGTTGTGGAGTCCACTGGCATCTTCACCACCATGGAGAAGGCCGGGGCCCACTTGAAGGGTGGGGCCAAAAGGGTCATCATCTCTGTCCTTTCTGCTGATGCCCCCATGTTTGTGATGGGTGTGAACCACGAGAAGTACGACAACTCGCTCAAGATTGTCACCAACTGCTTAGCCCCCCTGCCCAAGGTCATCCATGACAACTTTGGCATCGTGGAAGGGCTCATGACCACAGTCCATGCCATCACTGCCACTCAGAAAACTGTGGATGGCCCCTCTGGAAAGCTGTGGCGTGATGGCCATGGGGCTGCCCAGAACATCATCCCTGCATCCACTGGTGCTGCCAAGGCTGTGGGCAAGGTCATCCCAGAGCTGAACGGGAAGCTCACTGACATGGCCTTCCGTGTTCCTACCCCCAATGTATCCGTTGTGTATCTGACATGCCGCCTGGAGAAACCTGCCAAGTATGATGACATCAAGAAGGTTGTGAAGCAGGCATCTGAGGGCCCACTGAAGGACATCCTGGGCTACACTGAGGACCAGGTTGTCTCCTGTGACTTCAGCAGCAACTCCCACTCCTCCACCTTTGATGCTGGGGCTGGCATTGCTCTCAATGACAACTTTGTAAAGCTCATTTCCTGGTATGACAATGAATACGGCTACAGCAACAGGGTCGTGGACCTCATGGCCTACATGGCCTCCAAGGACCCTGGACCACCCACCCCAGCAAGGACACTGAGAGCAAGAGAGAGGCCCTCGGTTGCTGAGGAGTCCCTGTCCCCAACACTGAGCATCTCCCTCACAATTTCCTTCCCGGACCTCCATAACAACAGGAGGGGCCTAGGGAGCCCTCCTTACTCTCTGAGATACCATCAATAAACGTTCTGCACCCAAAAAAAAAAAAATCCCAGATGCCATTCTGACTGGCTTAGAATACCCAAGATATGACTCATAGATCACATGAAACTCAAGAAGAAGGAAGACAAAAGTGTGGGTGCTTCAGTCCTTCTTAGAAGCAGGAGCAAAATACTCATGGGAGCAAATACAGAGTGTGAAGAAAAGGCCATCCAGAGACTGCTCCACCTGGGGATCCATCCAGTATACAGTCCCCAAACCTAGACACCATTGTGGATGCCAGGAAGTTCATGCTAACAGGAATCTGATATAGCTGTCTCCCGAGAGGTTCTGCAAGTGCTTGACAAATACAAAGGAGACAGATGTGGATGCTTGAAAACAACCATTGGATTGAACAATGGGTACCCAATGGAGGAGTTAGAGAAAGGACTGAAGGAGCTGAAGGGTTTTGCAACCCCATAGGAAGAACAACAATATCAACCAACCAGACTCCCAAAGCTCTCAGGGACTAAACCATGAACCAAGGAGTACACATGGCTCCAGGCCCATATGCAGCAGGGGATGGCTTTGTCCGGCATCAATTGGAGAAGAGACCCTTGGTCTTGTGAAGGCTTGATGTCCCAGTGTAGGGGAATATGAGAGCAGGGAGGTAGGAGTGGGTGGGTGGGTGAACATCCTCATAGAAGCAAGCAGATGGAGGATTGGGGGAGGGAGGCTGGGAAAGGAGATAACATTTGAAATGTAAATAAAGAATATACCCAATTTAAAAAATCCCGTATGCATTAGCCCACTTTCTCTGCCACAGGGCCATCTTTTAAAACTGTCATAATCTTCCCAATTAGTGCCAGCAATCAGGGTGTTCAAGTGTTCCAACACTTGAGGCTGTGGAGAACATTACTTACTCAAACCATCAAATATCCTCTATACTTCAGTGTATATCATTGTAATGGCCGTAATCATGACTTTAGGGGAGTCATCATGGTCATTTTGGCCTGTCATGGTGTTGACCATGTCAAGCTGTGTAGAAAGAGTTGCACATAGATGCTTTTAATTAAAATCATTCTGACAGAATAGATTGATAGTGACAGTGGACCAGTGTTGAAGCATATTGTTTAATAGGCAGATTTCTCATTTTCACTTTAACATAAGAAAATGAAATCTTCCTTGTAATTAAAAAAAAGACTAAGAAAAGGTTATATCCTTAGATTCAAATATTTGCTAGAATATTCAAGTTTCTCTGAACATCTAATTCTTCCAATTTTCTCAATAAGAGAAAAATATTATAAGAAAACTATGTGGAAGCTAAAGAAGAAATCTCAAACTTGACAAGAATATTTTTGTAAGCCATAAAATCTCATTGCTTGGTTTGGGCCCAACAGTAAAACTGAGGCAAGCATTTAAAGTTGTATTATATAATAGATATTAAACTTTAACATATTAATTACATAATCAATATTCATGTTCAATTTTACTTGTAATTAATTGGTCCCATGCTTGTGACTCTTTAGAATAACTCTTTGGAGTGTTGTTAATCCACATCTGGATAAAATTGTCAACAATTTTGATAGAATAATGGAATGATAGAACTAGTAATCAAAGAAAAGCTTTCATAAATTTAAGCTTCTAAATGGGTGAACATACACAATGAAACAGAGGGAACCAAACAGTTTTCCTTCCAAAGACAAAATAAAATAAAACAAAACCTTCAACAGTATAAACAAACCACTCTCCTGCTTTTAATCTAATGCTTTATAACAAACAACTGGTTTTATTGCATATCCAGAAACGAGACAGAAATTTCCATAAGGATAAATCTCCACGTGCTCCTAACACAGCTGGATCAGTCTGGCTTCTCCCAAACCTCAGCTGTGGCTCTGGAGTCACATGCTCAGGAATCACATCCTCTGAGATGGAATTTCTTTAACAAGTCTCAGATCTTTTCCTGAAAAAATCAGAAATGTAAATGTCTGATAAAAATGTTTAAAATCGAATCCCTAGTTCACTAAATGCTAGAAGTATTATCTATATAATATTAATTGATTTTCCACATTATCAAAACAATGAACTACATGCTGAGCTAAATAAATATAATAATCTTCAACTAGGTAGTAGGGAAAAATACTGAATGAAGTATTATATTTAGGCTCTGCAACAGAAGCTGTAGAGAATTTTCTTATTCTTAGGCTATGGTATGACTAAGTGAAATACACATGTCTATTATACTAGAAACATGGAAATAATCTCCAGCACCAGAGAAAGGTTAGCAAACCAGTAACAAAAATCTTATATACTCAAAGCAAAGTAAGGTTTATTATATCAAATGAAATAGAAATGCTTTATTATATCTGCAATGTTATTATCTTTTTTTCATTTCAGATATTATTTTAGGGTCAGATGTTCAATTAAATCATTTATTTTTAGGGCCTGCTCTATTGCTATCATGTTTACAAATGCTAAACTAGAACTTGGGGATTTTGTGACATGATCGAATGATATGGCCATTTCATTAGTCTAAATTATGTCAGAATAAAAAATATCATAACTGACCTGAGGATCAGAAGCTAATAAATGAAAAGACACTTAATTACACTTCCTAGTATTCTCCTTCCCTCCTGTTAACATTAGTTTAGTTTTATGAACCAACAAAATTAATAATAAATTTTTTGAAAATAGTATAACATCTTTCTATATTAAACCATTAAATTCATAATTTCCACTGAGGATACAAAGAAGGGTAATTAAAAAACTAAGTTTAATAGATTAACTTATTTTTCTCACATTCATTATGGAGCTCTCTTTTTAACTGTTCTATTTTTTTTCCTTTACTGATCTCTAGCCAAAAGAATTTGTTGTCAAAGCAAAAAATAATTAGGTTTAGAAATATGTTCAGTGATAGGAACTAGGAAGGATTGTTTACATGGACTGGATGCCCTCCAAGTTGAAAATCAAAAATACTTAATTACCACACAACTACTTTTCAAATGATATATGAAAAGTAATTTGTTTTTAAGATAAATAAGAAATAAGAATTTCCTGTCCCGATCACAAAGGTAAGTATTTTGATGGAATATGGATGAAGATTCCACTCATGTTTAAGTGATGACAAGATTAAAATACATTGAAGCAAGTAATTAAAATGCTTTTAAAATAAAACATAATTATGCTTAAAATACATTTTATGTCTAACTTTGGGGTTTGTGAAAGTCTTATAAAAATGAAAAAATAAAAGTAAAAAAGAGTTAACCATAGGAAAGTCAAACAGAAAGATGTGGTGTGGTGTTTCAATTGCAAAAGCATGCAGAGAGAACTAGATTTTGTTTTTTGTTTTTCTCACTATCTTAAAGATGTGTCTATTTCTGTTTTGATGTAAGTAACGGTGATTGGAGATACTGTTAATGAATGTTTATGAAACTATAAAGTCTATTGGCAAAGCCAGTTAACAAGCTAGCAAATTTGTTTTCAATAAATAGATTGTATACTTTTAGACAGGAGCTTTGCATAATTGTCATAAGGAAGGCTTACTTGGCAACAAATGGAAAATGATGTAGAGATGCGCCACCAAAAATTAGCCAGAGCTTGGGGAAGACTTCAGAAGGGAGGGCAATGTCAGGGGAGTCAAGAACCCCACACAAAAGCCCACAGAATCAACTATTGTCGGCTCATTGGGCAACACAGAGTGAACTGGTAATTTAGAGCATCTACATGGGTCTTACCTAGTCCCTCTGCATGTATGTTACAGTTGTGTAGCTTGGTCTTCTTGTGGGACTCCTTACAGGGGGAACAAGGGCTATTTCTGACTCTTTTGCCTGCTTTTGCAACCCCTTTCTTCCTACTGAGTTGTCTCCTCCAGCCTTAATAGGAGAGACTTATTGCAACATGATATTGTATGTTTGAATGATGTCCCTGGTTGGTCAGCCAATTTGTGAAGTGAAATATGTCACCTGGTTGGGAGGGGAGGAAAGAAGGGAAACGAGAGTCAAAATGTAACATGTGAGAGAATAATAAAGCATAAGTAGCTTGGAAACTTGGAGCTTGTTCAAAATAACATGATAGGCAGAAACAGAAATGTGTGAGAACTTCGACAAGCTATGAACATTCTGGAACTTTTATGCACAGTCTGGAGCCAATGGAAAGCAGACATCTAGTGACAAATTCTGTTTGTTTTTAGGAAATAGCAGTGAAAAGTCGTGTTTTTTGTTGGAAAAAAACTATGAGAAAAAAAGCTTAGACGGAAACATAAATCTCAAGTAGCTCTTTCCAGAGGCACTATGAAGATGCAGATGAAGAATATTGGCTTTTTCTTTTTACTTGCAGAAACTGTGAACTTTTTGAGAACACAGTAGTAGAAGAGAGGTACTTAGTGTAGATCTCTGAGGTAGTTTAGAGGACACAATACCTTTTTTATTTAACTAAATACAGATAACAATTAGAGAATAATTGAGTCATTTTTACCAGCCATGATTTGAACTTCAGAAGTGTCCTATGTAGTTTACTTCTTCAAATGCTGCTCTGCTAAAAACAGTATTATAATTTGGATAAGAATAGTTCACCAGAGTTTTATAATTGAAAGACTTGATCCTTGTAGTGGTAATAATATGCCTGGCCCATGGGAAGAGGCACTACTAGGAGGTTGCATTGTTGGAATAGTTACAGGACCCGTCAGACACCCAAACCTTGCCTCTCGGAATACCATTCTCTTTCCACCCCTCACTTGGTCCTTTTGGCTGGAGCAGACATCTAGAAGGTCTGCTCCCATGAAGACACCATGTCCTGAGCCATCCTATAGGCACCACTGCACTGAGAGCAGCAGGATTTCAGGATCCCAGAAGTGGTCTGAGTCCCAGGAGTTCTTCCACTCAGGAGCTCAGGATCACAGGATCACAGAGACATCTGTATTCTGAGAAGTTCTGACACATGTAAAATAACTAGAAAGACAGTCTCCAGTCAGAGACACTGAGTGCAGGTAGTACTAGAGTTAACCAAATAGTGAAAAGCAAGTGCAAGAACATATGCAACAAAAACCAAAGTTACTTGGCATCATCAGAACCCAGTTCCCCATCCTAGAAAGTACTGAAAACTCCAATACACTGGAAAAGCAGAATTCAGAATTAAAATCACTCCTCATGATGATGATAGAGAACTTTAAGAATGACATAAATAAATCTCTTAAAGAAGTACAGGAGAATATAGGTAAACAGGTAGAAACCCTTAAAGTGGAAACACAAAAATTCCTTAAAGAATTGCAAGAAAACACAACCAAACAGGTGAAGAAATTAAACAAAACCATCTAGAATCTAAAAATGGAAGTAGAAACAATAAAGAAATCTCAAAGGGAGACTACCTGGAGATAGAAAACCTAGGGAAGAAATCAACAGTCATAGACACAAGCATCACCAATACAAGAATACAAGAGATAGAAGAGAGAATCTCAGGTGCAGAAGATACCATAGATAACATTGACACAACTGTCAAAGAAAATGCAAAATGCAAAAAGCTCTTAACCCAAAACATCCAGGAAATCCAGGACACAATGAGAAAACCAAACCTAAGGATAATAGGTATAGATGACAATAAAGATTCTCAACATAAAGAGACAGTAAATATCTTCAAAAAATTATAGAGGAAAACTTCCCTAACCTAAAGAAAGAGATGTCTATGAACATACAAGAAGCCTACAGAAATCCAAATAGACTAGAAAAGAAAAGAAATTCTTCCAATCACATAATAATCAAAACATAAAATGCACAAAACAAATAAAAATACTAAAAGCATTAAGGGCAAAAGGTTAAGTAACATATAAAGGCAGACCTATAAGAATTACACCAGACTTTTCACCAGAGACTATAAAAGCCAGAAGATGTGGGAAGCTATCCTTATCACATCATTGCCATTAACAAGTCTGTGCGCATGCGCTGGAAGGTTTTCCCGCCTTTATTAATCTGACGGTTGGAACACGTCATGTGGCCTGAGGCAACAGGAGCCCATCAGAGACTGCCACGTCCCAGGCGAGCTTAGCTTTCTATATAAGGGAAGGGTTTTAGGCCCTTGGGGTCCCTCCTCGTTTGTGAAGCTTATGCTCTCCCTCTCAAGATGCATTAAAGCTTATACTGCAGAAGGATCCTGAGTGTGCCGCGTCTTTCCTGCTGGCGGGAGGTTGCGCGGGACAACAAGATCCTAGACTGATATCATACAGACCCTAAGAGAACACCAATGCCATGCCAGATTACTATACCCAGTAAAACTCTCAATTATTATAGATGGAGAAACCAAGATATTCTATGACAAAACCAAATTTCCCACAAATCTAGCACTTCAAAGGATAATTGATGGAAAACTCCAAACAAGGAGGAAACTACAATCTAGAAAAAGCAAGGAAGTAATCTTCCAACAACCCAAAAAGAAGATAGCTACAAAAACATAATTCCAAACAAATAACAAAAATGACAAAAATAAAAATATAAAAAAGTAACAGGAAGCAACAATATTTTTTCTTTAATATCTCTTAACATCAATGGACTCAATTCCTCAGTAAAAAGTTGTAGACTACCAGACTAAATACATAAACAGGACCCAGAATTTTGCTCTATACAGGAAACACACCTCAATGACAAAGACAGCCAGTACCTCAGAGTAAAAGGATGGAAAAATAATTTCCAAGCAAATAGTTTCAAGAAACAAGCTGAAGTAGCCATTATAATGTCAAATAAAATCAACCAACTTTCAACCAAAAGTATTCAAAAAAGATAAGTAAGGACACTTCATGCTTATCAAAGGGAAAATCTACCAAGATGAAGTCTAAATTCTGAATATATATGCTGCAAATTCAAGGGCACCCACATACATAAAAGAAAAATTACTGAAGCTCCAAGCACACATTGCACCTCACACAATAATAGTAGTGGATTTCAACACCCTACTCTAAGCAATGGACAGATCATGGAAATAGAAACAAAACAGTGTCACAATGAAAGTAACAGAAGCTATGAACTAAATGGATTTAACAGGTATCTATAGAATATTTCATCCTAAAACAAAAGAATATATCTTTTTTTCTCAGCACCTCATGATACCTTCTCCAAAATAGACCATATAATTCATTACAAAACAGGCCTCAACAGATATAAAAAGATTGAAATAATCCCTTGCATCCTATCAGATGACCACGAACTAAAAATGGTCTTCAATAATTACAAAAACAATGGAAAGCCCACATACATGTGGAAACTGAACAATACTCTACTCAGTGATGACTTGATCAAAGAAGAAATAAAGAAGGAAATTAAAGACTTTTTAGAATTTAATGAAAATGAGGACACATCATACCAAAACTTGTGGGACTCCATGAAAGCAGTGAGAAGAGGAAAACTCACATCTCTAAGTCCCTACAAAAAGAAACTGGAGAGAACATACACTAACAACTTGACAGCACAACTGAAAGCTCTGGAACAAAAGGAGCAAATACACCTAAGAGGAGTAGATGTCCAGAAATAATCAAACTCAGGGCTGAAATCAACCAAGTAAAAACAAAAAGAACTATAAAAAGTATCAACAAAACCAGGAGGTGATTCTTTGAGAAAATCAACAAAATAGATAAACCTTTAGCCAGACTAAACAGAGGGCACAGAGACAGTATCCAAATTAACAAATCAGAACTGAAATGGAGATGTAACAGCAGAAACCGAGGAAATACAAAAAATCATCAGATCCTACTTCAAAAGTCTATACTGAACAAAACTGGAAAATTTGGATAAAATGGACAATTTTCTAGATATACAACAGGTAATAAAGTTAAATCAGGAGCAGATAAACCATCTAAATAATCCCATAATCCCTAAAGAAATAGCAGCAGTCATTAATAGTCTCCCCACAAAAAAGAAGAAAATAAAAAAAAGAAAAAAGAAAAAAAAAGAAAGAAAAAAGAAAAAAAAGAAAGAAAGAAAAACCCAGGGCCAAATGATTTTAGTGCAGAATTCTATCAAACCTTCCAAGAAGATATAATATCAATTCTCTTCAAACTATTACACAAAATAGAAACAGAAGGAACACAACCTAACTCGTTCTATGAAGCCACAATTACAATCATACCTAAACCAAACAAATATAGAACAACTAAAGAAAACTGCAGAATAATCTCCCTTATGAAAAGTACTCAATAAAATTCTGGCAAAGCAAATCCAAAGCACATCAAAACAATCATCCATCATGATCAAGTAGGCTTTATTGCAGGAATGCAGGGATGTTTCAATATTTGGAAATCCATTAACATAATTCACTATATAAACAAACTCAAAGAAAAAAACCCCATGATCATCTCATTAGCTGCTGAAAAAGCATTTGACAAAATTCAGCATCCTTTCATGGTAAAAGTCTTGGAAAGATCAGAAATTCAAGGCCCATACCTTAACATAGTAAAAGCAACATACAGAAAGTCAGAAGCAAATATCAAACTAAATGGAGAGAAACTTGACATGACACAGACTCACTAAAATCAGGGACTAGACAAAGCTGCCCACTGACAAATGGATGACCCTAGAAAATATTATCCTGAGTGAGGTAACCCAATCACAAAAGAGCACACATGGTATGCACTCACTGATAATTGAACATTAGCCCAAATTTTGCAATATCCAAGATACAACTCAGAGACCACATGAAGCTCATGAACAAGGAAGACCAAAGTGTGGGTGTTTCAGCCCTTCTTAGAATGAGTAACAAAATACTCATAGGAGCAATTATGGAGGCAAAAATGTGGGACAGAAACTGAAGTAGGGGTCATTCGGAGACTGATCCACTTGGGTATTCATCCCTTGTGCAGTCACCAAAGACAGAAGCTGATGTGGATTCCAGGAAGGGCATGCTGAAAGGACCCTGATATAGCCGTCTCGTTAGAGGTCTGCCAGACCTTGAAATGTACAGAGGCAGATGCTCACAGCTAACCATTGAACTGATCATGGGGTTCCAAACTCAGGAATGAGAGAGAAGACTGAAGAAACTGAAAGGGTTTTTGGTCCTGTGGGGAGAACAACAATACCAATGTACCAGAGCTCCCAGGGTCTAAACCACCAGCCTGGGAGCACATAGGGAGGGACCCATGGCTCCAGCTGTATATGTGTACAGTGGAGGATGGCATTTTCGGGCATAGGTAGAAGAGGAAGTCCTTGGTCCAGTGAAGGCTGGATGATCCAGTGTGGAGAAATTCGTGAGTGAGTAGGTGGGAGTGGGAGAGTGGGTGGATCACATGCTCATAGAAGCAGGAGGAGGGGGAATGGGATAGGGGGTTTCTGAGTGGAGGGAAATGAGGAAAGGGGATCCCATCTGAAATGTAAATAAATATCCAATAAAAAATAGAGAAAAAAATAAAAATAAAAAAGAACTAAAAAAAAAAAACCCATACAAAAAACTGTCCTTGTTTTCAGGATGGGCTTTCAAAATCACTTCTTTTTAATCGACTTTGTATTGGTGACTCTGGACCACCATCCCAGCTAACAAAAGTTGCTTCATGAGAAACTGTCTCTTTTGGGAGAATCTGACCTTCAGCTAAGAAAGAATTTCCTGTTCTTAGAGAACTGTTGCCCCAGGACATCCCGGGAAAAACTGCAGAATGCTCCCCCGGATGACTGACCTTATCTATCGATAGTTGATAGAGTCCCCATTCTGTTCTTTGTCCCCCTTCCTCCTTTGCCTAGAGTATATCTCATAAGCCGCTTCTGCATAAAGTAGACCTCAACAAGTTGCCATTTGCTTGGTCTCGTTCTCTCTCTTGCCCATGTTCCTTTTCAGGTGAGGTCCCCCTTGACCGTGACGAATAACTGGACCCGCAGGTTGGGTCAAGTTTGTACCTTTATGGTAATGAAACTTCCTTTCTTGTTACTTAATGAAAATAAAAAGAGATTTTAATTTTGGATGTGGAACATTTGTGAAAATTTAGATGTGAGTCTGGTTGTCTGACAAATTGCTTTTCTCTATCATACTCAGGTAGAATCTCTTATAATAAAGTAAAGTATACTTCATTTGGTTTTACATCTAGTGAAAGGGATTTTTGACATGTAGTTTATCAATTCCATTCTCATGTTCTCATTAGTCAAGCACATCAGAAAACTGGACTCAAATATATTATAATGTAAAATTTAAAGAGCCCCATTCCTCACCATCAGGTGCCCACGATAATTATGAGTTTCCAAAAGATCCACTTCACAGTTAAGCCATTGAAATTGATCAGCAACATGCAATTTTAATCTCATTTTAAGTACTGGTTTCACAGATTCTAAAATCATACTGTAAACCCTGTAATATCATAGGTTGTCCTTTCAAAGCAAGCTAAAGTTTAGCAGTTGTGGATTTGAAATCTATGTTAAACAGAGAAACACAACTGGCTTTTTAAAAGTCTTATATGACTGTTTAAATAACTTTATGAATTTGTGAGAAATGTGGATATCAAAAACTGTAAAAGAATTGACTTAATGCTATCACTATGTTCATTTTAGTTTTCATAGACCAAGGATTATTTTTTATATCATTTTATTGACTATCTCTTGATCTACCTCTGGAAATGACAAACCATATTGTAGAACTCTGTGGTTAGAGGGCTTATTTTTCCTAACATTCTGTGACATAATATGGCTAAAATGAAGATGTGGAATATTATGTACCACTGTAAGAAAAATCTACATATGTTAAAATGGACATCTTTTACTGAATATCAAATAAATATGACAATCACATTTTGGCAGACACAAAATTGATTCCCTTTCTCCTTCACCATGACTGGTTAAGATCGTGTGAAATTCAAATTTCTTTCTTTTTTTTAAATCAAATCATAATTTTTACTTATTCACACAGGGTTTACAAGCACAAAAAGGCAGGACATGGGGAAGGGTATGACACTGGAGCATGGGTGTTCGGGGGAAGTACAGATATCTTTCAGAACAGGATATCAGCTGGTTGAAGGTCCAGGGGACAGGTCACTATGACTCTCTCTATGATTCACTTGTCCTTATCTAAGTTGGTATTATTTGTCAAGGCTACCTATTTACAAGGTCTATTACTACTCAGGCTGGTAAATTTCCACAAAAGCTGCCTGTTATCAATAGCTTATAGCCCTCTGTTTCAATGATTCTCCACAGAGCCCCAAGACTTGGTGTTAATATACATGTATGACAGGCCTATGGCTGATTTTAGGCCTTCAGTGTATAATCAGGTCTGTCCCTGACATCTCTTCCCTTCTCTAATTATAGAAGGGCTGTGGCGATTCTAATCTTGCTAAGGTGGTTCTCTAATTATAGAAGGGCTGTGGCGATTCTAATCTTGCTAAGGCGGGGATAGAGGCCTGACCTCCAGTAATTGAAGGGGACTTTGTAATGCCTCCAGGTGCCCTGTTTTCCAGTGAGGCATAAGGGCTTTACCCATACTGATGTCTTTTTCCTAGAGAGGGGATACTTCTGTCATCAACCCCTATGTAGTCAGGCTTGTCCCTCAGGGAACTCAGAGAGATATTTTTAACTTTTATTGATATTTCTTTGTAGTGCTTAGCCTCGCAGCCTAAACAAGAATTCAGATCACCAGTCAGAGGGGATTCTGGGTGACCCCTCTCTGCTTGGTCTATGGGTGGAAGTCCCCTCTTTTAGGTTGGGTGGAGATGGGTTTTGGGAACACCCTGGATAGAGTAACAACCTCATCTTGACTCTCGTGGTCATCCATAGCTAACTTATGATAATGTATCTAAATAGGTTTTGCTACCACATTATTTATCTGTTGTTTCACAAAGTTAGTCAGCCTATTTAACGCCCAGGGACCAAAAGAAGTAAGCAAAATTAACCCAATTAATGGTCCCAAGATGGGAGGAAATAGGGTTGACAACCATGGAGATATTGAAAACCAGTTCTTGTACCAGCTCTCACCTTTCTCTTTCTTTCTCTGTCTTTTCTCAGGACCTTCTCTGACCTTTTTCATGCTCTCTTCAACCATCCCTGTCTTGTCTATGTAAAGGCAACATTCTTCTTTAAGGGCTGTACACAGAAAGAGCTGTACACTGTCTTTTCTATTGTAAATAGTAAATCAAATCCAATAAATTCCTTTGTAATTTTTGGAGGTTTCTTCAGGGAGTGAAATGAGGAATTTATTCAGATTAGTGATGTCAATCTCTAGCTATTTGATATTCTTGTCAATGATCCGTCAAAGGTCTGAGTAGTATAAGGTCGGAGGCCAGCATCTGGATTAGAACTTCTAACAGCAGACATTATGGGTGATTCATTTTTACCTGGAAAGGAAAAAGAAGGGAGTTCTCAGGGAGATTTCTCTTCCCTGGATGTCAATTGTTATTCATCTTATTTATGGTTGGGCCTGGCTTTGTGGGGGTATCCATTTATTTCATTAGTCTTTTTGGTAGTCATTTAGCTGTGCCTTCTGTGGTATCAAACAGGCATATCAATCCATGGACCCATAAGAGAACTGGGTCCTGGCCATTCCATTTAAGTGTAAGAGGGTCCTTTAACATAGCTGTGACATAGTTTTTATTGGTTTCTGTGATGCCAGAGGCAGTCAGCAGCAGATTTGCCATGAGCTTTCAGTTTTAGACAGTTAAAAGTGAACAAGGCATGATGGAGAGTATTTTGGGGGACTCCATCTGGGGTGTGGGTACCATTCCCTCTCTTTTGTTTTTAAAGCTACTTTTTAAAGAGTTCTTTAAAATCAGGGCAGATGTGCCAGCAGCTGCTCCTTCCACACTCAAAGAGTCACGAAGACACTATATAAAGAAAAATAAATCTATATTGATAATGTCTTTTATCAAAGGACTGTTATAGAATATTCAACAACTAATCAGACTATATAATATATCAATTAATAATAGCTTCTACTTTTTGTGAGATTACTCCTCTTTTGTCAATTAATTGTTGAGGGAAATTAGGATTAACATCTCTCTTGAGAATATTAAACAGAGACTTAAATTCTTTTGTGGAGAGCTTAATATAAGATCTTAGCCAATTAGCATCTCCAAGAAACTTTTGGAAATAAATTGAAATAAGTAAATTATTTTTTTTCCAGACCCATTATCTGTTTTTTTAATTGGTTATTTTACATATTTATCTTTCAATGTTATTTCCCCTCCATTCTCCCCCCAAACTCCTTATCCCATACCCCCTCCTCTTATTTTTTTTTTTTTAATTTTTTTATTGGATGTTTTATTTACATTTCATATGTTGTCCCCTTACCCCATCCCCCACCCACCCAGGAACCCCCAATCCCCTCACACCTCCTCCTTCTTCTTTGTGGATGTAACCTCTATCTACCCCCCCACTCCCACCTCCCCACCCTCAAAACTCCCACCCCCTGGGGCGTCCAGCCTTCATGAGGTCAAGGATCTCATCTTCCACCTGTGCCCAGCAGGGCCCTCCACTCTTATATATTCAGCTAAGGCCCTGGATCCCTCCATAAGTGCTCCCAGGCTGGTGGTTTAGACCCTGGGAGCTGTGGTTGGTTGGTATTGTTGCTCTCCTCATGGGGCCACAAATCCTTTCAGCTCCTTCAGTCTTCACTCTAACTCCTCCATTGAGAACCCCATAATCACTTCAATGGCTAGTTGTGAGCATCTGCCTCTGAATATGTCAGACTCTTGAAGACCTCTGAGGAGACATCCATATCAGGCTCTTATCAGCATGCACTTCCTGACTTCCACATCAGCATCTACCTTTGGTGACTGCACATGGGATGGATACTCAGGTGGAAAGGTCTTCAGACGGCCCCTCCTTCAGTTTTTGTCCCTCGCTTTGTCTACATATTTGCTCCCTTGAGTATTTTTAAGGTTGTGTTCAGAACATCCTCCCAGTCCCATCTCCCTGCTCTCGGATTCCCCAACACTAGGGAATCCTAACTTTCAGGGACCATGGCCCTCAATGTCCACTGATTTCAGACAAGGCCACCCTCAATTACCTTTACAGATGGAGACATGAGTCCCTCCCTTTGTGCTCTTAGGTTTGACCTTGGGAGCTCTGGTTGAATCTTTAGGTACTCCTTCTGAAAAGGACCAAAGCACCCACATTTTGTTCTTCCTTCTTCTTGAGTTTCATGTGGTCTATGCATTGTTTCTTAGGTATTGTAAGCTTTTGGCCAAATATCCACTTATCAGTGAGTGCATGCCATGTGTTTTCTTTTGAGACTAGGTCACCTCACTCAGGATGGTATTTTCTAGCTCTATCCATTTGACTAAGAATTTCATGAATTCATTGTTTTTAATAGCTGAGTAATATTCCATTGTGTACACGTACCACATTTTCTGCATCTATTCTTTTGTTGAAGGACATCTGGGTTTTTTCCAATTTCTGGCTATTATAAATAAGGCTGCTATGAACATAGTGGAGCATGTGTCCCTGTTGTCTGCTGAAACATCTTTTGGGTATATGCCCAGGAGTGGTATAGCTGGGTCCTTAGATAACACTATGTTCAATTTTCTGAGGTACCATAAGACTGCTTTCTATAGTGGCTGTATCAGCTTACAATCCCACCAATAATGGAGAAGAGATCCTCTTTCTCCACACCCTCACCAACATCTGCTGTCACCTGTGTTTTTTGATCTTAGCCATTCTGACTGTTGTGAGGTGGAATCTCAGAGTTGTTTTCATTTGCATTTCCCTGATGACTAGGGATGCTGAACACTTCTTTAGGTGCTTTTGGACCATTCAATCTTTCTCAGTTTAGAATTCTTTGTTCAGCTCTGTGCCCCATTTTTTTAATAGGGTTATTTGATTGTCTAGAGTCTAATTTCTTCAGTTCTTTTTATACCTTGGATACTAACCCTCTATCAGATGTAGGGTTAGTGAATATCTTTTCCTAATCTGTTGGTTGCTGCTTTGTCCTATTGAATATGTTCTTTGCTTTACAGAAGCTCTGCAGTTTTATGAGTTCCCATTTGTCAATTCTTGATCTTAGAGCATAAGCCATTGGCGTTCTGTTCAGTAATTTTCTCCTGTGACCATGTGTTCGAGGCTTTTCCCCAATTTATCTTCTATTAGAAATTCAATTTTCTTAATTCTTTTTTTTTTTGAACTGTCAGCATTTCAATACTGTAATGTAAAATTTGTACCCTTGATAAACAGCAAATATACTCAGGTACAGAAGAAATCTTGAGATCTATGCTTCCTATGAAATTAACTGACTATGGGACAGAAAACCATTCCTGTACTATATTCTGGTGCTATGATATAATACCAGAACCAGAAGCAACTTACAGATGCAAGCACATGTTTTAGCGTATGAATCAAAAGAGTCTATTTGTCAGAGAGATAAGGCAGCAAGCATTAGTCAAAGCAGTAGAAGTAGAAAACTGAAAGACATCACAGCTTCAGCTGCAAGCAAAAACTTGATATTCAAATTGTACGTTGGAGAGTGGCTTTAAAGTTTTAAAGCTCACCTCCAGTGATAGTAATGGACTGAATGGACCCAAATGATATTCAAATGTACAAGCATATGAGAAGCTTTTTTTTTTAAATTTCAAATCAATATATGTATTGATAGTTGGTTTGAAAGCAGAAGTAAAATATTCTGAAGAAACAACACAGATTGATATAGGTGGGGATGATAAAGAAGAGAAACAGCAGAGCATATAAAAGGAAATATGTTTAAAGCAATTATTGATTTGCAGAAAATGGGTTTATATACATGGGTATAATAATACTTTTAAAAAGGAACAAACTAAAATGTTCACCATATAACTGTCTGAATATATACTACATAAGACAGTATGAAATAAAGTTAAAGCAATCAGATTTGTGAACTTTAATTATCTTTATTATTGTTCTATGTGGCTTGCATAGTTCTTGAATCCATGATTGACTGGTTTAATACATTCTGCAAAGTCCTTCCAACAAAACCCAACATCTGGTTTGATGGTAACTCTTGTCTAGATGAGGCTAATCTGCCATAAGTGTTATTATACTCACCAAGAATAAAGGACAGAGGACTGTGTGAACCATGATCATTCTCACAGTTTAGCATAAATTGCATTAGACTACTTGATTTCCTAGCAAAGAGAATTTTTCAAAAGTGACAAGAAATCAAATAATTATGAAGATACTATTTGGGAGAAAAGTATGTGCCATGCTAATTTTTTCAACAGAGTCTACAATGATTAACATACAAAAAATAATAAAATATTTACAATAAAATAAATTCTGAGTAAATCAGAAAACCCTACTAATTTGCAGAATTTGATCCTTTATTCAGTGTAAAATTGAAAACAGATAAGAATATAATCATTTTCTTTTACTCTCGACCTAAGTCATTTCTTTGTAAAAAAAAATTTAATATAATAGTTCATGAAAAATATGCATGTACTTGACTCTTAGTACCATTTATATTACACTCTCCTGCTGGAGCAAAGGTCAGCTTAGTAGTTCTCTAAGTTTATTATTTTGGTATTATATGTATATATATTATTCAAGAGCTACAAAATCATAGATTTATAATCAAGTACGTAAGTCAGTTTTACTGTGTACCACTATATTCTACCTGGATAGGTACTAGAGTACACACACAGACACACACAAACACACACACAGACACACACAGATACACAATCATATCCACAAGTATATTTAAATATTTCTTAAGTAAATAAAATACTCTGTATTTTAAATATATCTTAGGCTAAATTGTATATATTTGCAATTAAATGTTTTTATAAGCATAAACACTAAACAAATGTAATAAACTTCTTTAGAAATTTAGACACACATATACACCACACACACACACACACACACACACACACACGAACATTTAAAGGAACAGCATCTCCCTTACTTAGATATCTCAACAATACCACTATTAGAAACATAGTTCAAGAGGACATTTGTCCTTAATTTGTCCAGCTCTTGTCCCATCCTTCCTAGGAATATGTTGCTCCCAAGCTGCTAATTATGCCCTCTTTTGTCTTCTTCCTTAGAATTCCTTACCCTGGAAACCATCATGAGCTATTCTGCTTGGCAGAGCCTTCACATTCTGCCCCTACGATGACCCAATCCCAGACTGCTTTTAGCAGTATCATGATACTGATTGGGCTCCAGTATCTCCAGGTGGTGCTCAGGCCATGAGGCCTGTACCCAATAAGAGTTGTGAGGAGGATCCATTTGTCGTTTACTCTCCTACTTCATACCTGGTCTCTAAGCACTTGAACCATAGTCACCTCCAGAAAGAGAACCACTTTAAAGAACAGAAAAGAGTCAAGTTCTGAATGACAAGAGTTGTTAATTTTAACTACTTTACAAAAAACATAAGCTTTCTCATAATTGAAGGAGAAATAAAATCTTCTATGATCAATACAGTTCATTAAATGTATTGCTGGTAACCAAACCTACATTAAATATTGGAATAACTACTGTGAATTGCTGAACTGATTAAGCAAACCCAAGAAGCTGAGGGTGAGGATTATGTTAGGAATTATTTTTTAATGTGGCTGCATAGAACCTTTAAATAATATAGCTCATGCAATTCTAGGAAATATTTATAATTTAGTCTTCTTGGAGTCTTTTTTTTTATTTGAAACAAACAAATCATTTTGCCTAACTAAACTTAACTTGTATTCTACAAAATACTTTTGATTTGAAAACTGAGCATGTTATATAACAATTTAATATATTAAACATGTAAGCATCTAAAAAAAATAATAACATAGCTCTTATGTTGTTGTCCATCAGAACCAGAAAATGATATCCTATTACTGAATATTCTGCACAGCTTAGGTTCATGATATAACGGAAGCAAACTGGAATTAGACTAAAAATTTCTTTTTTGCCAGCTTGCTATTATAATGCAAAAACTTGCTATGCAGGCTTCTGTGGAAAAAAAGGCAAGGGTCCAACTAATTTCATAATCATATGACCTTTGAATTCAACTTTTATGGTAATGTGCACCCTTTGTGACTGGAACTTTTGTTACAGAGTTAGCCAGCTGTTTTCTCACTGGATCTGAGATCTGCTTCACAATGGGAAAACCTGTTTTTTCCTGAGTACATGTGCAAAAGCTCCTGTGGCTGGGAACATTAAGGTTCCAAGTAGAAACTGATTATTATTGTAAAATGTTATAATATCAAATTGTCCTCTAAATATTTATAAACATATGTGTAGAAATAAATTACCCTCAGTCTAATAAAAGGACCATTCTTTTTAGTTATTATCACTGAATGGAAAGGTTGTGCAGTAGATTGACAATAAATGCCGTATAGATACTGAGTCCTAAATAAGATACTCATACCACTCATTCTAAGGATAAAGGGACCTTACATAAGAAATGACCAAAAAAATGTAAGAGCTGGAAAACACAGAGAAGGCCTATGGATTGTCATCTCCAGGCTAAGACAGCCATTCCAATCATATATTACAGAAGCTGCTGATGTCCCATTTACCAAAATATTAATCATTCCATAGTCATAGATGTGGATGTAGAAGAGATTCAGAGGTCCTTTGCAACTTATAGATGCAAGGATAGGCTGAACCATTGATTCCACATCAACAGTTAACCTGACAAAATTGTTTCAAGAGAAGCCAAACCAGGGCCATTTGGAATGGTTAGGTACAGTAACATGGTTAATGATCATGGCTCATTATATTTTTTGTGACAATACTTCAGATGTCAGCTAGCTGTAAATGGAATTAGTGGATTGCAGAAGAACATGGGAACATTGCTCTAACACTCTCAGCCCATGCTCCCAGGATGCCCAAATAACTCCAATTTAGAAACTCCACATTCACACTTCAGTTGTTATCAAACAGGTTCTCATGCTGTAGCCCAATTCCCTTGGCAGTCACTTCGTTGCCAAGAGTGGTCTTCAACTACATTAACCTTCAAGTCTGAGTGTCTCAGGTGTTGAGGTTAAAAGCTGGAGGTCACCATGCTTGGATCATGTTTCTATTCTTAAATGTGAATGGTTAGGGGTGTGCAGAAGTTTCATTTTTTTCTCATATCACATGAAAATTTCAAGGAAAGATTGTAAAAGAAAACTGAGCTTGCACATTTTCTAATATCCTAAGTAATATCAGAAAATATGATATGGATGAGGTAAAAATAGAACATGTGCAAAGCAAGAGTGAGTTTAAATTGGAGTGTGAGAGGAGAGAGAAAAGCATAGAACACCTAGAACTAAGCAAAAACACCAAGGTGTAGATTTCAAAGGATGGGGGCAGGGGGGAATGAGGATCAGTCAGGACAGATGCATACATGATAAATTGTACAGAAAAAAAAGGAGATTAAAAACTGCTTAGGAGAAAATAAAGGAAACTAAATTAAGGTTGTTATTTATCTTAATATGTAAGATTAAATATCCAAAATTGTCCTGCAATAAAACAATTTAAAATGTTAACTAATATGGGAACTATATCACAATAAAGCTGTTATAAAATGTTTTAAATGTTAGATGAGTTATGTTTTATATGGTTTTGAAATAGCTTTTTAAAGGAAAAAAAAAAAAAGAAGCAAGCACACCTCAGAGGATGTGAGTGAGCCAGGAGCACCAATCCTTTTCAGCGGTGTATTGAATCCATGGCTGCCCTGAGGGCATCTGCCTCAAGAACTGGAGTTTTAATGATTGCAATGAAGAAAAGTATTAAGATCTCTTTTTTTGTTTGTGCAAGGATAGAGAACAGAAATAATATCCCATATAAAGACCTCAGTGTTAAACAAACTAAAAATAATCTCTTCTTAAAGAGAGATATTCAGCAATTTTCCACTTTGCACTTGTTTGTTGAATAAGAGTCCCTCCTGAGAATTCATAACTATAAGCTGAACTCCTGTAAGAATAGAATTTAAAGTCCTTCTACAGCAGTGTGATCAAAAACATCTAGCCTGGGGAATTAATTTAAAGAGGTCTTAGGTGTTGAACACCTTGAACAAACAAAGATCATGTGGAGTGTTTGACCTTTATACTCAGGGTTATATAATTCTCTCAGATAAAATGCAGTGCAAGCACTTATAGTTCTTCTTTAAATCACAAATTCTGAATCCAAAGTGTAATAATACCTTCCGTATGTGCCAAGGTAAACACTTTCAACACATTGTTTCTCCTGACTGCTATGTCATGTCTTTCATTTAAACATGTAAATAGTATAGTTAATCAACATATTTAAATCTAGATTTTGTAGTGATAATACCATTCAAGATTATTTTGGTATTGTGACTTCTTATCCAGCAGTCCATGATAATAAGCCTACAATTCACAATACAATATTAAGCATGAAATCATTTAGGATATTGATAAAAATAAAAATAGAAACAGTGCACAGTAGTTCTCGTTCACTCACTCACTCACTCACTCACTCACTCACTCACTCACTCTTTCTCTCTAACTCCAGCCTTCTAGAATGGTATAGACATTTGTTTATTTTATTGTCTTAAGCTTCAGGCCCTTGTATCTTGGTCATTGTGACTGTACCTGTGGTCTATGGCTGAGTCTCATGAATTATATTTATAATATATCAACTTTCTCTTTGCTGAAATAAATTTTATATAATGGTTTTAGATCCTCCTTTACTGTTGCTTATGTTAAGATCTACAAAATTCACCTCAGCCTTGTAAAACTCTCACATCTTACATGCACCTGTGTTTCTGAGTAGCCTCTCTTGGCGCCCTCAGTATCCTTGCCTGAAAGATTTGCTTCCTAGCTATGCCGTCTGTCCGCAGGAATCCTCTTTATTTTTAGCAACATGCCAAAGAATTCTTTGACATCCTCCTGAGTAAGATACAATGTCCCTTGTCTTCTATGTTTTTCTTATTTTTACTTATTTATTCACAGTTCGGTCAGCGAATCCTCCAGAAAGAAGAATGTGCATTACATCTAACTTTAATAACAATTATTCCATCGATTCCAGGCTATCAATCTAAGGGAGAATTGCAATGATCAATTTGCATGTAAAAACATTTTCAGTTTTATGAGTAACTTAAAACATGTTTCTGGAGCATATTTGAGAAATGTGAGTCTGGGAGTTGCAAAAAAAGGCCTTATGGAGGATGGCAGAATGTGTTAACCTAGTCTATTGATCTGGAAGATCTATGTGTGCTGGGGCTATTCACAATTGAGTAACATTCATAGCGAGTTTCCTTTGAGGATTTTCAATTTCAGAATTCCATATTCTCCCTTAATGTGCAGGTTTCAACTTACTGAGAGATGAAAATTGTCCTACCATGACCCTAATGTGAAAAGTTAAATATTACCACACCCAGATTAAAGTATGAATCTTGGAAACATAATTAAAATTCTACAAACAATCACAGATACCATGGCATTTGAAAGCTACTGAGAATGTTTTGTCATTTTGAAACAGAAAATGAGACATGAGCAAATACTCAACTGAGTGATAGTTCTTGTTAGTTCAGGCATTACTGAGTTTGTTTTTCTTTAAATAAAAAGTTAAAATAGAATCTTTTATGGGATTGTCATACTCAGAATAACTTAACAGAAATCATGCATTAAAACTATATGTAAATTTTCAAAAATAGAAGTGTAACATATAGTAATAGACCGGATATTCTGACTGTGCAACTGTAAGTTGGAAAAACATGAAATTATACCCTTAGTGTTATTTTTGCATTGATCTGCATGGAGATGTGAAGAAGAAGAGGCTTATGACTTGACTACGTGGAGAACAGATAAATGTAAAAAGTCACTAACAATTTTCTTCCATTTTTGTTTCCAGTATTAGTCTAAATTCGCTAGGTTTGGCGGCAAGTGCCTAGACTGCCTAAGTCATCTTGCTGGCTTTTAGAATGTTATTTTAATAGAAAGTATAAATGTTACATGTGGTTTTTTCCCTTTTATATAGTTATTTTTAGATTTTGATATTCTGCATGTAATTATGCACATTCTGATTTGTGGATTAGAAGTGTGTCATTTTATTCTATACTATGAATGATTGTTAAAATGCGAGTATTATTAAATAATTAATGATTAATAGAACTGATAAACAAAAGTTGAAACTGACAGGTTGATTTTAATCACAATCACAGTACAAAATATCAGTTTAGTGAAAGATAGGTATTTTTTCCTATTCTTGAAAATAGATGTTTTTCTTGACATAATATATCCTCATCACTTTCCTGCCTCTCTCTTCCTCCTGGTTCCTTACCCATTAAGATCTACTCCAACTCTATCTCTCTTCAGAATATAAACTGACATCTAAGAGATGTTGATAAAATTAACAAAATAAAACATAACAGAAATTTAAAATATAAGCTAAACCAAAAACTAACACATTTGAGTTGGACATGAGAAACAGAAGGAAAAAGACCCAAAATGATTGCTCAAGAATTAGAGACACACTAGTTTGCACATTCAGCAATCCCATAGAAATATTAAGATGGAGTCTTAATATATATGCAGAGGATCAGGTGTGAATCCTGTATATTCTACTTTAATTTTTTTTTCATGGTGTCTTCTATCGCCTATGGCTCTTACACTCTCTATGCTTCTTTTTCAGTTGGGTTCTCTTACATCTGAGGGTATGATTCTGATGGAGACACCTTACTTAGGAATGAGTGTTCTTAGATCTCTCACTCTCTATGTAATGTCAGGATATTGGTCTCTCAATTTGCTTCCAACTACTACAGCAGCAAGCTTCACTGATGATGGCTGATCAAGGCACTTATCTTTGAATGTAGCAGAATGTCATTAGGAATCTTTTCATTACTACACTTTCTTTTTTCAAACTGGTATTGTTTGGTTTTACTGTGTGTCCTTAAGATATCTAGTAACATTGGTCACTTAAACAATATCAGGGGTGGGTTCAATCTTTTGGAGTCGGCCTTAAGTCAGGCCAGTTATTGGTTGGTTACAACCACAAGGTTTGTGTCACCATTGCCCAAAATTACTTTACAAATTTAGAATCTTGTTTTTACTTAAAATTTCCCTTTTATCACAAAATGGGTTTAAATTAATATTTCAAAAATAATTCTTAAGATGAATCTTATTTTTTAAAAACCAGTCACTTTTTCTTTTAAAACTTTTAAATGTGCATGTAGAATGTCTGTATATCTCCCCATTATTTCTAGGGATTGGAGAAGATTATAAATATAACTCTTGGACAAGCTCTCCAACATATCTAAGTTACACTTTCCAAACCTATGTTACAATGCTTCCTCATTTACAATAACTTTAAAGGTGTGGGTAATTTTTAGGTTCCTATCTTAGGGCAAATATGCTGAAACCAAACATTTCATGGAAAAAGCCACTCTAGATTGACAAATGTTTGATACGGTGACACAATATTGCTTTGTTATAATCTTCTCTGATGTTTTTTATGTCCCTGTATTGCTCAAGGTCAATTATTTTGTCAGTATAATTTTATCCTTATCAGTTTGCTTTTTATTTATTTCTGAAACAGTGAAGAGAGCTGACCTATATGACATGTGAATTCACATCCTAGGTCAGCTGTGTGTCTGCTGTTTCTTCCCCCAGATCACTGTGCATTTGTTCTCTTTTATAAAACATTAGGACAAGCTGTTACTAGGTTATTGACAATCAAATGGAATTCCTCACATGATATATTTAGCAGAATAAGACATGTTTGATTATTTCTCTGTTTCTAGATGACAAGCACCATTTTCTGTGCGTAAGTCAGTAAGCCTGAGTCATCTCTGGTGACTTAATTCTTTTTAAATTAGCAAGCTCATATTTAATGCATATGACATTACACCTGGCTAGTTGCTATAACCTCATCTCAGTGACTTTAGATCCATGTCAAGCCTCGGTTCCTTCCTTCTGTATTACTTTCTAAAAGCATTGGTTTAAATTATTTGGACCATTGATATAGCTTATTTTAATAAAATTATTCATTGACTCATAGTTATATAACCAAACTCTTATGTTTAAGTGAGCATGAACTTCTGAATTGAACATCTATTATTAGCTTGTATTTCATCTACAAAAAAGACAACTTTATTTATTTCAAACTAATGAGTGAAAAAGTAATATATAAAAGCATTGATAGGAGATTTTTACCTGATGATATACTTCACATTAATCATCAATTCCCAGACATAGTATACACATATGAATGAGGGAATCTCTTAGCAATATATAAATATTGTTCTCTAAGAAACAATGAACAGCACAGAATATGTAAGTGAAATTCAGAGAGAGATAGAATAGTCTATTCTGTCCAAATTAGAATCTACTATTTTATTTAATACATTTATTATGATGTAAATATTTTAATTGGAGGTACTTTTCCATGTAGAAACCTGAGATATTAATGGATTTTAAGCTAACACTTATGAAATAAAGATGAGATTTTATAGTATGCTTGGCATCCCTCCTTAATAGACACAGAATTAACAGAGAACTTGATATTCAAATGTAACTCTGACAAACCTGAGCAATTTGCAAGTCCATAAATAGAGGCATTGAGGGAGTTCATTAGAGCATTGTGCATCTTTACTTCAGCTAAGAAAATCATTGCAGATAAAAATAATTCTCTCTTTAAAACATCTCCACATATTTTCAACAGTCACTCAGCAAATTATCATCTGTATTCTTTATATAAGATGATAATGCCACTAGCTAAGATAATGACAGCCAATTTTCCACTTAAATCTTTTTAATTGTATTCATTTTTCTTATACTGTCTAATCCTACTCAGTGTGAAATATGCAAGAAAATCCCTGGATTAATGTCTTAATTACAGTGTTGGTTAATGTTGCTAGGTAGATGACTCTTTAGGTTTGAATGCTTCTCTTTTAATTCTCTAAGAAGGAAAGATCAACTCCCTTTTAAGTAGATGATCTAATTTCCTTTGCTATTAATTCTGACAGATATGACATTTAAGTTGCAGGGATGAAACCTGTGCATGAACTTGACAATACTATTTGCTCTTACCAGAGTCACTGCTTTGCTGAACTGCTGAAACAAACCTGGGTTCCCTTTCTTACCAGAACAGATTCTAAAACTGAGAAGATCTCAGTTATGTTACTCTGGTAATTAGATACTGTTAGTTTTGGAGAAAGCAAAGATTCAAAATGTAGCACCTTTTTCCAAACCAATAAAGTTCTTGAAGCCTTAGACTTCATACTAAGGCAATTAGTGCCACTACCTCTTGTACTAGATAGGGATCTTAACCTGGAGAGCTGTTCTGGCTCCAACACTCTGATCCTGTAGAGAGACAAGAAAAGGTCTCTTTTGTTTTTTTCTTTTTGTTGTTCTCCCTTAGAAATCAGAAATGTAAACTATACAGGGTCTAATCTAATTTTTGTGTGTGATAATGTTAATAATTTATAACTTTCTATACAAGCAGTAGGAATCTCTGATGTTTAATTTCTTCAAAAAACTTTAATAACTCCATTTTAGTAAATGCCTTTGTATCAACCAACCAGATACCTCAGAGCTCCCAGGGACTAAACCACCAACCAAAGAGTACACATTGGGAGGACCAATGGCTCCAGCTGTATATGTAGCAGAGGATTGCCTTTTCTGACATCCCCTTGATCCTGTAGAGGCTTTATGACCCAGCATAGGAGAATACTAGAGTTCTGAGGCAGGAGTGGGGGAGCAGATGGGGGAGCACCCTCATAGAGGCAGGGAGGTAGGGGTTAGGGGGTTTATGGAACGAAAACTGGTAAGGGGAATAACATTTGAAATGTAAATAAATAAAATAATGAATAAAAAGTAAACGCCTTTGCTTAACAATAGATTGGTAAAAATATATTTAACAATCATCTCACATTGCATGACACTGCTGGGATACTGGTCAGATATCATTTCAAGTAGACAATGACATCATCAAAGAATTATTTCATACATTTACAGTAAATTTGTTATTAAACTTCTAGTAGACATATTCAAAATTTTAAGAGAGTCATTTATAACTCTCTTATATTGCATTATTCTTTTGTTGGAAAAATATTAAATAGAATTTACTACATAGTGTTTTTCCTCATAATACAATGTAAGTTCCGGAGGTAAAGTAGAATGAAAACATTAATTTCATTGTAATGTACAGTGATCCACTGGAAAATGTTTCTCCATAGATATCAATGCAAAGATTCAGAATACTCTCTACCTTATTAATAATTACATTTAACTTGAAGCTAACAATATTTGACAAATATTTTGGAGTTCTTATTATTAATGATGCTGACTCAAATTATCAAGAAAAACTAGACTTGTCATGAAACAAGAAGATTGTGTATAGGGGTGAGTTAAACAACATTCCTCCAAGAAGTTCATACCCTAATTTGTGAGGTGTGTAAATATATTAGTTACACTGTAAAAAGAGACTGTCAAATGAAAAAAAAACATGCAGTTAAATTAAAGATACTGTGAAGAACAGATCATCTGTGATTACTTAGATGGGTCTAATTATATATTCATTCACAAAGATACAAAGAATGCAGTTAAAGGTGGATAGATGAAAGGTATTTGAGGAAGAAACATAAGTTATGGACCAAGGAAAATAGGTGGCATTGAGATCTAGAGGAACAAAAGAGATTAATTTCTGGCATTTTGAGAAAGAACAAAGACCTGTGGATTTATATGGGGTTTTGTCTAATTAATTTATACTGTGAATAATATATGTATATCTTGAACTTAAAGTAAGCCAATAACTGTGTTAATTGGTTATAGTTTCAAATAGAAAATGATGAAATATTTGTGTCCAAGATCTGGAAATTCCATAACTAATAGAAGAGTATTCTATTACCTATAATAGGAAATTATGAAAACAATAAATATAACAATTTGAATTATATGAGCATTATATTAGATGAATTAAAGGGTTTAAGTTAATACAGTCTAGATAGGGAAAATGTGAAAGGAATACCAAATAAGGGAATAAAAAAAGATAACTATAGTTTTTAATTTTGATCTCTGGTCACCAATAAATTAATTAATATATAGTATATGTGGAAGATATGGTGTCATTAGTCAAAACACTCATAATATATTCAACTAATACTTAATAGTCTGTATAGTCAATGATAATTAGGATGCAAAACTAGAAGAACTGTAATTTTCTTTCTTTACAGAGTATACAGAAAATAATTGGTTAGCTTGCTTGGCTGTCAATCAGAAAAATATTAAATAGGATATATCTACATTTATTTCTTAGGTATAAAATTTTGTTTGGATCTGCATCTTTTGTGTTCTACAGAAAAAGGAAATTGTAAAGCAGACTCATTTCCTTTTGTAAACTACAACTGTTTACAGTAGATAACCCCAACTGGTGCCTATTTTCACCATGTTCACACTGAGTTCTTTACAATGATGCTATAAAATAAAAACTATAACATCTGTCCCTGAATCTGTTCATATATAAGAATGTCAGGCAAGGATGTAGGCCACCAAAGTTCACCAAATGTACAAGGAATACTTATGCATTTCACATTCAACATGTTTGTGTAAAAGATGGCCTTGGCAATACAAAATTCTGCCTTACACAGACTAAAATGTAATCATAGATTGTTGTCTAATAAGACACCTTTCCAGTTTCAGAAACAGTATCCACAACTACATTTTCTTAGAATCATTAAGTTAGGGGGTAAACCCTTATTCTAATTGTAGAATGCTAATTCTGAACAATGCAGGCCTAGTTTGCTTATCTTCTCCAGGATAAACATTTTTATAGCAGTTGATTCTCTTGGACCACTGGGTATGTTAAACATCCACATGGCTCACTAACCACTGTGTTTTTTTTTCAAATGGATCAGAGTGACAAATCTGTAATCTTTTAATGATATAAATCTTAATTCTCCTTGACTTAATTATTTCATAAGCTAGAAAATTTTACTTCAATTTCAAATGTAATATAAATGAAATGCCATAAATATTTAAGCTTTTGAAATAAATTATTTTTGCAGACTAGGGAATATGTATTACTAATGACATGTTATAAACTATTATTTCTATGACTATTACATAATATTTCTATTATGACAAAGGAAACTGTTCTGGCATCAAAAACTAAGTACATGAAATGGAATTGTAGACTAGAAGCATGACTTTGCAAGCCTAGTTCTTCATATCAAATTACTGGAAGGTTATTATATACAGCAGAAAAATGAACAAACAAACCAAAGCAATGTGATGGTATTAGGTCTGCTGATGTTCAGAAAGCAGGGTTGTTCCTATTATAAAATTGCCAGCTGAATTAACGTAAGTGTAACCTTTGAGAATGAGTTTGCTCAATTATAAATGAATGACTTGGACTCTGAACCAGTACATCTTAAAAATAAATAAAAACCATTTCATGTGCATTTTCTTTTTTTGCTTTAGTGTAATCAAGCACCAAAGTCTGTCTTTACTTAACTTCCTCTACCCTTGTTCTTGCAGTTACAGATCTATTTGTTCCTACACAAGTCACACCCTCAAATTGTTCTGAATTTCCATTATCTGTACAATTTTCAACACTAACTCTTCAAATTTCTTTGTCTGGCATATATTATTGAGTCATCCAACCCCACTGAATCATTTCGATCAGCCTCAATTACGTTCTTAAGTATTTTATCTATAGTTGGATTTTTAAAATGACTTGTGCCTATTACACATCTGGCTTTTGTGTTTTCCATACTCTGTTGACTTCTTGTTAAAGGACTTATCTATACTTTGAGCATGACTTATTCATTTTTCATTATCCTTTGAACTCTTTAAATTTGGATATTTTCAGTCAGTACATTGAAGACAATTGCCATGATCAGTAGTGATGTGTGTTTTTAATAAAATTGTTACTAATGGTTTTTCGTGGATTAGGTTTTTATGGATATTGGGTATTGACATTAGAACTCTTAATCTTTCTTTCCCTGTGTATCTTTGAAATATACTTTTGTATTTCAGCTAGTATTTCTTCGATCATTATGCATTGTTTATCTCCAGTTTGTTCTTCATTCTTTTATATTTTCTTCAGTCTTCCTATATTTTACATTCATTCCTTTTCTTGACAATTGTTTTAAAATAATGTCTATAAATGCCTATACACCTCCCTGCTTTTCCTTTGCAATTCCTGACCTCTTCCACTGATTTCATATGTCATATCTTCAAATGAATGTCTCATCAGCCTTCGAATATGATAACCAAAGCCTATAAGTTTGTTTCTTTTAATAAACTTGTTTTTTGTCAGTTATTTTTCTACTTAATTAATGTTAAAGCTAATTTCCTGATCCTAAACATAGAAATTACTCTTCAACACTTCATAGTAATCCAGATATCATCTATTTCCTATTGAGTCTATTCCAAAAGAGTATAGAATTTCTCCCTATCCCACTAATAACCATTTATCCCAAGTTATGGTCATTTTGACTGTAGTATTGTAATGCATGTAAAACGTGTCCCCTTGTTTTTATCTACTCTATTACAAAAATCTGTTCATACACAGTGTATCAATATGCTTAATACGTTAATTAAAAACAACACTTTTTGAAATTCTTCAAATATCTTCTTTCGAAACTGAATGATTTTCTGATTACATGAATTGGCCCCTGAGCACAAGAAGGCTGATTTTTCATCACCGTTCCATTAACATCCATCAACATGGTTTTGCTTGATCAAATACTATACACTTTTCTAGTAGTTTTTATGTTTTGGTAACCAGTCTTATTTTCTGCTATTAAAGAGATCACAGCAGAGGTAACAAAAATTACATGTTGTATAATTTAAAACATCTTCTTCCATTGCTCTACTCTTATTAAGATTTTCATGACTGAGAAAGAGCTGTGTATTCTTTCTTTGCCTTTCCTCCATTATTCTTGGTGCTCACAAAATTATGCACACCAAAAAGAAGAATTTAAGAGAAATGAGGATATTCTATATGAGTAATGATATACGGTATATGATATTGTGTCTCTCCATAGAAGAAAAGCTTCAGTGCTTTTTGCTGTCATGTTTAGGATTTCTGTGATATGATTCAGATATCAGTATTTTGGTCTTTAATGATTCTAACATGATTAATGTTTGATCACTTGGTGACTTATCCTCATATTCTAGCTACTTCCTATATGGTATTGTCATCCTGGATAAATTCATATCATTGAGTTTCATTAGCCTAACAAGTGGATCTTTTTGATGAGTTTGACTAACTCTATATTGTGACAGTAGACACAGTATAAGAAGTAGGTGAATGAAAACAGTGAAATACTTTGTTAAATAATCAGTTTTTAATAAGTCACTCATGAATTTTTCATTTAATTTTGTTTAAACCAAGATCTTACTTTGCAGTCCAGCTTGGTCTCCAACTCATCATTGGTGCAGACTGATCTCAAATTCACAGTGTTTCTACAGGATTCCTTGGACCCTAACATGTACAATCTCCTTCAGATCTTTCACTGCTTTCAAAAGACATATATGTTGTCAATTCAGCACTATAAAATAGTTTGTGTATGTGCATATTTTTTTTTAGAAAGTCCATTATTGATCAAGTACATCATTTGAAGCATCATGGAACTATCCTATTACCGGTTCCCTGTACCACCAGCTTCCTGTCTCCAACTGCCCTTTGGGGTTGGAGGTGAGGTGTTGGGGAATCAATGGTACAGACTTTTGGAGCAGGTGAGAACACTGCAACTAGCTCATCTGAACACTGATGCAAGCTCCTTTAATACTCTCCACCCATGTATCATTGGTCCCAAGAAAGCATCTCTTCAAACATCAGTTTCAGATTGGCTGGCATTGTCTGTGCCAGCAATCCTTGGTCTATCAGACAGTTTTCAATTAGGTCCTCCTGTAGGAATTACCTTTGAGGCTGTGTGGCCCTGGAGTTTATGCAGAGGTGGACACCACAGTTCCTCCTACATCCTATGGTTGCCCAATTTTTATGCAGCGATAAAATGAAAAGTACAAGAATGGCTCATTAGCAGCAAATGCATGTGTGATTAAATGCATGTGGTTTTTTATCTTAATTAAGAGATACCAAAAGCATTTTACTCTCATCTAACATTATCTCTACATATTGTTTCACATAGTACCTCATGCACATATGCATCAGTGTCTTAAGTATATATTTAATCTTACCTTGAGACACTGTTCGCTATTCTTTCTTCCTTCAATAATCCATGTACTAATGTGTCCATTGGCGACTACATTTTCTACTATTGTGTTTAAATATTTAGTCCTCAGGAAATCTTCTCTGACTTTCTTGACTGAGGCTGCAACAAAGTCACGGCTAAACCAGATACAATCGATTTCTTTAGGATATCTCTTTGTTCATTTTCTCAAGTGATAATTTTTCTTATAGCTGTAATAATATACAAAGTTTCTCTTCATGTCTTGCCTTTTATCATGTTGCTTCCTATTTTTCTGAGAAATCAGAAATAATGGCAGTGAAATCATCTAATCATCCTATCTTGATTCCATTTATCTTATTTGTATCTATACTTCTTCACTTTCTCCCTACTACCATTAAGGGATTCTCACTATATACACACAAATCTAACACTATGATTATGAGATTTCATCTGCTCTCACCTATTAAAAATACGGTGCAACCCAATCTTATGTGTCTGTTCCCACCAATTGAGCTATTCTAATGTATGAAATTAAAAGGCTGCAACATCCTGTCAGAAGTGAAATATTCTTGTCATTCCACATTCTTGTATATTTATGACTCTTTTCTTTTATTTATTTCAAGAATGTTTATTTGAAATTTATTTTCTATGATAAAACTTATGAAGTTAAATCAACTAACCAACTAAAATATTTGAGATAAAAGTTTTAGTTAGTTTCAATTCTGAAAAAAAATATCAATTCTCATTTCTCATATTTTGTGTTTTTCAACATAATCTATAGTATCAAAACTGAAAGATGTAGGATTAGAATTTCCAAGGTTGTAACTTTGATTTGATGTCTATCAGGCTACAAATATTTTATACTCTGAATCAGTTGGTTCCAGCATTGACATTAGCAATGTATCTACAGATATGGCAGGTCCAGAATTTTGGTGACCTAATCAGAAGATAGATCATCAGAGTCATAAGCAAGGGTGTTTTTTCATCTCTGCAATTGTTTTGCTTCATAAACACAAGGATTTGAAGATGAAGAAACTACTCATTCCATTTGCTATAATATCTTTTTTTTCCACTGAGTCTCATGTATGCGCACATGCAAATATTCATATCTCTAGAGCAATTCATCTATGAGTTTGAACATCTACTGAGCACAAATTTGTAATTAATAGCCAAATGTATGTTCAGTGCATTTTCCTAGTTTTCCATACTATTCATACAAATGAGCATGTCTCATTTGATTCTCCTGAAAATCTATTTTAAAATTGGCATTTCCACTTGAAAACATCACTTCCTACACACCAAATCTAAAAACATATCTCTCATCTTTATTTGATAATCTTCTATCTCTTTATTTCTTTTTCATTTTCATCTTCCAATTTTGATAATCCTTCCTGGAATGCATACCACCTTGGCTCTTGAACTATCACATTTCCAATTCTGATATGAATGCCTATAATTCAAGAGGCACATAAAAACCATTTGCTAATAAATAATAGACAATTTCCTACCTCAAAAGGATATACACTTGGTATTCCTGTTTACAGGTTTCTTTATCTCCCCTCATTATGTACCATTGATTAAGCTAAGAAGTCTTCCATTTTCTGACATTGGAGGGAGTTCCCTAATTTTTTGACACTTATTTCAAAGTTGTATTTTTTGACACTAAAACTTGTCAGACCACAAGTTTGTTGGGAGTAGAATCTTTAAATTCTTTCTGTTATTTTTAATTCTCCCCTTAGATAGAGATCCTGGGTTGTTCTTGCATTTGTCTAGCACAAAAGTTTAAACACATTGCCAGAACAAAAATAATTTTGCTGAGTAAAACCACATCGGTTGGTGCTTTTATGCAGACTTTTCAGCTCATCTTTAGTTATGAGACAAAATAATAATTAGTTAAGAAAAATACCTAAAACTATAAAAGTGTATATCCAGGAAAGTTACTTTATGCCAAGTTTGTATTTATGACTCATCTTGTCCACTTAAAGTAATGATTTATAATTTTATGTTACAAGACATTTCAATTTCCATTTTCATAGTTTCATGATTAACATTAAGTACTCCTACAAACTATGGTAAAAATAGATCAGGACATTAAGATTCGCTATCCACTGAGAGTCTGAATTCATTTAGGAGCGACTTTAACCAGGATTTCTCATTTAACATTGTTATTAGATAACAAATATATTATTGGTGAATACTTCTGTCAAGTGCTAATTTAATCGCATGACCCATAACTGGGAAACTGAAAGTCCATGTGGGTCACTGTTAAGACTGGACATTCAGATGACAGAGAGATAAGACTGAAGAATTCAATTTTAAAAACCTTTTTTATTGGTTCTTTGTGTATTTTACATCATGCACCACCTCAGTCCCACTCATCTCCCCTTTTCCTCATACCTGCCGTCCACCCTTGTAACCTCTCCTCAACAGAGAAAAAAAATCTTTTTGTGGAATCTGTCAAGTGTCACAATGTGTCCCCCAATATATCCCTTTTTCACACTTCTTTGTTTGCAAATGTATATTGCAATGACTCCTTGGTCTGGTACAAGGCCTGAGAATAAGAGAGCTAGTGGTCTGTCCAGCTCAGATACCTCTCACACCCAGATACAGGACTTAATTAACCATCTAGACATTAGCCCTAATAATGAACAGCTGAAGTGTGTGAAAGAGCCATTCTACAGACTTAAAACTACAGGATCTCTTTGACACAGGGCAACAACAGGCTATCAGAGAGGAGTCCCAGTGAGGTTCCAGTATTGACAAACTGCAGAGTTCCTAATGAGTCTTATGAAAACTGTAGGTAAGAAGGCATCAAGATAATATATAGGGGGAAAGGACCAAAACACAGGAAACAAAGTCAGAAACAGCCACTGTTCCTGCTGTTAGAAGTCCCGCAACCTCTTCTAGGCTGAAGAGTACAAGATGCACCCAGTCTAACTACAACTTGATATATCAAGGCTGCTTGATGAGAAAGAGAGTAGTGAATTTGAGGAAGGTAGATGGCGGGGGGTGAGGGGGGGCTGGAAAGAGAGAAAGGAAGGGAAACCAGAAAACTGTGGTCGTGATGTAAGGCCTCGTCGGTCATCAATGGGAGAAGAAGCCCTTGGTCCTTTGAAGGCTCTATACCCCTGTGTAGGGGAATACCAGGGCAAGGAAGAGGAAGTGGGTGGGTGGGTGAGCACCCTCATAGAAGCAGGGGGAGGGGAGAGGGGAAACCAGGAAAGGGGATAGCATTTGAAATGTAAATAAATAAAATATTCAATAAAAATGTTTTTAAGAGATTCAAAAAAATATTCATTCACTTCAAGTCAATTCAATCAGCATCTAGGGACCTTACCTGGATCCTGTGTTCTAAGAACCCTGGGGGGAGTAAGGCTTAGGGTCAGCTGGGCACCACAACCTATGTGAGAATAGGCAAACTAAGCATGTTCATCAGAAAGGGTAGAGAAATGGAAAGCAACTGGTCCTCATATACAATTAAAAATTCATACACACAAAAAAGACAGTATATGAATAATTCTTTTTCCCCTTTGCTCTATACCTAGGGTCTGTTTTCTAAAATGAATATTTCTTTTCTATTTTCTTAACAAAATGTAAAAGTTACTCTCTTTCCCATTGTTATCTAGCATGCTTTTGCTTAATGGTTCCTTTTGTGGTGGTTTCTGCAATGTTAAATTTTGTTTAAACTCTTTAGGAATAAATCCTGTTTAAAGTTATACACCTTCAGTTAATTGATTGTACGTTATAGTGCCAATAAACAATTTCTTCTCAGTTCCAATACATCGTCAAATATATTCTCTGACATATACTAAATTATTTTAAGTATGCTTGTGCAAAGTAAGCTTAATATTGACTGTTCTTAACAAAGACAGATGAAGAGTAATACATAAAAAAAGACAATCTTTGCTAGGTTCCTTTGGAGTGGATATGGAGATTACTAAGAAACTTTATTCACATAACATGTGACTCTTAGTGACCACACAGTTCCATTCCTCCTTCCACTCACCTATAGTCAGAAAAAATGTGTAGGTTCCCTGTGTGCTTCTTTAGGAAACTGATATCCTGATTTGCAGCTATGCTTCAAAGAGTTTTTTCTGTGGCTCAGGCTTCCAGCCCCAGTGAAGTCCTTCCAGTAGGAACAATGCACATTTGCCTAACATTTCAAGGCTTCTCTCTTATGAAATATAATGTTTCATATTTACCTTCTTCTGGTTCTTTCTACATCTATTTTTTGTCATCTGCTTAGAAACTGGCATCTATCTCACACCATGAGTGACATTTAATATATTAAATATATTTATTAAGTGACTAATCAGTATTCAAATTTGTCTTTCTTCTCATTATAACTGCTCATTTTTATGATCTCTTTTTGATGAGTGAAGACAGTTAGTGTCTGCAGTATTTTGACCTACTTTCCAATTAATCAATCTCATGTTTCTACTAAGCCTTTCTCATATCCCATTTATTTCCCATATTTAAGTAAAAACATTTAGGAAAATCCTGACTTTTACTTCAATGTGATGTTAATTCTTATGACTAGGCATGCTTATTAAAACATAAATCATTTCTATGATTCTTACTAAAAGCCACAGACTTTTAGATTATGCAATCAGTGGATTTTATCTTTTTGCATTAAAGCTATTTGATATGGAACTTTAAAGTTCATTAAACAAAATTTTGTTCTCTTGATCCCCAAATGAATTTTCACATATGGTCGAATTTGTGAAATTACTTGGCAAGCTAAAACATTTAACATCTGTCATCTTTTAATCAAGTAAGTAATCTGGTTTTATACATTTCAAGAAATTGCAGAATATACACATTTTGATTCTCTTGAATGCTGGAAAGGTTCAGTGGGAATTAGGGATAATTTTAATCTTACTTATTGTAACAGGTAGCACTAAATATTTCAAAGCCAATGGTAGTAAAACATAAAAAAATAGAGGTTCATTTAAGCTTTTAAGATAAAATTATCTATATTATCTGAAATCATAAATTATTCAAGATGAAACTATAGTTCCCTATATTGCCACCGTATACGTCATGTTAGTACTTGACTTAACCAAAGCACTGTGTTTAGCATTGTAGGGTTACAAAACTCCCTAAGATCATTTTCTTCACCAAAAATCAAAATGGCAGATGTGGACAATTATGAGAGCAAGTTAAGTATATAAATGTGTGTGTGTGTGTGTGTGTGTGTGTGTGTGTGTGTGTGTGTGAGAGAGAGAGAGAGAGAGAGAGAGAGAGAGAGAGAGAGAGAGTTAACTTTCACTGACATATTTGGAAACTTAGAGCAGCATCACTCCCTGTGAGTTAGCTAAAATTTATTAAATGTAAGTTTTTTTTTTCTGTAGCTAATGATTTCAGTGCCAAATGGATATATGATAATTATATATAAATACAAACTTTCAAGCTATTTAGCTAGAATATAAAGATTAATCCAAAAAAAATTACTCTTTCCTTAATCTCAATATATTGTTTTTGGATAAAATGCACATCATTAAACCCTGATGTGCCTTGTAAAGACTACTTGATATATATGAACAAATACTACATTGAATGACATTAGAACCTAAAACTGGAAAACAGGAAGTATATGCTGTGTTTATTTTTTATTTTTTCCCATTCTAAAATCCTGCTTAGAGTATTCTTATTGATAGTACTTCTTCAAGAATATAAATGAAATATTTATATTGCTGGAATATAAATGACTATATAAGCACAGTATTGTATATATAGTGAAAATACAGTGGGATCACAATCTGTTCTGTCAAGTAGTTTCTTCATGTCCTGAGATGTTTGATATCTCTAGTAAAGTTTTTGACAACTAGTCTTAGTAATAAAATTGGCATAAATGAAAATTGCTAGGAAAGAGATTCTTTAAAATGGATTTTCTTATCAGGTTAAATTGTAGGTATATCTCTGGAGGACTGTTATGATTATGGTAATTGTGATGGAAAACATCCCAGTGTGAGCAGCTCTAGTCCTTAACAAGGGATTGTAGCCTCTATAAGAAGGACACAAGCTAGAAGAAACACACATGCTTTCACTTTCTGAGTTTTGTATTGTGGATATGTTATGACTGGGTGTCTCAAGTTCATATTGTATTAACTTGCCTGTTCTGATGGATGAATACTTAAAATTTTGACCTAAAATAAATCTTCTATATACTTTCAGTGTTATTTTATCATAGTAACAGAAGTAAAACTAGAACAATGTCAGTATAGTCAGCTAATTTCCTTAAATTCCTACAGGATATCTGATTTCACTACAAATTTTTATCTAGAATCTAAAAGATTAAGTTGGAATTTGTCTACAATTGTCTTCTAATAATCAAAATTGAATAATTTTATGTATATGTTTCCATCATTTAAATCTTCTATGTGAAAATGCATATATATATGTATATTTCACTTCTTTATAATATATGAACCAATTCTGTTTGAAAATTGAAACAATTTATATTCACAAAATTGATATAAAATGAGCAATATATAAGACATTTAATACTATAATAAAATACAGAGACTTGTTGAAATTAATCATTTAATGTCATTGTTATGAATTCGGAAATGTTTCATCTTCTATATTGGTGATGAAAATGTAATGGTACATGGATAAACTAATACTAATTTTCTCCTAATTGCAGAGCACAGACTGAGAACTTCCATAAATACAAATGACAGGATTTAGCAACTCTTATTTGAAATGTTGGGATATAAATATTCAGTTGTAGAAAGATTTTATTTGCATTATTCTTGATTAGTTTATTCACATGATAAGGATCTTATGGAACTCTTATTTCATGAACACTTCTACACTTGTCAAGTAAATGAAGACAGACATAATTCCTGAACTTAAAAAACTCATAAATTTTCCTGAGAGCCACCAAAAAGCTTTGACAAATATATGGCATTTCTTGACTTACCTAATTTAAATGAAGGGTTCATAAAAAGTTCTTTTTATTGTGTTAAGTATGTATCAGGTGAAAAATGTCATAGCCAGAAATCTTTGAGAAAAAAAAAACACCTTTAGGACGAGGCAACATATATATATATATATATATATATATATATATATATATATATATATACTAACCTATCTTTGTAAGACCCAAGAAAAATGCAGAATAAAGCTCATGAAATTTGTCTCAGGACCTACAACTGATACTGAGCAATGAACACATTGATGATATGGCCTTAATATTATTTCTAAAGTATTTTAGAATTGTGAGCTTATTTTCTTTTAAAACTAATACATTATCCTGGTAACTCTTTGTGTATTCATTTTTTTTGTAATGTATAACATTATAATCTCTTTGCTGAGTGAGAGGTTTACATAGAAAGGCCAAAAGCCTTTTATTTCTTTTTAAAAATATATTTTCTTATATGATACATGCTGACTGAAGTTTCCCTTTTCTCCTCTCCTCCCAGTTCCCACCCTACCTTCCTTCTCTCCTAGATCCACTCTTTCTCCATTCCTTTCTCTTTTTTCCTTCAGAATAAAGAGCAGGCCTCCCACGGATAAAAAGTAAACATGACACAAACAAGGATAGAAAAGTCTAGGTAAGGCCCTCATTTCATAGCTGGGTAAAGCAACATAGTAGAAGAGAAAGGGTCCAACAGAAGGGAAAGAATCATAGATAACATATTCCCATTGTAAGGAGTTCCATATATACACTAAGTTAACAGCTATGAAAATTAGGCAGTGGGAATAGTTCAGTCTCAGAAGAAATTTCTATTTAAAAGTTTAGAATTTTTCTATAAAAGGCAGATTAAAATATTTGGCAAAGACATAAAACTAGGTTTGATGTAAGTTAATATTTGTTTATAATTAATAAGTTGTGAATATATAACATTACCATTAACTAAGTTATACAAGGTTCATGAAGTACACATGTAAGATTGATTTAAAAAATGGAAAATACATAATGGTTTGTTAGCTAAATTAATAGACTGTCAATTCACATGGTATTAAAAAATGATATTCATGGTCATGTATTACACATGAAGCAAAATGTCATTGTGGATTTGGAAACTCCACATTTAATAATCATTATATGTCATAATTGAATTCATACAGCATATCTAATAATAATATGTTAAGATACTTTTCTCTGCTATTCCATGTATATTAAAAAAAATTAGATAAGTCAACAAAGATTACATAAAATAATTTACAATATTTTCTTTGTATGGAAAAGAGTGGATGCATTAGAATTTACATACAGACTCTGAAATATCCTATCTCATAATTAGTATATTTCTCTGAAATTTGAGTTTTTATTATGCTTACCAAGAGGGAATTATATTTAATATATACCCAACCAAGACTTTTCACTAAGGCTAGTGGTTAGTTCATAAAATACAGGCCATCTAATGGGAGAATATTTGATAATAAAATATTTTGGCTTTGATGAGTAACATGGGAACTGATGATGCTGATTATATCAGTTAAAAATATCATTTGATAATCTGAAAAATGATTTTTATTTGATATTTCTTCATTTACATTTCAAATATTATCACCTTTCCAGCTTTGACCCCCACCAAAATCCCCTATCCTATCCCCCTCCTTCTGCTTCTATGAGGATGGTTCCACACACACCCACTCATTCCTGCCTCCTTGCCCTGCCATTCCCCTACACTGGGGCATCAAGCCTTTACAGGACAAAGGACCTCTCCTCCCATTGAAGTCCAACAAGGACATCATCTGCAACACTGGCAGATGGAGCCATGGGTCCTTCTGTGTATACTCATTATTTAGTAGTTTAGTCCCTGGGAGCTCTGTGGGGTCTGGTTAGTTGATATTGTTGTTCTTCCTATGAGGTTAAAAACCCTTCAGCTCCTTCAGTTCTTTTGCTAACTCTTCCATTGGGGACCCTGTGATCAGTCCAATGGTTGGCTGCTAGCATCTGCCTCTTTATTTGTCAGGCTCTGGCAGAACCTCTCAGGAGACAGCTATATATGCTCCTGTCAGCAAGCACTTCTTGGCATCCACAATAGTGTCTGGGGTTGGTGACTGTATATGAAATGGATTCCCAGTGGGGCAGTTTCTGGGTTGAATTTACATTATCTCTGCTCCATATTTTGTCTCCATATTTGCTCCTGTGAGTATTTTGTTGTCCCTTCTAAAAAGGACCAAAGCATCCAAACTTTGGTCTTTCTTCTTGAGCTTCATGTGGTCTGTGAATTGTATCTTGGGTATTTTGAGATCTTGGGCTAATATCCACTTATCAATGAGTGCATACCATGTGATTAGGTTACCTCACTCAGGATGATGCTTTCTAGTCCCATCCATTTGCCTAAGATTTTCATGAATTCATTGTTTTTAATAGCTGAGTTATACTGCATTCTGTAAATATACCACATTTTCTGTATCCATTCCTCCATTGAAGGTCATCTGGATTCTTTCCAGCTTCTGGTTATTATAAATAAAGTTACTATGTACATAGTAAAATATGTGTCCTTCTTATATGTTGGAGCATCTTTTGGGTATATGCCCAGGAGTGGTATAACTGCATCCTCAGGTAGTACTATGTCCAAATTTCTGAGGAACCTTCAGACTGATTGCCAGAATGATTGTACCATCTTGCAAGCTCATCATAAATGGAGGTATATTCCTCTTTCTCCACATTCTCGCCAGCATTTGCTGTCACCTGAGTTTTTGATCTTAGCCATTTTCTGAGTGGTGTAAGGTGGAGTCTCAGAGTTGTTTTGATTTGCATTTCTCTAAGGGTGTTGAACATTTCTTTAGGTGCTTCTTGGCAATATGGTATCCCTCATTTCAGCATACTTTATTTTGTTTTGTACTCTATTTTTAATTAGGGTTATTTGGTTCTCTGGAGTCTAACTTCTTGATTACTTTGTATCTACTGAATAAAAGCCATCTATCAGATGTAGGACCGGAAATGATCTTTTCCCAGTCTGTTGATTGTGGTTTTATACTATTGACAGTGTCCTTTGTCTTACAGAAAAATTGCAATTTTTTGAGGTCTCATTTGTCTATTGTTAATCTTAGAGCATTAGCCATTGGTGTTGTGTTCAGGAAATTTCCCCCTGTTCCCATGTATTCGAGGCTGTTCCTCACTTTCTCTTCTATTAGTTTCAGTGTATCTGTTTTAATGTGAAGATCCTTAATCCATTTGGGCTTGAGCTTTGTACAAGTACATAAGAATGGATCAATTTGCATTCTTCTACATGGTGACCACCAGTAGATCCAGCACTATTTGTTGAAAATGCTGTCTTTTTTCTACTGGGTGGTTTTAGCTCCTTTGTCAAAGTCTAGTAACCATAGGTATGTGGGTTCATTTCTGGATCTTCAGTTGTATTCCATTTATCTACCTGCCTGTCATTGTATCAATACCATACAGTTTTTTATCACTATTGCTCTGTAATACAGCTTGAGTTCAGGGATGGTAATTTTCCCAGAATTTCTTTTATTGTTGAGAATAGTTTTCACTATTCTGGGTTTTTGGTTATTCCAAATAAATTTGCAAATTGCCCTTTCTAACTCTATGAAGAATTGAGTTGGAATTTTGATGGGGGATTGCATTGAATTTGTAGCTTGCTTTCTGCAAAATGGCAATTTTTACTATAGTAATCCTGTCAATCCATGAGCATGGGAGATCTTTCCATTTTTTGAGTTCTTTGATTTCTTTCTTCGGAGACTTGAAGTTCTTGTCATACAAATCTTTCACTTGCTTGGTTAGAGTCACACCAAAGCATTTTATATTGTACCAGTGTACACAGCTTTCCTCAAGTGTTGCCTAGGAAATAAAAGGAAGAAAATTAAAATTATAATGTTTTACTGTTTTAGAAAAGACTGAGTGGGATGACTTGACTAGGAAAAAAATTTCAAAATATTTGGTTTTTGTTTCAAATTTTCAGTTGTGTAGTTTTCACGTGCAGTCTCTTAACATCCTATAATTTTCCTTCAAGCCTTACTTAACTTATGTTGAAACCTTATAATTTACCTTCTGAAGTGGTTTATGTGCAGGAGGATAGCTGTAAGCTTATCAATCATAATGAGACTTCACTTCATTATACATTTTGGGAAACTTATCATGCGTGTCTTTTAGGGAATATAAAATATAGTTGGAACAAAGCATACATATATATAAATTGCTTGCATGAGACTTCACCTTGGTATCAATCTTACTTGTGTTATTATTTTCATTCTAAAATTATTCATGCCTTTAAAACTATATTTTATAGAAAACTTTGATATAATTTAAAAGTAATTCTCTCCTCACTGAAATGATTAAAAATCTTTCAAAATATTTTAAAATAAAGATAAAGGTTGTATTTTTCTTGCATTTCTTATCATTTTTGCGATAAAATGTCATGAACAATGATAACTAGAAGATGAAAGAATTTCCTTGGATTTCACATCTTGAGTAGTCTATCATAAAGGGAAGGTAGGCCACAAACTCAAGACAGGAACTTTTTGGAATGAACTGAGGCACAAACCAAAGAGGAATGCTGCATCCTGGTGTGCTGCTACCTATGAATTTCTTAGCTTGCTTTCATGTAAAATCTAGGACCATCTGACTAAAGATGGTAAAGAACACAGTATAGTGGTCCCCTGTGTATCAATTACCAATCAAGAAATGGCCCAAAAACTTAAATACAAATTTATATTATGGAAGCAGTTCTTCTACCTAAGTTCTTTATTTCCAGATATTTCAAGATAAGAACAAAATTAGTCATCATGAGTGCACTCCTTGTTGACTAGACACACAAATATGCCTCTGTTAATAGAACCATTGATTTATTTACCCTGTAGCTTTCATATTAATATCATATTGTAAAACAAGTCTAAATTTTATAAGTACTACTGTATTTTAACATTCTAGTAGCTAGATCCTGGATTAATGTTTAAGATCCCATACTCCATTTACAGATGACCTATGTTTGGTAGCACCCTCATCATGCAACTCACAACTACCTATACCTGCATCTCTAGGAGAATGCAGTACCTCTTCCAATTCCAGGCATGGAAAAATCATGTACATATACCTAAAAATAGACACACCTTTATACATAATTAATAGACAATAAATCCTATACAATAATAAAAATAATAAAATTTCATTACTTTAAAAGTCTATACTTTTAACAGTTTCCTAATTAGAAATGCATGTAAAATGAAAATAACGAGTTAAATTTATTATTCCTTTTTTTTTTTTTTTTTTTTTTTTTTACTTATTCACTTTACATCCTGCACACTGGCCTCTCCCAGTCACCCGTTCCCACAATCCATCCTCCAACCCCCCTCACACTCTCTGAGTGATTAGCCTCAAACCACACACCAGGTATCCATCCACCCTAATACTTCAAGTATCTTTCAGATTAGGTACTTCCTAGCCCATTCAGGACAGCCAAGCCAGCACAGCTAGAAGAACATATCCCATATACAGGCAACAGCTTTTGTGATAGCTCCAACTCCAATTGTTCAAGACCAACACAAAGACCAAGCTGCATGTATGCTATATATATGATGGGAGCCCTAGATCAAACACATGTATATTCTTTGGTTAGTTGTTCAGACTATAAGAAGCCCTAAGGTTACAGGTTAGTTTTCTCTGTTGATCTTCATGGGGAGTTCCTATCTCCTTCTAAGTCAGATTCAAGCTTCCTTGTTTGGTCCTTCCTTCTTGTTGAACTTGTTTGGATTTGTGGAGTGTAATGTGGTATCTAAATTTTATGGCTAATATTAGCTTATAAGTGAGTGCATACCATACATGTCCTTTAGGGACAGGCTTTCCTCACTCAGGATGGTATTTTCAAGTTCCATCCATTTGCCTCCAAAATTCATAGAGTCTTGGCTTGTAATGGCTGAATAGTATTCCATTGTGTAGATGTACCACATTTTCTTTATCTATTCTTCAGTTGAGGGCCATCTAGTTTTTTTCCAGTTTCTGGCTATTATGAATAAATTTGTTATAAATACAGTGGAACAACAGTCTTTGTGGTATGGTGGGATGGAACCGTGAAAGGATAACTTGATTTCCGGCTAGAGATGGCCAGAGATCCAACAGGTAGTCCTGCAAGGAACAACATACATTTCGCCACACTCCCAAACTCCAGGCTCCTGACATGCATCCAAAGACCTCCATTAATCAACACCTTTCAGTCACAGAGGGCAATGTCCTTACAAAGAGAGGTTTGTGTCGTCTAGCACATGTAGAGGGCATGACTACAGGCCTCAGAGTCTCAAGAGATCTCCATATTAACGAGATACCTAAAGGCCAGAGGGCATAGGCAATTAAGCATTCCTCCCTAGAACTTCCTCCCTCCCTATTTAAGTCATACCCACCCTGAGAAACAGGGGTTGAGGGAAGGTGTAATTACATCCACTTTCTGCTATCACAATAAACTTTTTAAAACCATGGACTCCCTCGTGTCTCTGTAGAACCCTAAAGAAGGCCTTTGACTACCAAGCTGCTGCTTAATCTCCTGCTAGAAGACTGTTCAATGCTCCAGAGACAGAGCTCTGCCAATTCAAGCAAGCTAGCTAACCCAGCCAAGTGAGTTCTGTAACCAAGAGTCTCTCTCCTGAAGAGCACTGCCAGAGCTTCTCTCCCTCTTGCCCCTCTTGGCTGCAGGCTGGTCCAGCCTGTATGTTCTCATGTATCAGTTCTTCTGCAGCTCCCAGTAGTGTCTGTGAACCCAAAGACAAAGACCACCAGTCTCCCAGTCAGCCACTTTGGCCAGGAGATCCCCACTCAGGAGCTCTGCCCTTGCGGGACATCAGGCTGAGACCCGTCCTCTCCTGGGCGGAGCCCCTCCGCTCCTCACAGTCCAGCATCTGCCCAGTGCCGCATGGAGTGAACTCAATCAAATTCCAGTGCTTCTGCCTCCCTCAGCCATGACAGACAGCTGGAACCACAACACAGCCCAACAGGACCCATGCCCATGTGCGAGCTACAGCCCCTTCCCATGTTGGAGCATTTTTTTATTATATGTTCAAGAGCATTATAGCTGGATTGTGAGATAAAACTAGTTTCAATTTTCTGAGAAACTGTCAAATTGATTTCCAAAGTTGTTGTACAAGGTTGTACTCCCACCAGCAGTGAAGAAGTGCTCCCCTTGCTCCAAATCCTTCCCTCCTTCTAATGTGTATAAAATGGAATCTCAGAGATGTTCTGATTTGCACTTCCCTGATGACTTAGTACTTTCAACATTTCTTTAAATGTTTCTTGGTCATTTGAGATTCCTCTGGTGAGAAATTTCTGTTTAGTTCTGCTCCCTGTTTTAATTAGGTTATTTGGGTTGTTGTTGTCTAACTTCTTGAGTTCTATGTAAATTTTAGATATTAGCCCTGTCTCAGATGTAGAATTGGTGAAGATCATTTTCCAATCTGTAGGCTGCCAGTATGTTCTATTGATAGTGTTCAGTACCTTACAGAAAATTTTCAGTTTCATGAAGACCAAGTTACTAATTGTTGATCTTAGAGCCTGAAACAGTGTTCTGTTCAGAGAATTGCTTCCTTTACCGATGCATTTAAGGGTATTTTCCACTTTCTTTTTGAGATTTAGTGTATCCAGTTTTATGCTAAGGTCCTTGATCTACTTGGACTTTTGTTTTATGTAGGGTGATAAGTATGGGATCAGTTTTCATTATTCTTCAGGTAGTCATCTAGTTAGTCTGGTACCATTTGTTGAAGATGCTTTCATTTTTCCTTTGTATGGTTTTGTTTTCTTTATCAAATATCAAGTGTCCATAGGTCTGTAAGTTTAATTCTGGGTCTTAAATTTGATTCCATTTATCAATATGTCCTTCATTTCATTAATATTTTCCAATTTTGTAGAGTACAGGCTTTTGAAGTAAGACTTAGTGATTGTTTGAGTTTCCTCAGTGTCAGTGGATATGTTTCAGTTTTCATTGCTGATTTTATTTATTTGGATACTGACTTTCTGCTTCTTGGTTAGTTTGGCTAAGGGTTTGTATATCTTGTTGATTTTTGTCAAAGAACTAACTCTTTGTTCCTTCAATTGTTTCTATTGTTTTCTTTGTTTTTGACTGATTTCAACCCTGGATTTGATTATTTTCTTCCTTCTACACCTATTTACTGCACTGGCTTCTTTTTTTTTTTTCCTAGGGCTTTCAGGGATACTTTTATCTTTTTGTTATGAGAACAATCTAATTTCTTTATGGAGGCACTTAGTGCTATGAAATTTCCTCTTAGAACTGCTTTCATTGTACCCCATAAATTATGGCCTGTTGTACCTTCCTTTACATTGAATATTAGAAAGTCTTTAATGTTTTCCTTATTTCTTCCTTGATCCAGAGATCATTATCCAATTTCTGTGTGGTGAAGGCTTTCCAGTCATTTTGTTGGTGAAGTCCAGCTTTAATCTATGGGGGCATGATAAGATATAAGGTGTTATTTCAATTTTATCTTTTCAGGCTTATTTTGTGACTGACTGTACATTCAATTTTTGAGAGGGATCCAGGAGGTGCTGAGAAGAAGGTATATTCTTTTGTGTTTGGGTGAAATATTCTATAGATGTCTGTTAGGTCCATTTGATTCTTAATGTCTGTTAGTTTCACTATTTTCTGTTTATTTTTTGTTTGGATATCCTGTCAGTTGGTGAGAGTAAGGTGTTGAAGTCTCTCACTGTTAATGTGTAGGGTTTTATGTGAAATTTAAGCTTTAGCAGTATTTCTTTTACAAATGTTGATGCCCTTATGTTTGGGACATAGATGTGAAGAATTGATATATCATCTCACTAAATTTTTCCTTTAATGAGTGTGAAATGTCCCCTTTGATTAATGTTGGTTGAAAGTCTATTTTATTAGATATTTGAATGGCTACTCCCTTTTATTCCTTGGATTAATTTGATTGAAAACTTTATTTCAGTCTTTTACTCTGAGGTACTATAAATTTTTATGGCTGAGGTGTATCTTTTGTATGCAGCAAAATGATGGATCTTGTTTTCATACCCATCCTGTTAGTCTATATCCTCTTGTTGAGAAATTAAGTCAATTGATATTCAGAGATATTGATTGCCAGTGATTGTTACTTCTTGTTATTTTGATGTTGGGGGTCTCTCTCTCTTTCTCTTTTTCTGTGTTTGTGTGTGTGTGTGTGTGCGCTTGTGTGTATGCACACACATGTGAGCGTGCTTGTATACCTTCCTTGTTTTTGCTGGTATGCAATTGTTATTTCATCTATTTTCTTGGATATGGTTAACCTTAGGTTGGAGTTTTCCTTCTAGTATTTTCTATAGGGTTTGATTTGTGGATAGCTATTATTTGAATTTGGGTTTGTCCTGAAATATGTTGTTTTCTCTAACAAGGGTAATTGAGAGTTTGCAAAGTACAGTAGTCTAGGTTGGAACCTGTGGGTGGTTTTTTTTTTTTTTTTTAATATTTGCAAGAAATCTGACCAGGTCCATCTAGCTTTTATAGTCTCTGTTGAGAAGTCAGGTGCAATTCTGATTGGTTTGCCTTTGTCTGTTACCTAGCCTTTTTTTCTTTGCTGCTTTTAATATTCTTTCTTTGTTCTATGTAGTTTACATTTTGAATATTATGTGCCAAGAAGATTTTCTTTTCTGGTCCAGTCTAATTGGTGTTCTATTAGGTTTCTAGTATTTTCGATTGGGCTAGAGTTTCTGAGACATTCTCAAGCTTTGGTACAAAGCTTTTTTTTCTACCAAAGTTGGAGAATACAGGCTTCCATCATCTGAATTTCCTTCATATCTACCAAACTCCCATAGAATAATTGAATAAGCTCTGAATATTCATTTTCTTTTCAAACTCCAAGTTCCAAATATTTCTATAATCCTCTCCTCAAAAAGAACATGGTCACATCTGTCAGAGCAAGCCTCCCACTTTCAATAGTAATATTTGTTCTAACTTTATTTTTGTGGAGAATAAAAGAGTCTCTAGATTTCTGTAAGTTACAGTACACCATTAAGGGGATGCCAGACCTCAAACCGAAGTGCTGATGCAAAGTAAAAGCAGATATGATGGAAGAAGACAGTTACTGGATTATTCCCAGAGCCACAATCAGTTACCTTTTTTTAGACAGTCAAGAACCACATACAGTTGGCTTGGCCTATGATTTTATAAATTTTATGAATTTTATAAATGTACTGCAGGTATATCCCTATCTGTTTTTTATTATTTCATTTTATTTTTTAAATCAAATCGTTATTTTAACTTATTCACATAGGGGTTATAAACACAAAAAGGCAGGACATGGGGAAGGGGATGACTCCATAGTGTGGGTGTTCAGGGGGAGTACAGATATCTTTCAGAACAGGGTATCGGCTGGGTGAAGGTTCAGGGAACAGGTCACTATGACTCTGCCTATGATTCTCTTGTCCTTATCTAAGTTGGTATTGTCTGCCAAGGCTACCTACTTACAAGGTCTATGACTACTCTCAGGATGGTAAATTTCCACAAAAGCTGCCTGTTAACAATAGCTAATAGCCCTCTGTTTCAATGTGTATCCACAGAGCCCCAAGACTTGGTGTTAGTAACAAGTATGGCAGCTCTATTGCTGATTTTAGGCTTATGGCTGATTTTAGGACTTCAGTGTATAAGCAGGGCTGCCCCTGATCATCTCCTCCCTTCTCTAAGTATAGAAGAGCAGTGGCGATTCTAATCTTGCAAAGGCAGTGATAGATGCCTGACCTCCAGTAACTGAAGAGGACTTTGTAATGGCTCTGGTCCTCCTGTCATTGTCCAGTGAGGTATGAGGGCAAACCCATCCCAATGTCTTTTTCCTGGAGAGTGGATACTTTTTACAACAACCCCTATGCAGTCAGGCTTGTCCCTCAGGGAACCCAGAGAGATATTTTTAACTTTCATTTATTATTCTCTTGGAGTAATTAGCATCGCATCGCAGCCTAAGCAAGATTTCAGGTCGCCAGTCAGAGGGGGTTCTGGGTGACCCCTTTCTGCTATGTCTAGGGGCAGAAGTCCCCTCTTTTAGGTTGGGTGGAGATGGGTTTTGGGAACACCCTGGATAGAGTAACAACCTCATCTTGATTCTCGTGGTCATCTATAGCTAACTTATGATATCTGAATAGATTTTGCTACCAAATTATTTCTCTGTTTTTTCACAAAGTTAGTCAGCGTATTTAAGGCCCAGGGACCAAAAGAAATAAGCAAAAATAACCCAATTAATGGTCCCAAGATGGGAGGAAATAGGGTTGACAACCAAGGAGAGGTTGAAAACCAGTTCTTGTACCAGCTCTCATCTTTCTCTTTCTCTCTCTGTCTTTTCTCAGGCCCTTCTGTGACCTATTTCATGCTCTCTTTAACCGTCCCTCTCTTGACTATGTAAAGACGACATACTATTTAAGGGCTGTACACAGAAAGAGCTGTACACTGTCTTTTTTATTGTAAAATAGTAAATCATGTCCAATAAAATCCTTTGTAATTTTTGGAGGTCTCTTCATGGAGTGAAATGAGGGATTTATTGAGATTAGTGACGTCAATCTCTAGCTGTTTGATGTTCTTGTCAATGGCCTGTCGAAGGTCTGAGTACTGTAAGTTTGGAAGCCAGCATCTGAGAACTACTAACAGCAGACATAATGGGCGATTCATTTTCACCTGAAAAGGAAAAAGAAGGAAATTCTCAGGGAGATTTGTCTTCCCTGGATGTCAATTGTTATTCATCTTATTTATGGTTGGGCCTTGCTTTGTGGGGGTATCTGTTTATTTCATTAATCTTTTTGGTAGCCCTTTAGCTGTGTCTTCTGTGGTATCAAATAGGCATATTAATCCTCAGCCCCATAAGAGAACTGGGTCCTGGTCATTCCATTTAAGGGTAAGAGGGTCTTTCCACATAGCTGTGGCATAGGTTTTGTTGGCCTCAATGATGCCAGAGGCAGTCAGCAGCAGATTTGCCATGAGCTTTGAGTTTTAGACAGTTAAAAGTGAACAAAGCATGATGGAGAGCAATTCTCGGGACTCCTGGGGTGATACTCTTCCCCCTCTTTTGTTTTTAAAGCCAATTTTTCAGAATTCTTGTAAAAATCAGGGCAGAAGTGCCAGCAGCCACTCCTTGCACACTCAGAGAGTCATGAAGACACTATTTAAAGAAATATAAATCTGTATTGATAATCTCTTTTATCAAAGGACTGTTATAGAACAGCCAACAACTTATCAGACTATATATCGATCAATAATAGCTTCTTCTACTTTTGTGAGATTACTCTTATTTTATCAATCAATTGTTGAGGGAAATTAGGATTTATCTCTCTCTTGAGAATATTAAACAGAGACTTAAATTCTTTTGTGGAGAGCTTAAAATAAGATCTTAGCCCATTAGCAACTCCTAAAAACTTTGAAAATAATTTGAAATAAGTAAACTCGCTCTTTTTTTTCCAGACCTATTATCTGTTGTTTTTTTTTAATTGGTTGTTTTACATATTCACCTTTCAATGTTATCTCCTCTCCCATTCTCCCCCAAAACCCCTTACTCCATACCTGCTCTTCTTACTTTTATGAGTGTTTGCTGTGAACATCTTTCCAGTCCCATCTCCCTGCTCTTGAATTACCCAACACTAGGGAATCCAAACTTTTGGGGACCATGGCCCTCAACTTCCACTGATGTCTGACAAGGCCACCCTCAATTATCTTTACAGGTAGAAACATGAGTCCCTCCCTTTGTGCTTTCAGGCTGGAGGTTTAGACTTTGGAAGCTCTGGTTCAATCTTTTGGTATTCTTTCTAAAAAGGACCAAAGCACCTACACTTTGGTCTTCCTTCTTCTTCTTGAGTTTCATGTGTTCTATGTGTTATGTCTTAGGTATTGTGAGCTTTTGGGCTAATATCCACTTATCAGTGAGTGTATACCATGTATGTTCTTTTGAGATTGGGTCACTACACTCAGGATGATATTTTCCAGCTCCATCCAATTGCCTAAGAATTTCTTGAACTCATTTTTTTTTTAATAGCTGAGTAGTACTTCGTTGTATAAATGTACCATATTTTCTGCATCCACTCTTCTGTTTAAGGGCATCTGGGTTCTTTCCAACTTCTGGATATTATAAATAAGTCTGCCGTGAACATAGTGGAGCATGTGTCCCTATTGTCTGTTGAAACATCTTTTGGGTATATGTCCAGGAGTGGTATACTGGGTCCTCAGGTAACACTATGTTCAATTTTCTGAAATATCTCCAGACTGCTTTCCATAGTGGTTGTACCAGCTTACAATCCCACCAACAATGGATGAGTGTTCCTCTTTCTCCACATCCTCACCAACATCTGCTGTCACCTGTGATTTTGATCTTAGCCATTCTGACTGTTGTAAGGTAGAATCTCAGTGCTGTTTTCATTTGCATTTCCCTGTTGACTAGGTATGCTGAACACTTCTTTAGGTGCTTCTCAACCATTTGAGTTCCTCAGTTGAGAATTCTTTGTTCAGCTCTCTGCTCCATTATTTAATAAGTTTATTTTATTGTCTGGAATCTAATTTCTTCAGTTCTTTGCATACCTTCTATATTATCCCTCTGTCAGATGTAGGATTGGTAAAGATCTTTTCCCAATTAGTTGGTTGTAGCTTTGTTCTATTGACTGTGTCCTTTGCTTTACAGAATCTTTGCAGTTTTATGAGGTCTCATCTGTCAATTCTTGATCTCAGAGCAAAAGCCATTGACGTTCTGTTCATGAACTTTTCTCCTGTGCTCATGTGTTCAAAGCTTTTCCCCAATGTACAAGGAAATAAGTATGGATCAATTTGCATTCTTCTACATGCTGAACTCCAGTTGGACCAGTACCATTTGTTGAAAATGCTGTCTTTTTTCCACTTGATGGTTTTAGCTCCTTTGTCAAAGATGAAGTGACCAAAGGTATGGAGGTTCATTTCTGGGTCTTCTATTCTATTCCACTGATCCTCCTGCCTGTCTCTGTTCCAATACCATACAGTTTTTATCACTATTGCTTTGTAGTACACCTTGAAATCAGGGATGATGATTCCCCCAGACCCTTTTTTTTTTTTTTTTTTTGAGAGTAGTTTTTGCTATCCTGGGTTTTTTTTTTTTTTTGTTATTCCAAATGAATTTTAAGATTGTTTTTTTTATCTCTGTGAAGAATTGAGTGGGAATTTTGATGGTTATTGCATTAAATCTGTAGATAGCTTTCTGCAAGATAGCCATTTTTACTATATTACTTTTTCCAATCCATGAGCGTGGGAGATCTTTTCATCTTCTGAGATATGTTTCAATTTCTTTCTTCAGGGGCTTAAAGTTCTTGTCATATAGGTCTTTTACTTGCTTGGTTAGATTCACACCAAGGTATTTTATATTATTTGTGACTATTGTGAAAGGTGTCATTTCCATGATTTCTTTCTCAGCCAGTTTATCTTTTGAGTAGAGGAAGGCAACTGATTTGTTAGAGTTAATTGTATATCCAGCCACTTTGCTAAAGTTGTTTACCAGGTTTAAGAGTTCTCTGGTGGAAGTTAATTATACTGTCATATCATCTGCAAAAATTGAAATTTGACTTCTTCCTTTCCAATTTGTATCCCTTGGACCTGCTTGTGTTGCCTAATTGCTCTGGCTAGGACTTCCTTTACTATGTTGAATAGGTAGGGGGAGAGTGGGCAGCCTTTTCTAGTCCCTGATTTTAGTGGGATTGCTTCAAATTTCTCTCCATTTAGTTTGATGTTGCCTACTGGTTTGCTGTATATTGCTTTTACTATGTTTAGAAATGGACCTTGAATTCCTAATCTTTCCAAGACTTTTATCATGAAGGAGTGTTGAAATTTGTCAAATACTTTCTCAGCATCTAGTGAGATGATCATGTGGGTTTTTCTTTGAGTTTGTTTATACAGTGTATTACGTTGATGGATGTACGTATATTGAACCAAGCCTGAATTACTGGGATAAACCCTACTTGAGCATGATAGACAAGTGTTTTGGTATGTTCTTGGATTCAATTCCCAAGAATTTTATTGAGTATTTTTGCATCAATGTTCATAAGGTAGACAGGTCTGAAGTTTTCTTTCTTTGTTGGGTCTTTGTGTGGTTTAGGTAGGAGCATAATTGTGGCTTCATAGAATGAATGGGCTAATGTTCTTTCCTTTTCTCTTTTGTGGAATAGTTTGAAGAGAATTAGTATTAGGTTTTCTTTGATGATCTGATAGAATTCTGCACCAAAACTGTCTGGTCCCAGACTTTTTTTTTTGTGGGCAGATTTATAATGTCAGCTCCTATTTCTTTTGGGGTTATGATTAGATAGTTTATCTGCTCCTGATTTAACAATGGTAACTGGTATGTGTCTAGAAAGTTGCCCATTTCATCCAGATTTTCCAATTTTGTTGAGTATAGGCTTTTTAGTAGGATCTGGTGATGTTTTTAATTTCCTCGGTTTCTGTTGTTATGTTACCCTTTTAAGTTCAGATTTTATTAATTTGGATACTGTCTCTCTGCCCTCTGATTAATCTGGCTAAGGGTTTATCTATCTTGTTGATTTTCTCAAACAACCAGCTCCTGGTTTTATTGATTCTTGGTATAGTTCTTTTTGTTTCTATTTGGTTGATTTCAGCTCTGAATTTGATTATTTCCAGCAGTCTACTCCTTTTGGGTGTTTTAGCTTCTTTTTGTTCTAGGGTTTTCAGGTGCGTTGTCAAGCTACTGGTGTATGCTGTATCCAGTTTCTTTTTGTATGCACTTAAAGCTATGAGTTTTCCTATTAGAAGCACTTTCATTGTATAACATAGGTTTTGGTATGATTTGTCATCATTTTCATTAAATTCTAAAAAGTCTTTAATTTCTTTCTTTATTTCTTCCCTGACCAGATTATCAATGAGTAGGGTGTTGTTCTGCTTCCATGTGAATGTGGCTTTCCATTGTCCTTGTCGTTATTGAAGATCAGCCTTAGACCATGGTGATCTGATAGGATGCATGAGATTATTTCAATTTTTTTATCTGTTGAGGCCTGTTTTCTGACCAATTATATGGTCTACTTTGGAGAACGTACCATGAGGTGCTGAGAGAAAGGTATATTCTTTTGCCTTAAGGTGAAATGTTCTATAGATATCTGTTAAGTTCATTTGGTTCATAACTTCTATTATTTTCACTGTATCACTATTTAGTTTCTGTTTTCATGATATGTCCATTGCTGAGAGTAGGGTGTTAAAGTCTCCCACTATTATTGTGTGCTTTGAGCTTTAGTAAGGTTTCTTTTATGAATGTGGTTGCTCTTGCATTTGGAGCATAGATATTCAGAATTGAGAGTTCATGTTGGTTGACTTTTCCTTTGACAAGTATGAATTGTCCTCCTTATCCTTTTTGACAGCTTTAAGTTGAAAGACAATTGTATTTGACATAGAATGGCTACTCCAGCTTGTTTGTTAAGGTTATTTGCTTGAAAAATTGTTTTCCAACCTTTTACTCAGTAGTGTCTGTCTATGTTGCTGATGTGGGTTTCCTGTATGCAGCAAAAAGCTGGGTCCTGTTTGCATTTCCAGTCCGTTAGCCTATGTCTTTTTATTGGGAAACTGAGTCCATTGATGTTATGTGATATTAAGGAGAGGGGATTGTGGCTTCATTTTATTTTTGATAATAGTTGAGGCATTGTTTGTGTGGTTATCTTCTTTTGGGTTGTTGGAAGAGGATTATTTTCTTGCTCTTTCTAGGGTATAATTGCCTTCCTTGTATTGGAGCTTTCCTGCTATTATCCTTCGTAGTGCTGGGTTTGTGGAAATATATTGTGTAAATTTGGTTTTGTTGTGGAATATCTTGGTTTCTCCATCTATGGTAATTAAGAGTTTTGCTAGGTATAGTAGCCTGGACTGGCATTTATGTTCTCTTAGAGTCTGTATGATATTTGTCCAGGATCTTCTAGCTTTTATAGTATCTGGTGAGAAGTCAGGTGTAATTCTGATAAGTCTGCCTTTATATTTTACTTGGCCTTTTTTCCCTTAGTACTTTTAAAATTCTTTCTTTGTTTTGTTTATTTTGTGTTTTGATTCTTATATGATGGAATGTATTTCTTTTCTGATCTAGTCTATTTGGCATTCTGTAGGCTTCTTTTATGACTATGGGCCTCTCATTCCTTAGGTTAGGGTGGTTTTCTTCTATAATTTTGTTGACGATATTTATTGGCCCTTTAAGTTGGGAATCTTCACTCTCTTCTATACCTATTACCCTTAGGTTTGGTCTTCTCATTGTGTCCTGGATTTCCTGGATGTTTTCTGTTAAGAACTTTTTACATTTTGCATTTTCTTTGACAGTTGTGTCAATATTTTCTATGCTATCTTCTGTACCTGAGATTCTCTGTTCTATCTCTTGTATTCTGTTGTTGATGCTTGCGTCTATGACTCCTGATTTTTTTCCTAGGTTTTCTATCTCCAGGATAGTCTCCCTTTGTGATTTCTTTATTGTTTCTACTTCCATTTTTATATCCTGGATTTTTTTTCAATTCCTTCACCTGCTTGGGTATGTTCTATTGTAATTCTTTAAGAGATTTTTCTGTTTCCTCTTTAAGGACTTCTACCTGTTTACCTATCTTCTCCTCAAATTCTTTGAGAGCGTTATTATGTCCTTCTTAAAGTCCTCTATCATCATCATTATAAGTGATTTTCTATCTTGTTTTCCTGGTGATATGGGGAGTTCAGGACTTTCTAACGTAGAAGAACTAGGCTCTGATAATGCCAAGTGCCTTGGCTTGCTGAGGTTTATGTTCTTGCACTTACCTTTAACCGTTTGGATCTCTTTGGTGCTATCTGCACTGTATCTGATTGGAGCTTGTCTTTCCTATTATCTTGATTGTGTCAGAATTGTTTGGGATGGGTTTCGCTGTTGGGGTTAGAGCTGAGGCCCAAGATCTGCTTAGTGCTCAGGTGGAGACCAGAAGGAACCAGAGCTCCAGGTCAGGAGTGAAGTTCTCAGTCCCCATGGTCCAAGTTACTCCCTGTTTGGGGCAAGTGTTTTTGCCTTCTTGCATAAGATACTGCTCTACTACTTGGGTTAGAGCTCCTAGGAGTCTTGCTTCCTCTGGGTTCTGTGAGATTGGGTGTAGAGTTGTGTCCTGGGATCTGCTGAGTGGCCCAGACTGGAAGGAATCTGTGCTCTGGGCCAGGAGTGAATTCCTGGGTTCCAGTGGGTCCCAGTTACTTCCTGTTTGGGACATGTGTTGCTGTCTCCTTACCTGAGATACTGCCCGGGTTAGAGTTCCTGGGAGGCACTATTCCTCTGGGTTTTGTGGAGTTGGGTATAGAGCTGCTGCCTGTGATCTGCTCTGTGCTTGGGCCCAGATAGGAGGTCTCTCGCATATCCCTATCTTAATTACTTACATCAGATTCTTTTTCCTTAGATGTGTTTATTTGACAGTCAACATTAGTCATCATAAATTTCAACCAAATCCCTGTCATTTATACAGACTAACCTTTTCTAAATACATGAATAGGGTGTTAGGTTTAGTTTTATTCCCTTATATAGAAAGCTTTTTTATAATTTTGTCTACCAATAGAATTTAAGTATAGACAATAGACTATTGAAAAACTGACAACATAAGAGTATTTATCTAAAAAAATATGTGCTCACATTTTCAATTTTCTGATGGAATATAGGTGTCCCTTGGGGGAAGAGGAAATTTGTATGGACATAACAGTCACAATAATAAATAACTATATGATTTACAAATGGAGTATATTTATAGATTTCACATACAAGTTAAGAAGATTCTAAAACTGAAATAAATCTTTGAAAGTATATAAGTCACTGAGTTACTTGTGTACATGGAATGAGAAAAATATTCCATGTTTACCCAGTGTGGGATATTCTTAAATTTTTTTAATATAGAATTTCTGAAAAAATTTTCCGGCATGGAAATATTTCCAATAAAATTAGCTACATAGATTAGAAACTCTCTGATTCCAAAAAACATTAAGTTTATATATTTGTGTATGTGTGTAATGTGTCATTGGTTTAATTTGGATGGTTTTTTTTTAGAAAACTAGATATTTCCTTGAAAATATAAAAATTTTATTTCTAGAAGAACTGAGCTCCCAAAGCCAAAATGAGTATCATTAGACCATTGTCCAGGTATCAGAAATATGTCCTTACTCAGAAAGCTTTGTGAGTCTAATAGTAACTGATATTCTTTTACTTTTATTTTTACATTGATCTGTTTTCTGCTCCAGTGGCCATACTGACTTTCAAATATTTGCATCAGATCTTCATATAGTAATTGTGTACATATGATCCATGATAATCTTCCAATATCTGAAATAATAATTTAAACCATACTTAGTACTATATATATATGTATATATACATATATATATACACACACATATATATGTATAATATATACATATATATTATATATATGTATAATTTATATATAATTGATAATATGTACATATACATATGTATGTATATATGTATATATACATATTATAATATGTATGTACATAATTTATAATATGTATATATGTATTATGTATAATATATATACATATATATACATACATATATATATGTATGTATTATATTGAAGAGTATCTACTGCCTCAGAGTATTCATTCTTTAGTCAATTATATTCAGGAGTGCTGAAAGATTTTTTTATGGTATTTATATTTTCTCATTGAATGAGTTCAATTTAATATGTGCTAATTCATCAAAATTCTAATCCTCAGAAGTGAAGGGAAGTACAAAAGAGAAAGTTTCATGAACATCAACTATCTCTGCCTATGCCAGTCACAGCTAGATACAAGGGTAGAGTCCCCTTCTAACTGAGATACCAATAAGCACAGCAGTAGAAAATGTATGTGTAGCCCAGATTTCCTTTTTACTGACATTAAAGAAAAGCAGCTAGTGTTCTGATATACACACAGATCACATAATACACAAAATACACCGCCAAATATAAAACTAGGATGTATATAATATATATTATATATGTTAATAATGTAAATTACACATATTAGTTATATATATATTTAAATACTAGTCAAAATTTTTCAGTAACATTCAAGTGTCAAATGAAACATTTTGGGCATACTGAAAGCAGTGTTTTAATGTGTAACAAAAACAGAATAACATAAGTTAATTAGATTCAAATACTTATTTTATCACTATGCACTCCGTATTATCTACAACTTGTTAAAATAAATGGACAAAGGCAAAAAAACAACAAAATCTAATCTGTTACACAGATTTTTTTTATAAAGCCCCTGATTTGAAGGCTATGAATACCTTATTTAAGAAATATGGAAAGGGAAGTAACAAAAATGGTGTGTTGAGGAAATGACTATTGTATTTTAGAGGAGATTTTTTGCTCTTATAATAGATGCTTCACAGAATATTTGTAAATCTCTAAAAAGCAGTGTCACTTTATGTTTTCAATCTAATAAAAGCATTTTTCCCTAAAAATAATTTAAAAATGTCAATTAAATTATTTGTTTTAATATTTTAAGGCTTAACATTTAAAGAAAACATTGTTATTAGAAATTCATATATCCCTACAACAATCCTGATCCAAAAAGAAATTTCTGTGGTAGTTGATGTTCAGAGTGAATATTTTATAATTTAATTGCACTGAGAATCATCCTATGGCAATTAAAATGTCAGTGTTATATCTATTTACATATTCTGAACTAAAACCATTATGATCCATTTCTTCCTGGCTTATTTTCTTCTTACAAAGGTGAGAGACTCTTCTTGACATTTGTGAATGGAAAAGGATGGTAGCAGGTGACGTAATGATAGCAGAAAAGTGTGACTAGTCTCACTATCTCCAAGCAGAGTAAGACCACAAATACTGAAAGACTAAAAACTGGGTTGGACTATAAACCTCAAAGGTAGCCTCTCCTACTACCACCTTGCACTAGCTAGGTCACACTCCTTAAAGACCTCAAAAGAACCCAAATAACATCACTAGAAACAAAGTGCTCAACATGTAAGTATTACATGTTATAGTCAGGCTATGAAATTCTGTTATCAATACATTTACAACCATCAATTAAAAAAAATGAATTTGTTCTTTGTGGTTAACTTATTTTAAAAATTTTGTTTAAAGTAAAAGTTTAAAGTATTTTTCATAATAGTTTCTTTATTTGTACTTTCTTATTGAAAATACATTAATCTTTCATATAATGCAACCCAATCATAGTTTCCCCTTCTTCTATTCCTTCTGCATCCCCCACATCTGTCCCCTTCCATAGATCTATTTTCTCTCAGTTTCTCCTTCCGAAAAGAGCTGCATTCCAAGAAATGAGAGCCAAACAGGACAAAACAAGATGCAATAAGACAAGACAAAAAGCACTTATGACAAGGCTAGTCAAGGCAACTCAATTGACAGAAAGGAGTTTTAAGATTAGTCAAAAGAGTCAGAGATACAAACATTCCCACTGTTATGAGTTACAAAAATACACCAACATAATAGTGATAATACATATTCAGAGGACCTTGTGCAAACCTATGACAGCATCTTGCTTTCAGTTTCAGTCTCTGTGAGTGCATGTAATCCCTGCTTAGTTGATTTGATGGACCGTGCCCTCCTGGTGTCCTCCAACCCCTCTGATTATTACACTAGTTTCTTACTTTCTTCCACAGAGTTCCCAGTATCTGCTTATAGGACTCTGAAGTCACTCTTAACTGCTTCCAGAATATGCCTATCTGATGACAAGTGGAAAAGACATCAATCTATGAGTATAATAGATTATCATTGGAATTATTTTATTAATTATTATTATTTTAGACTAGTAATGCTTATTTCTATCCTAGATCTCTGGGCTATCCAGTGTCTTGCTTCTGGCCAGGCAGAAAGTGTTAGACATGGGCTCCTTCTTGTGCAATGGAAGTAAATCAGACATTGATTCTCCCTCTCTACGACCTCTAGGACAACATTGACATAGAACTTTGTTGACAACTATGTTAGATATAACCAACCAGAGGTTTCATTTGTTGATGAGGTATGTCTATTTGTGGCTTTATTGTACTCATAATTACCTAGATGTCTGTAAACAAATTACTGAATTTAAAAGTGTGGTGTAGGCCATCAGCAGTCTGCACTTACGCCTACATCTGTGACAAACTGGCATGCCTTCTCCCATCCCACAGCCTGGTCTGTCTCCCAAGAGGTCTGCCATCAACAGGAACAAAGGTAAGACCCCACCCTCAAAACTCACATGACTGGGACCCCCAACAGAGACCAGCGAAGGGAATATTTTCTGCCCTGCCAGAGCACCACCACCTTTCAGGTTTGCGCTTCTACCTGTATCCATAGCAGATCAGCCTGTCTGCTCACAAAACTCAAAGCTGTGCTTGTCTCCCAGGAGAATTTCCATACCAGGGACGTGGGAGGCCTGATCTAACAGAGATAGTACTATATGTCTTCCAGGAGGCCTGCTCCAATCCAATATATCCAGACCAGTTAACACCAGAGACAAAGAGCAGCACAAGACAACCAACTGAACCCATGTACATTGGCACTATCTGAACCAAGTTCTCCTACCACAGCAAGCCCTGGATACCATAACACTGGAATAGCAAAATTATGACTTTAAAGAAGCTTTAGAGAAGATATAAATAATTCCCTTAAAGAAATATAGGAAAATACAGGTAAACAGGTAGAAGTTTTAAACAGCAAACAAATATACCCCATATCCCATATCCCATAAACAAATGGAGACTAATCCTGGAGATGGAAAATCTAGGAAAGAGAACAGAAACTACAGATGCAAGTATCATCACCAGAATACTATAGATGGAAAAGAGAATCTAAGGAGTAGAAGATACCAGATATGATACTGATATTAGGTCAAAGAAAAAATTTCTAAGTCAAAACATCCAAGAAATCCAGTACACAATGAAAATATCATACCTAAGAAAAACAGGAAGAGAAGAGGGTGAATATTCCCAGCTTAATGGCCCACAAAACATCTTCTACAAAATCATAAAGAAAACTTCCATAACATAGAGAAAGTGATGGTGACAAATGTACAAGAAGTATACACAACATCAAATATATTGGACCAGAAAGAAAATTCCCCTGCCACATAATAATCAAAACACTAAATGTACAGTATGAAGAAATAATATTAAAGGCTACTTGGAATAAGACCAAGTAACATACAAAGGCAGATCAATCACAATTATACCTGACTTCTCAACAGAGATTCTAAAGCCAAAAGATCCTGGAGAAATGTCTTGCAGAATCCAAGAGACCACAATGCCAGCCCAGACTACTATACCAGCAAAACTCACAATCACCATAGATGGAGAAATGAAGATACTCCATGGCAAAACTAAATATAAAAAGTATCTTTCTATTAACCCAGCACTACAGAAGATATTAGAAGGAAAACTCCAATACAAGGACAGTAACTATACCCAAGAAATCACATGAAATTAATTATCTCACAAAACCCCCAAGAAGAGAATTATACATAATACCACATCTCAAAATGAAATAAGAATAGCTAACAATTAGTGGTCATTAATATCTCTCAACATCATTGAAATCTATTTCCCAGTAAAAAGACACAAGCTAACAAACTGGATATGTAAAAAGGATCCATCATTCTGCTATACACAAGAAAGATGCCTCAGTGATAAAGATAGACACTACCTCAGATAGGGCTGAGAAAAGTTTTCCAAGAAAATGGTCCCAAGAAACTTCCTGCAGTAGCCATTCTAATATCCAATAAAATAGATGTTCAACCAAAAACAGTCAAAAGAGATAGGAAAGAACACTTCATATTCATCAAAGAAAAATTTCACCAAGATAAAGTCTCAATTCTGAATATCTACCCCCAAATTTCCAGGGTACATGTTCATAAAAGGAGCTTGGCCAAAGCTCAAAACACATATTGAAGCCCACTCAATACCAGTGGGAGATTTCCATACCTAAATCCCAGCAGATAATAAATAGGTAATCACATGGAAATTAAACATGAAACAAATCACTTCACAAAAAAACCCAAAAGAAGAGAATTACACACATAATACTAAACAGAGACAGTGAAACTAACAGAAATGGTGAACCAAGTAGATTTAACAGGTATCTAAAGAATATTTCACCCTAAAACAAGGAATATACCTTTTTCTTAGCACCTCAAAGGACCTTCTCCAATACTGATCATATAATCAGACAAAAAAAAAAGCCTCAACACATACAAAAAGATTGAAATAATGCCTTACATTCTATCTGATCATCGCTGATTATGGGTATACTTCTACAAAAACAACAAAAAGCTCACGTATTCTTGGAAACTGAACAATGTTCTAGTCAATGATATCTTAGTCAGTATAGAAATAAAGAAATTAAGGACTTCCTAGAATTCAATGACATTTAATGTGAAACATACCTAAACTTATGGGTCACAATGAAAGCAGTTTTAAGAGGAAAATGAAGAGCACTAAGTGCATTCATAAAGTTATTGGAGATATCACATACTAGTAACTTAACAACATAACTGAAACTGCCAGAATAAAAAGAAGTTAACACAGGCAAGAGGAGTACAGGGCAGGAAATAGTCAAATTCAGGGATGAAATCAGCTACTTGGAAACAAAATGAACAATAAAAAGAATCAAGAAAACCATGAGTTGGATCTTAAAGTAAATCAATAACATGGATAAATCCATAGCCAAACTTACTAAAGGTAAAGAGATAGTATCTAAAATAACAGAATCAGAAAGAAAAAGGGAGATATAACAAAAGAAACTGAGAAAATTTAAAAAATAATCACATTTTACTAGAAAAGTCTATACTCAACAAAACTGGAAAATCTAGAAGAAATGATTGATTTGTTAGAGAGATACCATGTACAAACTTAAATCAAGATCAAGCAAACTATCTGAACACTGCAATAGCCCCTAAGATAAAAGTCTCCCAATGTAAAAAACAAGCAAGCAAACAAACAAACAAACAAAAACTCCAAAGCCCAGGGCCAGATGGTTTTAGTGCAGAATTCTACTAGATTTCCAAAAGAAGATCTAATATCAATATTCATCAAAGTATTCCTCAAAATGGAAACAGATGAAACACTATCTAATATGTTCTATGAAGCCATAATTACTCTGATACCTTAACCAAACCCTGACCCAACAAAGTACAAAAACTTTAGACCAATTTCACTTATGAACAGGGATAAAAAAATACTCAACAAAACTTTCAGAAGCCAAATGCAAGAACAAACCAAAAACCAGAATATACCACCATCAACTAGGCTTCATCCCAGGGATAAAGGGATGGTTCAATATACAAAAAACCCTCAAAATAAATCAATATATAAACAAACACAAAGGAAAAAAATTACATGATTAACTCATCACATGTTGAGAAAGTCTTTGACAAAATTCAATGCTCCATCATGTTAAAATTCTTAAGGAAATGAGAAATTCAAGCATACACTTAAACATAATAAAAGCAATTTACAGAATACCAATACCCAATATCAATTAAATGGAAAGAAACTTGAAGCATTTCCATTAAATCAGGGACAAAACAATGTTGTCCGGTCTCTGTGTATTCAGTATAGTACTTGGAATACTAGTTAGAGCAATTAGACAACAAAAGGAGATCAAGAGGATACAAATTGAAAAAATAGAAGTCAAAGTATCGCTATTTGAGGTTGATATGATATTGTACATAAAGTGACCCCCCAAAAATTCTACCTGAGAACTCTTAGAGCTGATAAAAAATTTCAGCAAAATGCTTGGATATAAAAGTAAGTCAAAGAAAAGAGTAGCCTGTGGGACTGCGTAAGGGTATTCTGGGTTGTGGCTGGGCAGTAGCCTAGAACCCTGAGACTCTGTGTGAGAACTGGCAGGAGTTTGGCATGCCCCTAGAACCCAGTGTCCTGAAAAACAGTCTAGTCTCCATAAAACTCAGTCACGTAAGCCGGCCATTACAGACCCTGCCAAAGTGCACAGGTAGAGGGCATGACTAGAGGCCTCAGGCTCTAGGGATTTACATACTAATGAAGGCCAGAGGGCTGAGCAAATTAAGCATGCCTCCCAAGATCCTCCCCCATTCCTCCCCCTTTCTCCCTACCTGTTCAACCCAGGACTGGCCTGAGTTTTACAGGGCATACTTCCAGATTCATCCACCATCTGTCATGACAATAAACCTTTTGGAACCAAGGACTTCCTTGTGTCATTGTGGCCTGCCACTGCCAAAGCCTCTGGGCTGCTGGAACCATAGACGTTTCTCCTGTATGTGGGACCCACCACAGCGTGGAAACTCACTGGGAATTCACCGCTGCGGCCTGTAATTTTTCCCCACAGTAGCCTTCCTTCATATAAATTATAAACGGGATAAGAAAATAAATTAGAGAAACAACATCCCTCACTGTAGCCACAAACAATATAAAATAACTTGTTGTAAATCTAATCAAGCAAATGAAAGATCTGTATTACAAGACCTTTTTTAAAAGTTCCTCTAGAAGGAAGTCAAAGAAGTCCTCAAAAGATAGAAAGGTCTTTCCTGCTCATAGATCAGCATGAGTAACATAGTGAAAATCGCCATCTTCCTAAAAGCAATTCATAGATCCAATGTAATTCCCATCAAAATACCAACACAATTCTTCACAGATATGGAAAGAACAATTCCTGACTTCATATGGACAAACAAAATGTCCAGGATAGCTACAGCAATCCTGAACAATAAGAGAAGTTATTAGAGGAGTCATCATCCCTGAGCTCAAGCTATACTTCAGAGCAACAGTGAAAAAACTGCACTGTATTTGTACAGAGACAGATAGGATGATCAATGGAATACAATCAAAGCCCCAGACATAAACCCACACAACTTTGGACAAATGATCTCTGACAAAGAAACCGAAACCATACAAAACAGTGGAAAAAAGAAAACATCTTCAACAAATGGTACTCATTTAACTGGCAGTCTGCAGGTGAATTAAGAACCTAAACATATAGTACTGGAAGTCTTAGCCAGAGCAATTAGACAACAAAAAGAAGTCATAGGGATACAAATAGGTAAGGAAGAAGTCAAAATATCGCTATTTGCAGATGATATGATAGTATACTTAAGTGACCCCCAAACTTCCACCGGAGAACTCCTAAACCTGATAAACAACTTCAGCAAAGTGGCTGGTTATAAAATCAACTCAAACAAATCAGTAGCCTTGCTCTACATGAAAGATAAACAGACTGAAAAAGAAATTAGGGAAATGACACCCTTCACAATAGTTGCCAATAATATAAAATACCTTGGGGTGAATCTAACCAAGCAAGTGAAAGACCTGTATGACAAGAACTTCAAGTCTCTGAAGAAAGAAATTGAAGATCTCAGAAGATGGAAAGATCTCCCATGCTCATGGATTGGCAGGATTAATATAATAAAAATGGCCATCTTGCCAAAAGCAATCTACAGATTCAATGCAATCCCCATTAAAATCCCAACTCAATTCTTCACAGAGTTAGAAAAGGAAAATCTCAAATTCATATGGAATAACAAAAAACCCAGGATAGCGAAAACTATTCTCAACAATAAAAGAACTTTGGGAGGAATCACCATCCCTGACCTCAAGCTGTACTACAGAGCAATAGTGATAAAAACTACCTGGTATTGGTACAGAGACAGGAAGGAAGATCAATGGAATGGAATTGAAGACCCAGAAATGAACCCACACTCCTATGGTCACTTGATCTTTGACAAAGGAGCTAAAACTGTCCAGTGGAAAAAGGACAGCATTTTCAACAAATGGTGCTGGTTCAACTGGAGGACAACATGTAGAAGAATGAAAATTGATCCATTCTTATCCCCTTGTACAAAGCTCAAATCTAAGTGGATAAAGGACCTCCACATAAAACCAGATACACTGAAACTAATAGAAGAGAAGGTGGGGAAAAGCCTCGAATACTTGGGCACAGGGGAAAAGTTCCTGAACAGAACTCCAATGGCATATGCTCTAAAATCGAGAATTGACAAATGGGACTTCATAAAATTGCAAAGTTTCTGTAAGGCAAAGGACACTGTCAATAGGACAAAACGACAACCAACAAATTGGGAAAAGATCTTTACCAATCCTTCATCTGATAGAGGGCTAATATCCAATATATACAAAGAACTCAAGAAATTAGACTGCAGACAACCAAATTACCCTATTAAAAAATGGGGTATAGAGCTTAACAAAGAATTTTCAACAGAAGAAACTCGAATGGCCAAGAAGCACCTAAAGAAATGCTCGGCATCCTTAGTCGTCAAGGAAATGCAAATCAAAACAACCCTGAGATTCCATCTCACACCAGTCAGAATGGCTAAGATTAAAAACTCAGGTGATAGTAGATGCTGGCGAGGGTGTGGAGAAAGAGGAACACTCCTCCATTGTTGGTGGGACTGCAAGATGGTGCAACCACTTTGGAAATCAGTTTGGCGGTTCCTCAGAAAATTGGACATAGCATTACCCGAGGATCCAGCTATACCACTCCTAGGCATATACCGAGAAGATGCTCGAACATATAATAAGGACGTATGCTCAACTATGTTCATAGCAGCCTTATTTATAATAGCCAGGAGCTGGAAAGAACCCAGATATCCTTCAACTGAGGAATGGATTCAAAAAATGTGATATATTTACACAATGGAGTATTACTCAGCTATTAAAAACAATGAATTCGAGAGGTTCCTAGGTAAATGGATGGAACTAGAAATTATCATCCTGAGTGAGGTAAGCCAATCACAAAAGAACACACATGGTATTCACTCACTGATTATTGGATATTAGCCCAGAACCTTGAAATGCCCAAGATGCAACTCACAGGCCACATGAAGTCCATAAAGAAGGAAGACCAAGTGGGGGTGATTCGGTCCTTCTTAGAAGGAGCAACAAAATACTCAAGGGAGCAAATATGGAGACAAAGCGAGGGACAAAAACTGAAGGAGGGGCCATCTGAAGACCTTTCCACCTGAGTATCCATCCCATGTGCAGTCACCAAAGGTAGATGCTGATGTGGAAGTCAGGAAGTGCATGCTGATAAGAGCCTGATATGGATGTCTCCTCAGAGGTCTTCAAGAGTCTGACATATTCAGAGGCAGATGCTCACAACTAGCCATTGAACTGATCATGGGTTTCTCAATAGAGGAGTTAGAGTGAAGACTGAAGGAGCTGAAAGTATTTGCGGCACCATGAGGAGAACAATAATACCAACCAACCACAGCTCCCAGTGTCTAAACCACCAGCCTGGGAGCACTTGGGGGGGGGGAATCCAGGGCTTCAACTGAATATGTAAGAGTGGAGGGCCCTGCTGGGCATAGGTGGAAGAAGAGAACCTTGACCTCATGAAGGCTGGATGCCCCAGGGGGTGGGAATTTTGAGGGTGGGGAGGTGGGAGTGGGGGGGAATAGATAGAGGTTACATCCACAGAGAAGAAGGAGGAGGGGTGAGGGGATTGGGGGTTCCGGGGTTGGTGGGGGATGGGATAAGGGGGCAACATAGGAAATGTAAATAAAACATCCAATAAAAAAAAAGAACCTAAACATAAAACCAGATACACTGAATGTAATAGAAGAAAAAGTGGAAAATGGCATTGAATTGTATTGGCACAGGGGAAATTTTCATGAACAGAACATCAAGGGCTCAGGCTCTAAGTTCACCAATTGATAAAAAAAAAATAAAAATGGAGTATAGAGCTAAATACAGTGTTCTTTGTTAATAATTAAATTAACATTTTATTTTCCAAATAAGTTAAAGTATTTTTTTTTAATTTCCCACAAATAGTAAAGGATAAAGATACTTTTTCTGTCAAAGTTAAGTGCTATTATAGAAATTCAAAACAATCTTATAGCAGAGTTTGCTGAGTGTTGAAATCTTCACCTAAATTATTGGAGCTTGTTTGTTTAATGATATGAATATTTAGAATGAGAAATAACTCAAAACCTTACCTGGATATTGATTTCATGTGAGATGCTGTAAACACAGTATTCTTAACAGAGAAACCTTGAATGGCTGACAAACATTTAAACAAATGTTCAGTATCTGCAAACACATGTCACAGAAATGCAAATCAAAATGAACCCAAGATTCCACCAATCAAATTGGCTAAGATAAAACCTCAAACAACGGCATATGCTTGTGAGGATGTGGAGAAAAGGGAACACTCCTCCATTGCTGGTAGGATTGCAAACTTATACAACCACTCTGAAAATCAATATGGTGATTCATCAAGAAATTGGTGATCATTCTACCTGAAGACCCAGCTTCTGGGCATAGTCACAAATGATACTCCATCATACCACAAGGACACATTTGTTTTTGTATTATGTTCATAACACCTTTATTTCTAGTAGATAGTAACTGGAAGTTACTCAGATGTCCCTCAACAAAAGAAAGGGTACAGAAAATGTGGCTCATTTATACAATGTAATATTATTGATCTATTAAAACAAGGACAATATGAATGTTGCAGGCAAATGGAGAAAACTAGAAAATATCATCCAGAGTAACATAACCCAGACACAAAAGGACATGCATGCTATGTACTCACAGCTAAGTGCATATAAGCCATAATATACACAACTGATCCTAAAATGTTAAACAAGAAGAAAGGCCCACATGAGGATGTTTAAATCTCACTTAGAAGGGGAACAAAATAATTATGGGAAGCAGAGAGAGGGAGGGTTCTGGGTGGAAGAAGGGAAGGGGATGGGAAAGGAGTGTCAGTATCAGTTTAGGAACAGATAGGAAAGAAGACAAGAGAGCCAAGACAATAAATGGAAATATACACCTGCCAGGTAGTGGGCAGGGGGAATCTGTACAAAGTCCAAGAGATGTAGGAGAGACGAGGCTCCCAAGACTCAATGTGAGTGTCCTTTGTCAAAATGCCCAACAGTGGAGAGACGGATACTGAAGAGAGCACCACCTCCAGCAGTTAAACATGACCTTTATTTGAGCAGTAAGTATGCAAACACACCTTCAAAATTTTTGACGCAAATTTGTTCCTGTCTGTGATGGTTTGTATATGCTTTACCCAGGGAGTGGCCCTATTAGAAGGTGTGGCTCTGTTGGAGCAGGTGTGTCATTGTGGATGTGGGCTTTAAGACCCTCATCCTAGCTGCCTAGAAGTCAGTGTTTTATTAGCAGGCTTCAGATGAAGAAGTAGAACTCTCAACTCCTGCACAATGCCTGCCTGGAAGCCATCATGTTTGTGCCTTGATAATAATGGACTGAACCTCTGAACCTATAAGCCAGCCCCAATTAAATGTTGTTCTTATAAGAGTTGCCTTTGTCATGACGTCTGTTAACAGCAATAGAACCCTAACTAAGACACTGTCTAAAAGAAATGCAGGGACAAATTAGAGCAGAGACTAAAGGGAAGGCTGTCCAGTGATTGTTCCAACTTGTAATCTATTCCATGGGTGAGCACCAAACCTGGACACTATTACTGATGCTATGTTCAGCTTGCAGACAGGAGCCTAGAATGGCTGTCATATGAGAGGCTTTACCAGCAACTGAGTAAGACAGATGCAGCTACTCACAGTTAAGCATTCAAACGAATTCCAGGATCCCTGTGGAAAAGTTAGGGAAAGGATGAAGGAGCTGAAGAAGATGGCAACCCCATATGAAGACTAATATTGTTAACTAATCTGGACTCTTGGGAATTCCCATAAACTAAGCGACCAACTGAAGAGAATACAGGGCCTTGTCCAAGGCTGATGGCACATGTGAAGTAGAGGGCTGCCTATCTGGCCTTAGTGGGAGTAGATACATTTATTTCTGCAGAGGTTTCATGCCTAAGGGAGGGGAGGTCCCACCAGGTGTCCTGGTGGGGTGGCACCTTCTCAGAGGAGAGAGTGAGTGGAGATGGGGTGAAAACTATTCAAGGGAAGACAGTGGAAGGGCAATTTGGGAATGTAAATAAATAAAATTAACAATGGTGATGATAATAATAAAATAATGAAATTCAGAGATAAATTATTTCAGCTAGAAAAAAAATTGTCCTGAGTGAGGCAATCCAGAATGCCAAAGGAAATGTGGTATGTGTCCTCTTATATTTGGATATTAGCCATTAGGTCATAAATTAGCAGGGTACAATCCATATAACCACAAAGATTTGTCATAATGCTATTGACTAGGGCAGAAGAGACAATAGAATAGATAGTTATGGATGGATTGATGGATGGATTTATGTATGGATAGATGGGTGCATGGATGAATAGATAGATGCATGGATGGATAGATGGATGGATGTTGGGCTGTAATAGGAGGATCAGGCAGATATGGAGAGGGAAAGGGGAAGGTAAATGAGGGAATTCAGTGGAAGCCAGTATATATAAGGACCACTTGAAAAATCATTTGGAAACCTAATATAGTAGAAACTTCTTAAAAACTTATACATATATAAACATTTTAATGGAATCATTAAACATCCTTTATTTTTGTAATTGATGTATGATTGTGCATGTGTGTAGTTATGCATATGTGAGGGCAGATGCCTAAAAGAGCCAAATAAGTTGGATCCCATTGAAGGTAAAGCATAGACAATTGTGAATTGTCTGATATGGAAACTCAGATCCAATTCATATTCTGTGGAACAACAGCATTATACTCTTAACAGCTGAGTCATCTTTCCATTCCTAATCTCCTGTACTCCTAAAAAGTTCAGGAAGGGCTATTATCTATACTTGTCACTAAGGATTCTGCACTTCATCTTAAATCAGTTGCACTGGGTTATTGTAGCTTTAATTGGTTAGCATGGCATATTTCTGGAACCTACAATATCCTGGGATTTGCCCCGAATCTTAAGGTTCACTGTCACAGATTCATCCGTATTCCATTTAGGAGCTATAATCACAGAATCTGCTTTTGCTACAGGTTTTCAGACTAGTTGCTTTATTATTTATGAAGCGTTAGTATAATGCTCACAGCTAATCATTGAACTGATCAAGGGGTTCCCAATGGAGGAGTTAGAGTGAAGATTGTAGGAGCTGAAAGGGTTTGTGGCTCCATGAGGAGAGCAACAATACCAACCAACCTGAGCTTCCAGGGTCTAAACCACCAGCCTGGGAGCACTTAGGATGTGATCCATGGCTCCAGCTGTATATGTAAGGGAGGATGGCCCTGTCAGGCATAGGTGGGAGAGGAGATCCTTGGTCTCATGAAGGCTGGATGCCCTGTGTGTGGGAATTCGAGGGTGGGTAGGTGGGAGGGGGGATAGGTAGGATCACATCTGCAGAGAAGCAGGAGAAGGGGTGATGGAATAGGGGTTCCTGGGCAGGGTTGGGGAGGGTGGGAAGGAGATAACAACTGAACTGTAAATAAAATATCCAATAAAAATACAAAAAAAAAAAAAGAATTCAAGGAATAAGATGAAATAGGCTTTTTAATTTGAGTGGTAGTTTGAATATCCTTGCTTCAGGGAGTTACACTAGTTAGATATGTGGCCTTGTTGGAAGAGGTGTGGCCTTGTTGGGAGAAGTGTGTTATTATGACTGTGGGCTTTAAGACCTTCTACTTTGCTACTTGGAAGCCAGTCATTTCCTAGTGGCCTTCAGATGATGATGTAGAACTCTCAGCTCCTCCTGGACCAAGACTGCCTGTACTCTGTCATGTTCCCACCTTGATGATAATGTACTGAACCTCTGCACCTGTAAGCCAGCCCAAATTAAATGTTATCCTTATAAGGGTACCTTGGTCATGGTGTTTGCTCTCAGTAGTAAACCCCTAACCATGACAATTTATATGTCCAATAGAAAATGAAAAGAGACTTTTTTCTTCTTTCATTGTACTTTTTCCCCAGTTTATTTTTTATTCCATCATCTACTGTTATTTTTGTGTCTTATTTTTAGAAAAGAATTGCATGTCCAGGCATTAATCTGATTGCTCATAGTTTGTTTGAAAAACCTTCCAGTGAGATAATAAAAGTCTGAATGGTCAAAATGAACCACTCTATAAGAATTTTAATCCAGTAATATGTCTTCTCTGGAAGGGATAACATCCAAAGACCATTAAGGTCTGTTTGATCTTGCTGGAATACAGACATGCTACACACTATTAATCCCTCTGTCTAGAATACAGACATGCCCTTAGTAAAAACAAAATAGGTAATATTTGTTTTTAGAAGGAAGGGAACATGTTTGAAAGTGACATCCAATTAGGGACAAACAATGTAGCCAATCAGAAAAAGATATAACAAAATAGTTCATTGATAGGGTATGTCTAACTCTCAGGAAATAGGACAAGAAAGAGATGCAACTTAAGAGAGCAGTGCAGAGACAGAAATAAAAAAGAAGTTTTACTGGGATAGTTTACAGAGAAAGATTAGAGATGAAGACAGAATGAGCTAGGGAATGAGGAGACCATGTCAGTCTATGTGAAAGGCTAAAGGCAATACTCTCAATTACAAGTAAGATTTTAAATAAAAATATTTGACCAACACTAAGTTTAAACTAATGTCCTAGTAACATATCTCAATATTTAAATTTTAAAATACTGTATTTTAGCTAAATTTTACTAAATAAAACTTGAAGCTCATATTAACAACTTATGAGGCATATATTAAACTGTGATGCCAAGGGAATGAAATGCATTTGAAGTCAGCTTACATTTTATGCAAAAAAATTCCAAAAATACAACATGTATAATAAATAGTCTCTTCTATAATAATTAAAATATATTACCTAGTTTTGAAATTGTTTTATGTGTCTTTAGCCATTTACTAGTTTATAGAAGAATTCATTTACTAGTTTATTTAGTATTTTGCATGAAAAAATATACAAAACATAGTGTAATCTCTCTTTTTTTTATTTCACTCATACTCTAATAATTGATTTAACAGAAAGGAAATACCAGCAGATAAAGTTCTCAGTCCTTCTTTTTCCTGTGGTTGCAGGTTATTAGTTATCTCCTCTCAGAAGGATTGAGCTGATCATTATATCCCTAGACATAATTACATGGTCTTCTGGTTTAAGGGCTGGAAATGAAAAAACACCTTTTTATAACCTCACACAGAAATTAATCATAGATTTTATTTTTACCAGAGTTATTTCTTACTCATGCATTAATGAAATGATAATTTCTTAATTAATAAATTAGTAGAATTAACAAAATATCTAGAAACATAGTAGTTAAGAGAACAAGTTGAGTGTAGAGACACATATGCCCAGATCACATATCAGCAGTATAATGACATGTGAGACCTGCAGATGAAATAAAAGGGGTCATACAGAAACTTAATGAGACTGCCAAGGCACCAGCTGGTGCTGCTAGAAACAGGGGTTCACATCTCAGCATCTGGGTCACAATTTACCATATGAGGAGGAAAATGACAGGCAAGCTTAATGTGGTAGGGCAAATGTTACGTTTCCTTCATTGCAGTCACCTTTAAAAGGCGATATTCTAGAGAATTTGTGGCTGCCTGTCATGGTAACAAAAGACACAAAGGAAATGGTGTCAGGGTTTCAGAATATACCAGTAGATGAAAACACAAAATTAATTTAAATTTTTTATTATTTAATTTTCAAATCTCTCAATCTTTTAAATCTTTCAAATAATCAGGACAATCTTCTTTTTGTCCTGAACACATAGATATGTGGATGAGTAGTTGTAAGGTTAAAACTATTGAGTTCTAAAGAAAATGTGTAAGTAGTGCCTATTTTTATGCTATCATCTTTACTATCAAATAATGTAAACTTGCTATTATCCTTTACCCCTTATTTGCTCCCATGAGCATTTTGTTACTCCTTCTAAGAAGGACAGAACCACCCATACTTTGGTCTTTCTTCTTCATGAGCTTCACATTGTCTGTGAGTTATATCTTGGGTATTGTGAACTTTTGGGCTAATATCCACTCATCAGTGAGTGCATACCATGTGTGTTCTTTTGTGATTGGGTTTCCTCAATCAGGATGACTTTCTCTAGTTTCATTTTCCTAAGAATTTCATGAGTTTACTGTTTTTAATATCTGAGTAGTATTCAATAGTGTAAATGTATCACATTTTCTGTATTCATTCCTCTGTTGCAGGACATCTGGGTTCTTTCTAGCTTCTGGCTATTATAAATAGGGTTGCAATGAACATAGTGGAGCATGTGTCCTTTTTATATGTTGGAGCATCTTCTGGGTATATGCCCAGGAGTGGTATTGATAGGTCCTCAGGTAATACCATGTCCAATTTTCTGAGAAACCACCAGATTGTTTTCCAGAGTGGTTATACTAGCTCACAGTCCCACCAACAATAGAGGAATCTTCCTCTTCTTCCACATCCTTGCCAGCATCTGCTATCATCTCAATTTTTGATCTTAGCCATTCTGAGTGGTGTATGGTGGAATCTCAGGGTTGCTTTGATTTGCATTTCCCTGATGATTCAGGATGTTGAACATTTCTTTAGGTGCCTCTTGGCCATTCTACTTTCCTCTGTTAAGAATTCTTTCTTTAGATCTCTACCCTATTTTTGATAGGGATATTTGGTTGCCTAGAGTCTAGTTTCTTGAGTTCTTTGTGTATTTTTTATATTAGACCTCTATCAGATGTATGATTGGTAAAGATCTTTTCCCAAACTGCTGGTTGCCATTTTGTCCTCTTGACAGTGTCCTTTGCCTTACAGAAGCTTTGCAATTGTATGAGGTCCCATTTGTCAATTCTTATCTTTGAGAATAAGCCATTTGTGTTCTGTTTAGGAACTTTTCTTCTGTGTCCATGTGTTCAAGGCTCTTCCTCACTTTCTCTTCTATTAGTTTCAGTGTATCTGGTTTTATGTGGAGGTCCTTGGTGGACTTGGATTTGAGCTTTTTACAAGGATATAAGAATGGATTGATTTGCATTCTTCTGACCATGCTGACCTCCAGTTGAACCAGCACCATTTGTTGAAAATGTTGCATTTTTTCCACTGGATGGTTTTAGCTTCTTTGTCAGAGATCAAGTTACCATAGGTATGTGGGATCATTTCTGTGTCTTCAATTCTATTCCATTGATCTTCCTGCCTGTCACTGTATCAATACCATGAAGTTGTTATTTTTTTTTTTATCACTTTTGCTTGTAGTACAGCTGGAGATCTGGGATGGTGTTTCTCCCAGTAGTTCTTTTATTGTTGAGAATAGATTTTGCTATCCTGTTTTTTTTTTAATTACAAATGTATTTGCAAATTGCTTATTTTAACTCTATGAAGAATTGATTTGGAATTTTGATGGGGATTTTATTAAATCTGTAGATTACTTTTGTCAAGTTAGCCATTTTTATTATATTAATACTGCTAATCTATAAGCATAAGAGATCATTTCCATTCTCTGAGATCTTTGATTTCTTTTTTCAGGGACTCAAAGTTCTTGTCATATAAATCTGTCACTTGTTTGGTTAGATTCACACCAAGGTAATCTATATAATTTGTGACTATAGTGAAGGGTATCACTTCCCTAAATTCTTTCTCAGCCGGTTTATCCTTTGAGTAGAAGAAGGCTACTGATTTGCTTGAGTTAATTTTATACCCAGACACTTTCCTAAAGTTGTTTATCAGGTTTAGGAGTTCTCTGGTGGAAGTTTTGGTGTCACTTAACTATACTATCTTATCATCTGCAAATTGTGATATTTTGACTTCTTCCTTTCCAATTTGTATCCATTTGACCTTCTTTTGTTGTCTAGTTCATCTGACTAGGACTTTGAGTACTATATTGAATAGGTAGAGAGAGAGTGGTCACCCTTGTCCAGGCCCTGACTTTGGTGGTATTGTTTCAAGTTTCTCTCCATTTAGTTTGATGTTGGCTACTTGTTTGCTGTGTATTGCTTTTACTATGTTTAGGTATGGGTCTTGAATTCCTGAACTTTCTGGGACTTTTATCATGAAGGAGTGTTGAATTTTGTCAAATGCCCTCTCATCATCTAGTGAGAGGATGATATGGTTTTTCTCTTTAACTTTGTTCATATAGTGCATTAAGTTGATGGATTTCAGAATATTGAACCATCACCACATGCCTGACTTGATCATGATGGTCTGAAGTTTTCTTTCTTTGTTGTGTCTTTGTGTGGCTTAGGTATGTTTGTAATTCTGGCTTCATACAACAAATTGGGTAGTGTTCCTTCTGTTTCTATTTTGTGGAATAGTTTATAGAGAATGGGTATTAGGTGTTCTTGGAAGGCCGGATAGAATTCTACACTAAAATCATCTGTTCCTGGGCTTTTTTTGGTGAGGAGACTTTTAATGAGTGTTGCTATTTCTTTAGGGATTATAACACTGTTTAGATGATTTATCTGATCCTGATTTAAATTGGGTACCTGATTTCTATCTAGAAATTGTCCATTTCATCCAGATTTTCCAGTTTTGTTGAGCAAGGCTTTTTGTAGTAGGATCTGATGATGTTTTGAATTTTCTTCATTTCTGTTGTTATATCTCCCTTTTCCTTCTTGATTTTAATTAATTTGGATACTGTCTCTGTGCCCTCCAGTTAGTCTGGCTAAGGGTTTATCTATCTTGTTGATTTTCTCAAAGAATCAGCTCCTGGTTTTGTTGATTCCTTTGTATAGATCTTTTTGTTTCTACTAGATTGATTTCATCAAAGTGTTTGATTATTTCCTGCCATCTATTCCTCTTAGGTGTATTTGCTTCGTTTTTTTTCTAGAGCTTTCGGGCATGTTGTCAAGCTGCTAGTGTGTGCTCTCTCCAGTTTCTTTTTGTAGGCACTTAGAACTATGAGTTTTCTTCTTAGCACTACTTTCATTGTGTCCCACAAGTTTATGATGTATCTTCATTTTCATTGAATTCTTAAAAGTCTTTAATTTCTTTCTTTTTCCTTCCCTGACCAAGTTATTGTTGAATAGAGTGTTGTTTACTTTCCATGTATATGTGGGCTTTCCATTGATTTTGTCCTGTTGAAGACCAACATTAGTCCATGGTGATCTGATAGGATGCATAGGATTATTTCAATTTCCTTGTTCTATTGAAGCCTGTTTTGTGACCAATTATATGCTCAATTTTGGAGAAGGTACCAAAGGTGTTTTGGAGAGGTGTTGAGAAGAAAGTATATTCTTTTGGTTTTGAATGAAATGGTCTACAGATATCTGCTAAATCCATTTGGTTCATAACCTCTCTTAGTTTCAATGTGTCTGTTTAGTTTCTGTTTCCATGATCTGTCCATTGATAAGAATGCGGTGTTGAACTCTATTATTGTGTGAGGTACAATATGTGCTTTGAGCATTAGTAAAGTTCCTGTTTTGTGTGAGGGTGCTCTTGCATTTGGAGAATAGATGTTCAGAATTGAGGTTTCCTTGCATCTAAGACTCTTGATCTCATTCCTAGTTTTTCTATCTCCAGTGTACTCAACTTTTGTGATTTCTTTATTGTTTCTACTTCCATTTTTATGACCTGGATGGTTTTGTTCAATTCCTTCACCTGTTTGTTTGTGTTTCCTTATAATTCTTTAAGGGATTTTTGTGTTTCCTCTTTAAGGGCATCTACCTATCTACCTGTGTTCTTCTGTATTTCTTTTTTGGGAGTTATTTATGTCCATCGTAAATTCCCCTATCATCTTTAGGAGAAGTGATTTTAAATTTGAATCTTGCTTTTCAAGTGTCATGGGATATTCAGAGCTTGCTATGGTGGGAAAATTAGATTCTGATGATGCCAAGTAACCTCGGTTTCTGTTGTTTATGTTCTTGTACTTACCTTTCACCATCTGGTTATCTCTAGTGCTACCTTCATCATTGTCTCTGACTGGAGCCTCTCTCTCCTATTATCCTTCTTTGTCAGAACTTCTCAGAGTCCAGCTGTCTCTGTGATCCTGTTATCCTGAGATTCTGGGTTTAAGAGCTCCTAAGCATCAGGTTGCTTCTTAGATCCTGAAATCTTCATGTGATTAAGCTCCTGAGATCTTATGACCCTATGATACTTTGTTCCTGGTTGTTCCTAGGAATCTAGCTTCCTCTGGATGTTCTTGGTTTGGGTGCGGTGCTAGCACCCTAGGTCAGCTCTGGGCACAGGCATAGAATGAAAGGATTATTATATGATCTGTACATTGATTTGAGAAAGCAGGTTCATTAATGCATATCCATCAGTTTATACACTTAATTATCTAAAAGTGATCCCTTTTTATTTTTTAATGATGTAACTGGCAAAGTAGAATTCTTGATTTATCAACATTAATACAGGGGTGTCGTCTTAAATTTAAAATTTTCTTGGTATTATATAATATCATAGTTGTTAATTATACAAACTAATTCCTTTATAATGATTATTCCACAATTTTTAATATTCTATAATATATATATATATATATTTCATTATTACTGAAATAACTTCAGTTAATAGTACATATATTTCTAAAATATAATGTGATGATTTGAATATTATATGAAATAAAATACAATTTACACATTGCACAGAAATCAGTAATAATGTATAATATTTTTTCTAAATTTGATGATGTTAAAATTTCAGTGTCTCAAGTGTTAAATTGCATAATTTTTCTTTGAATATATTTTATTCTAGAACCTCCACACTTGTTTCTATAATGACTGCACCAATCTTAGTAGGGGCAACTAATAATAGAGACCTCTGAAAGAGTTGTATGGAATCTTACTACTGCGAAAGTGACCCTCTCCTCTCCATGTGCATTTCTGTGTGTGTGTGTGTCTGTGTGTGTGTGTGTGTTTATGTGAAAAATATAATTTAAAGATAGATATACTAGATATCTCACATCAAATTTTGAAAATATACTATTACTATTATCATAACATGTAAATTTTATTAAATTTTATATTTATCTTTCTCAAATAATTACACTGTACTACAAATAAATTGTTTTTTTTCTAGCTAGCCCATATAAATGACTCAAAACTTATCTTATTTGACAAAGTGTAAACTAGATTGGGCAGGTTTTATGCTATTCTGACTTATGTTTAAACCATAGTCACCATGTTACTAGCTGTTTAAGCCTTTAGCTGGTTATTTCCACCTGTCCTCAGGGTCTACTTCTCCTGGTCATGTGTTCATGATCCATCCCCTCTTGTAGCAGCCTCCTCTTCTGTCTCTCTTCCTTTTTCTTTCTCTCTATAGTCTCTCTGAAATCCCTCACTTGATTCTCTGATCCCACCTTTCTGTCTCTACTCCCCAATCACAGGCTCTAGCCTTTTATTATCCAATAGCTTTAACTATGGGAACAAGGTTTGAACAATGTGCCATGTATGTGAGAATTAAATTGTCTTGGGGCAAGCAGATCTTGGGCTTCAAAATAGACAGCACCAGATCAACCCCTAACACTATACTTAAGTAACATATTTGATTTTTCTCTTAGAGTTGGTGTGTGTGTGTGTTTGTGTTATTCTATGCTTGAGGGCAATGCCTCTACTGTAAACTATAGGGTATCAAATAAAAAGCCCAATGTATCTATCCCATGTGCAATCACCAAAGGTAGATGCTGATGTGGAAGA
>NW_021604565.1:23265510-23314156 GCF_004785775.1 Grammomys surdaster | reverse complement strand
AAAAAAAAAAAAGCCCAATGTCAGATGTAGATTACCACATTGAGTTGTCAGTCAGTGGATTCCCACTGGGCATATCAAACATTATAAGAAATTATTAGTAATTTTTTATTACTTCCAGAACTTTGTGATAAGACCAAAATTCTGAACACACTATGTATTTAACTCAGAGGACATAGATAATAAAAGATGATGCCAATGTGGAAATTTATACATATTGTCTCAATTCATGGTGCTGAAAAGTCTATGCATGCTATCTGAAGAAAACTCAACAGTCCAACCTAGGAGACATTCAAGCTACAAAGACAATTATCCTAGCAGAATAGTTCCATGTTGAAACTATGTCATGAATTGAAGAAATCAATCATTTTCTGATTATATTTAAAATCCACCACATGACAAAACTCATTCTTAGTACCATTATATAGTCTGTACACCATGACTGCCTAGGTCAAAGCCTTGAGAAAGAATCAAACACCATTATTCTGCTAGACTTATATAACAATAAACTGTCTCCTAAGTTTATATATATATACCTCTTCAAATGTGTTTATCTTTAAGTAGGTGGCAATTAATACAGAGATCCATCAGCAAAATAGTAATAATAATAGTAATAATAATAATGATAATAATGATTTCAAGAATAAGATACTATGGAGTACTTCAACCAAGAGGAACATGCCTATCACACCCTATTTCCCCAAATTCAATCTAGTGGTTGCTCAGAAAGTTGGAAAATAGTTCTACTCCAGCTTTTGTCCCTACACATCTTTCAGGCAGGAACAATTGTAGATCTAACATTTCGAGGATGGCTAGGTGTAGCAATCCCTACATTGGAAGTTTTGCCTGGTTACAGGTGATGGCCAGTTCAAGCTCCATATCCCGTATTGCTAGGAGGCTTAGCTATAATAATTACCCTCATAGATTCCCAGAAATTTCTATTTTTTTTTAGATTTCTAGTTTGTAGTAGGTTTTCCCTAATGCTGCCTGTATTCTTATGTTAATTTAGATCCCTGATTGTTTACACAAGAGTCTGCATGTCAGGCTGGAGAGATAGCTCAGTGGTTAATAGCACTGACTGCTCTTCCAAAGGTCCTGAGTTCAATTCCGAGCAACCACATGGTCGCTCACAACCATCTGTAATGGCATCTAATGCCCTCTTCTGGCATGTCTGAAGACAGCTAAAGTGTACTTGTCATATATATCTTTAAAAAAAAAAAGAATCTGCATGTCTTCACATAAGTAACTCAGGGACCCTGCCCCCAGTTTATTTACCTGACTAGTAAATAAAGTTGCTGGCAAGAAATGACTGTGCAGGGCAGAGAGAGGTAGGACTTTTAGAATTCTGAGGTTAGGGATTGAGGTAGAAGGAGTAGGAGATCCACAATGCCTAGAGAAAGAGGAGGAGGAGGAGGAGGAGAAGGAGGAGGAGGAGGAGGAGGAGGAGAAGGAGAAGTGAAACACCACACCAGAGAAGGTGCAGAACAGGAAGATATAGCTGTTATCTAGGAGCCAGGAGAGTATGGCCCAAGAGGGTTGTCCAACCAGGGCAGCCAAAATAGAATACAAAATGTACTCGGGATTATCACCAAAAGGTGAATTAGCTAAATGGAGATTAGAAAGTTGCCCAGCCATTGAGTGGCTTTATGAATATCAAAATATTAAGGCTGTGTGTGTCTTTCGTTTGTCATCTCAGAACTTTAGAGGGGTAGCAAGGAACAAGTCACCAGGATTTATTTGTTTATTTTAATTCTACACTAGCTCATTCCAGAGATTCCCTATCCCCAGTCCAGTTGTCTCTCTCAGTAGTCTCTACTTCTGTCCTCCCTCTACCTCACCCCTCTTATTCCCATCTCCAGCTACTTCCTCACCCAGTTCCCTCCCTCCATTATTTCTCAGCCATTGAAAACAATGGCATAATGATAATTGTAAGCAAACGGGTAGAAATAGAAAAGGTCATCCTGTATCAGTTAACTCAGACAATCATAGTATGTACTCACTTATAAGTGCATGTTTGTCATAAAGTATAGGATAACCATTCTATAAACCACAGGCCCAAATAAAGTAAGCAACAAGGAGGGCCAATGAAGAATAATTGAATGTCATTGAGAAGAGGAAACTGATTAGGCATCAGGACTGGAACCTTATATGTTTTTTTTTTAAATATTTGAATTGTTAAACTCATGATCACTAAGTAATTTTAGTTTTTCTTATAATGATACTTTATAATAAAAATGATGTGAGGTTGTATTTAAAGAAAATACTGAACACTTATTTTACACACATAAAGAAAATTTATGTTTCAATCTCAACTGAAGTATTTCCCAGTTTAAACAATTATTTTCTTAATATATTGCATTTTCTCTGTATCCAGCATGTTGGTTACATCTTTACTAAAAGAGAAAGAATATCTAGAATAAATTATTCCATGGAATGTTGCACATGTATTATATCCAAAAAACCTATGGACTATTACAGGTTATGTACATACACACAGAAACACACACACACATACACACACACATAAACACACACACACACTCACACTCACACTTACACACAAACAAAACATAGTATCAGAATTTACTATTAGAAAATTTATCACTGATAAGAAAAAATTGTCTGAAAACTTGAAGTTTTGGAGGCTTAGCACAAAGAGCAAACAGTTAAAACACATAATGTTGGCAGAAATCATCTACTTATGATATACTGGTTTTCATCAGAGTATTCTATGGAAGCATCATTTTGGTAAACTGTTCCATGTCAGAAGACATGTTTACATTTTCAACAAATGAAAGAAAATCTTATTCATTAAAATTAATAATGATAAATGTCCTCATTTGCTTATTGGAAGTGAGTAATCATATTGAATTAGTGCAGTGAATTAATTAGTCTACAAAATTATGAGTTTGTGGTGATGCCAAATAGATGTAAGTAAATAAATGGATGACTGGGTAGAGCTAATCAATTTAAATGCAGAATGTTTTCTGGGAGACTTGAAATTTCAGCTTTACAGAGAAAAGCTGAGAATGATGCCAAGCAATATGTTCAGTCTTTGATCATAGTAGTTGAAAAATGATGGGAACATTGACTTTATTTTCAAAATAATTTTCCAAACAAATTAATTAAAATTTGCAAGTTTGTTCCACAAATGTAGATTTTAACAATAAGTGAGAAAAAAGTGTAAAATAACATCTTCTGCAATCTCAGAATTTAAAAATACATGGCTAAATTAGCAGGAAACTAACAGATATCCTCTTCAACTAGAAGCAAAGAAAATGTGGATTTGCGAACTTGAGGGCTTATTAGATTGTATAGTATGCTGCCTAATTCCTGGAGATTTGGTGTCTTTAGGTGTGTGTGTGTTTGTGTGTGTTGTGTGTGTGTGTGTGTCTGTGTGTATGTGTATGTCTGTGATTTTTGAAAGATGTTACATTCTAAACTTTTAAATGATGACTAGTGCATTTAGAAGGTGAAATCTAGAAGAACACATTATTAGGTGAAAACATTATCCACATGTTTGTCCCTGTAGTTTGTAGTTTTGAGCTAACATGGTCTGAGAATGTGAGTGAAATCAAGACAGACTTCTACTTAGCTCACCACAATATTTCCATCTGTGTGGGAAAAACAAATTCTCAAATACTATTAGTGAATGAACTTCTAAAAGACATTATTGAAAAGCTTAAGTAATAATATTCCATACATAAACAACCATGTTGAACTAGATACAATGAATTAAAAACCTATTCCATCAATTATTGCTGCATACAACATCAACTAATTCTACAAAAGAAGAAATAGGGAATATGAGTTAATATAAAAAGTACAGAAATATTTAAAATATCTTTTCACAATGAAATCATATTTAAGCAGTATCTTTCTACAAACTCAGCTCTAGAGAGGGCTTTTTAGAGGAAAATTGTAATCTAAATGGTTAATCACACCCAAGAAAGCACAGTGAACAAAAAATCCCAGACTATGAAATAAAAAGAGGCAAAACATACACACCCACACCCCCTTACATAAATATACACTGCTATCATCACCACCAACATAACAACAAAATGCCATGAATCAAAACCAAAATGCTCATTGATGGTAATTCTCAACATAAATAGTCTCAATTCACTAATAGAAAGACAGATGCTAACAAAATAAATGTAAAAACAAGAACAAAAATCAAACAATATACATATTTTTGTGTATCCAAGAACCACCCTTAAAATCAAGGATAGATATCACCTGAGGGTAGAGACATAGGTAAACATATTTCAAGAAAATGAACACAGGAAGCAGGTTGGTGTGGTCATTTTTAATATCTGTATAATAGACTTCAAAAACTAATCAGAAGATGTTGAAAGATCCTGCTATTAAGTCTGCATCCCACCATGTCTGGATAAGCTCTCCAAACTCAGAGCAAAAGGGAGGACTCCCTTTCCCCACCTGATCATATAGGGGGAATGTCTCTAAACACAGGTGTCTGACCTTAACTAAAGGATGAACCTGCACAAAGCTTCCAGCAAACTCTGCATGATCCAGCAAGCCCTTCTTCTCTGCCTGTCTGGAAGGTTCTTGGAATTCCTCTTCCTGTAAATGAAGCAATCTACGTGTGTTAGTTTCAATATGCTTGGCCCAGGAAGTGACACTATTAGCAAGTGTCAGTTTGTTGGAGTCACTGTGGGGTGGGGGGAGTGGGCATTTAGATCCTCTGCACACATTACAGTCTATCCTGGTTTCCTTCTGATGAAGATGTAGAAGTCTCAGCTCTTTCTCTACCATCATGTCTACCTGTACACTGCCATACTTCCCATCTTAAATATAATGGAGTGAACCTCTGAAAGTATAAGTCTGCCCCAAGTAAATGTTGATACTAGTTGTCTTGGTCATGATGTCTCTTTCCAGCAATGGAAGCACTAAGATATTATCTACATACTAGCTATAACCAATAATACATATGTACTCTTGAACTCTCTATATACTCCCCAAGACCTTATAAAGCCCTTGTTCACATCTAATAAAGTTGAGCTTGTATAGCTGATCCCAGAAACCAATCCACTGGTACTCATCTGTCAGAACCCTGAACCTGCCCACTTCTGGATCCTTTGTTCTCATGGTCCAGTGGACAATAACCCCTGATATAAAAGGAGGATCAGAAAAAAACATAGGGAAAGACAACACATACACATCAAAAGAAAATACACCAAGAGAACATTGTGATTCTTAATATCTATGCACAAAACACAAGTGCACTTGAGTTCCTAAAAGAAATAAGACTTTGGTTTATATAACATATTGACACTAGCACATTAATATTAAGAGACTTGAATACTCAACTCTTGTCAATAGGCAGATCATTCAAAGTCTAAAGAGAAATCCTGGAGCTACCTGAAGCCATAAACCAAATGGACCTAACATTATTTATAGAAGCTTTCACCCAAGCAACAACAAATGATAAACATTTTCAGTAACATAATAGGGTACAAAATTAACTCACAAAAATTAGCACACATCCTATAGGAAAATACAAGTGGATTAAGCAAGAAATCAGCAATACCTTTTATTGTAGCTTCAAATTTTGTTAACTCTAATGAAACAAGTGAAAGAATTGTATGTTTGTTTTCTAATGAGTGACAGAAAAGAGGTAGATCTAGATAGAATGGGAAGTATTGAGAAGAGAAGAGAGAGGGTAAACCATAGTCTAGATAATATTGTATAAGGAAAAAAAATCTATTTTCAATGAAAGGAAAAATAATGTAGTTAGAACTGTGAATATAGATCAGTATTAGAATCCTGAACTTCTGAATATCACATAAAAATACACAGAAATATATTAAAGTAGTCATAAATATTTCTAAGTTCAAACCCATCATACAAATTACTAAATAATACATTTATATAACTAAGAAACTGCATTATATGTTTGAATAAAAGACAAGACAGGAGAAAATCTAAGTGGATTTGATAAATCACACAAGTATGTAATGGAGGAAAAAATGAATAAAGTTCAGTAAATAGGACAATGAATCAAATTTGTGACCTAAGTGTATTCTAAGTTGCACAAAGATATATAAGTATGTAGTGATAAGGGATGATGAAACAGGTGATATGGAACAAAATATAAAACTGCATGTAAATAATAAGTGAATAATACTCAGGAAGGAAGTTCAAATCAGATGTGGCAATAATTTAAAATAGTGTAGAAATTATAAATATGTAATTTTCACATTCATGTGACATAAGCTATACGATGATAAGTGATACATATAAAACTCCTTTTTATATATCGTAGCAATTCCAAATAATTTAAAAATCTGCCAAATTTCCATAAAAATTTACAGTTTTAACACAGAAAAAGGAGAAACAGTTTGATATACTTAGAATCCTGATGAGCAGTCATAGCACTTTCTACTAGGGTGTCTAATAAAGACTAATTCAACTTCCAATTACCAATTAATATAGACATTAATTTGTAATCATCTCATTTCAGATAAAATAATGGTGACATGAAGAAATCCAGACATTAAAAGTTAAATGTACAAGCTGTTTTTTTGCAGTTTGACATAAAATCGAAATTATAACATGCAAAATTAATTAAGTAATAATTTTTTAAAGCATAAATGGGCAATAGAGAAACAAGATGCTTTTTATAAGGGTTCCAGAGTGTAATTTCATTGACTTACTGATGTCAGTGCATTAAACACTGCATTTAATGAATGTGTCAGGGATACTTTCTATAAGGATAAAACATAACTGGTAGAAAAAATAGTTGCTAAAGCTAAATGAAGTAATTGTGTCATAAATGCACATTTAACATGTGTTGTTTATGTAGCTATTAAATGGGTGAATTGATGATTTCTTTTATATATATTATGTATTTTTCAGGGAAATATATCTAGTTCTATGTCTGTATACTTGAGTCTATGAGTTAAAATATAAGTATACATTCTCCAAATAAGTAGTTATTTGGAAGTCCTTTCAATATGATAGCAAAAATATGTTCCTGTGCATTAAATTGGGTTTCTATTTGAGGAGGTTTGTTTAGTGAATGAAATTTATTTATGCAGTAAACTTGTGAGTATATACTATTAGAGAGATATAGAGTTATATTTAGAGATAAATATTTATATTTAGATATTGAAGGATTTGAACTTTTGTTATTTCCATTTGTTCCTGTGATGATTAACATTGTCTACTTGACAGGACCTTAACTCACTCTAGGCATACCTGCAAGCATTTATCCATGTAAAGTCAACTGAAGTGACTAGCCATGAGCAGCTTAAGGGGAGACAACTAGCAGAGGATGAGTGCTTATCTCCTGGTTTATGACCAGAGATATACTTAGCACCTGCCTCTCCATAATTAACCTTAAGATTGTGTTCTAAAATAATATCTTCTTCTTCAAGTTATTTGAGTATTTGTTGAAATAATGAGAAAATTAATACATTGCTAAGGTGAGATTAATTTTTTAATTTCTTGATTGTTTATTTGTTTATTTTATGTTATACACAATCAATAAAGGCAAGGGTATTCTCAAATTAACTCTGTAGTTGAAGATGACTTTGACCTCTTGATCTTTCTGCTTCCAGCTACTGAGTGTGTGATTAAAAGCAGAAGCCACTATGCCTGACTTTCTGTTCTGGTTTAAGAATTTGAAAAGTTGTCTTTGTATTAATTTGTTTCAATTTTCTATATGCAACCTACATTGCATAGTTAAGATTTAAAGAAATATATATGTTTAGCTTTCAGTTCTAGAGACTCAAAGGCATGCCTCTCACATCAACTTGACTTTGGTAAAGGTCCTATAAGAAATAACATTTCAATTGCTGGAGTGTATAAGAAGAGAAAAACCATTCACACCATTAGAATTAATTTGGATGGGCCACCGTCTTATTTGGTTTTCCCCAGCTATGATGGCTGTGATAAATATGCTCTGATAAAAGCAACTTAGAGGGAAGCATTTTATCTCTTTGCTCAAGGGAATATTTAGTCGTGGTGGGATATTTATAAGGAACAGAGTTTGATTTCGCTGGTCACAGTGCGCACACAGTGAAAAAGCAGAAATGCACATATGCTAGTTGTCTTCTCTCTTTCCCTCCATTTTATATTGGCCAAGATTCCCCACTGAATAGATGGTATTACCCACGGCAGGTATGTGTTAACACATCAATTAATATGTTCAAGGGAAGCACCCAAGGTCTGTTCACAAGGTGATTTTAGATATTATCAAGTGAACAATTCAGATTAGCCATCACAATATCATCCCTGGATAATTTGTCACTTGAGGACATAACTTTAAATACTAAACTTCTGTCCCTTTTCCACAAAGTCTCATGTTCCTCTTACCTTAAAAAAAATGTCAACTCAAATTTATATTTTTAACATTCTATGTATTCTAACACTCCAAAAACCACATCTTACTGGAGATTGAAAGTAGTTTCATATCTGTGACCCCTACTCCATAAAATCAAAAAACAAAATCTCTGCTTAAGACAGCCAAGTCTATGGAGTTTAAGTGTCTGTTCCAAATTAAAATAATCAATAATGCTAGGGATTATCAAATTAAAGAAAAATTAAATTCTAATAATTTTTCTGATAAAAAAAACTTTAAATCTGACATTTGGGGCTAGTGTTTAAATCGCCTAGATTTCCAAAGGGCTTGGTTAACCCCATATTTCCTGCTCTGCCACAGAGCATGCAGATTCTCTCTTTGCCCAGATACACTCCATGTCTATACCTTTCCAGATAGCCTGTGTTCCTGGTATTGGCAGCACATAGAGTTTCTGCTGCAATTTAAGCTTCGTCTTCACAGCTTTCTGTGGCAGCCTTTCAGAGCCCCTTTTTGGGACTCTACCTCAGCCATACCATGTGTGCCCTGCCACTGCTGTTGCCATGGTCTCCACAATCTTCCACATTTTTCTTTTAAACCCAGTAACAAATGTAAAGCATTGTAAGATTCTTCTACCAGATACAGTGTAGCTGCTTTCATCCCATCTGAACACAGACTTTCCAGCTCCAGTGTTCTGAGTCTGAGGACTCCCTTTCCCAGTTAATTGTTTACCACCAGCATTAGAAACTTTCAGCTGTATTTTTCAGTTCAGCTTTTTTTTTTAACATAAACTTACAAATTTATTTATAAGGTTATATGTTGGGACTATTATTAGGTAATATCTTGGCCTCAAATACATTTCCTATTGTCTCAGTGCTGAGTACCAGGTTTCCCTTTAGATGCACTAACCTCTTAAACAATTACTATTGCTTTGTTTTCTTCATCATGTCAGAAACTCTAAGCTTGGTCTCACATGTTCTTCCTGCCAAGAATTATTTTTTACCTTTAAATTCAACTTCATTTACATTCCAATACATAGACACAATACTGTCAATATATCACAAGAATGGATTCTACTCTGGTTCCAAGAATGTTAATGTTCCCCTCAGAAGGCTGATGGACTAGTTCTCGACTTTACACATTATATCTACAATGCCTTCTTTCTGAGCTCTCACCTCTGCTTCTAGGAGTCAACAGTTCTTTTAGATCAACATTCCGAACTTGTCCATATTCCAGAAATAAAAATATTCAAAACACTTAAAAACAGACTCATTGAAACAATGAAGTCCATTTCTGGTCCTAGTTTATGTCTCATTTTTCTGTTCTTATCTTTGTGATGAAATACCTTAATAAAAGCAATGTAGATAATAAGTTTATGTTTTACTCCTCATTCCATTTAAGTCCAAGTGTAGGAGGTTGAAGAAACGCTTCACATTGCCTCCTCCCTCAAGAATTTCCAATGGATGCATATTAGTGCTCAATCTGCTTTTTATATTTTAGGGTTCCATGCTAAGGTACAGTGGAGACATCTTATTGGGTGGATCTTCCCACTTCTATTAACATAATCATGGAAAGTCCACAATCATGTATAGTACCTATAAACTTGGTCATTTTAGATTGGATTGAAATGACAATAGACAGTATCGATCACAGCCCCTCATGGCCTATTTTTAGTATCTTTCCCATAAATGTTTCATCACCTCTTAATTTAACCACTCTGGAATCACAGCTTCAACAGCAGAGCCTGTAGGAGATAAAGCACATTCAAACCACAGCAGCACTCTTATATAGTTTCCTAAAACTGAAAGTCATTTATTACTTGTAGTTCTGCAGAGAACAAGCATTCACATCTAAGTAGGGCATTGAAAATATCAGTTCTGCTGTTGTAATCAGTGTTCTTGGAGCCTCCTTTCTAGTATTTTGTAGGCATTAAAGTAGAGACTACATCTTCAGTTTTCCTCATCTTTACATTAGAGGCTTCTCTTGATAAAAATCCATCTCCTCTGGAAAACAAAATCTAGTAGTGCAGCAAGATTCTACCTCATTGTGTAGCATGATGTGTTCCCTGAACTCGCTTCTGGCTGCCTTATTGAAATGTCTGTTGTGGCTCCGATTGTCTATATTTATATCAGAGATGAATCATGAATGTTTCCTTTTTAACATTGTTTCTGCTAATTAATTTAGAACAAAGTTCTATGGAACACAAACTAAATTGAAAATGAGAAACCAGACCAACTCCATCTTGTGTTCAGGCTCCAATTTAAAGGATGTGATCTCAGGTTGAGCTCAAGTTGACCAACACACCTGCACCTAGCACCAGTTTCCAGGTTACCCCTTAATAGGTCAGCCGATAGCACTAGTTTCCAGGTCACTCCCTAACAACCACCAATCAGAAGGAAAGGAGAAGTTTCAGTTGTACCTAAAGATATTTACTTATAAAAGTTTAGTTTGTCTCACAACAAGAGCCAACCATTTTAAAGGACAGTAAATACCATACAAACCCTCCAATCAGATGTGTGCCAAACTGGAAACTTTCTTGCTTGTTTGCTTGCCTCTATAAATGCTTTCCTGAAACTGAGCTCAGGTCTTTACCCTCTAGTCCTGCTGTGTCAGTGTTGATGGGGAGCCCAAGCTCCAGCTTGAATAAAACTACCCTAGTACAATTGCATTGGAATCTGCTCCTTAGTGGGGTTTTTGATTCCCGAACACTTCACTGAACTGGCTCAAAAAACTATTCATAGAAAACCAATAAATTTCAGACATGTATAAAGTTGCATTCTAAACTTTTAACCATATTCCAGGAGTTTGCATTGGACTTACAAGATGGATTTTCTTGTAGTGATTCACGGAACTGCAGAATAACCTAAAAACAGTGATTTATATTCCATTTCCTTTGTCTTGTTTCTGTAGTTTCTTAAAAATTAGGAAAAATATCATTGCCATCAGGAAAAAAAAAACTGATTATTGTTGCCAGGTATTAAATTAATGTATGCTTATTTCCTGTTTTCATTTTTGATGAAAATAGTTTTTAACAAGACACTATTAGTTATGAACATATGTAACATTTTCATAAATGTATCAATTTAAGTTAATTTTTTGACAATAGAATTAGACCAAAGTTCAAAGTTATATTGCTGGTTGTATGTCATTCTTCTTTATATTTTACTTTTTATTTGTAGAAAAGCCAGTAACTGATAAAAGAGACTGGAACATGCATTACAACAGCTGTTATCAGATAGAAGTGCTAAAAAGTTGTCAGCTTAAATATTAAAATTCTTGGCACACCAAAAAGTGTTCTTCTATGAGCATGTGAATTACCTTTCCATTTCAAATAAGGAAAATGACTTTGACCCCATTCTAACACTTATTACCAAGAATATTTCAGAAAGCATATTAGTAAAAATAAGTTTTTATTAATATCTCTTGCACTGTGTCATAACTAATGATTTCTATTATGAATAGTCATTACTAAACAGTTCTTATTTGAAGACTAAATGACAATTTTATGCATTCTTTGCTTTAATTGCTGAAAAAGAAAGAGAATTTTACTAAATAATGGCATCAGCTTTCAGTCAGCAAAATAAATTGGTAACCCACTGTGCAAAGAACACCATGGTAGACACATTTGGAGGACACAAGGGAAGGAAATCACATTTTATTTCTCTTTGCTGAAGTTCATGACATAGTTGGAAAATAGAGTATAGTAAAGTGGAAAGAGCATTCAGTGAATTTCTCTGCAGAGGATATGGTTTCTTGTTAAGATAGACTTCAAAAAATTACAATGATCTGAGAGTTGCTTTTAAATAGAATGCTTATTACTTCAAATAACATTAATAAATCATAGACGCAGTTATTTTTTCTTCAAAATAGTATACTCCTTATTGAGTTGATTTGAATGCATTAGTGATTAACTCTGTATCACCAGCAATGTTCCAGATTCACGTTAAGGAAAGAAATTAAAGTACTTCTCAATGTAGTTTAACTAGGAGTGAACCCAAGTTTGATTACCCGAACTTAACTCTGACCATTTCTGCCAGAATCCAAATATGTACCTGCCTGAATGCTGTCACAGAAATCTTCCCTGGTGTTGTGACTATCTCCATGTGTCTCTCTGTGTGTCTGTTATTTCTGTCACTAACAAAAGGATTTGTTCCCTATTTTATTGAACAGCACATAAAGCATCACATGGAGAAGAAATGAGGGAGAATTTACAGAAATATTTAATAGAACTTTTAAAGTGGTTAAGTTACTGATTCCAGTGGACCCCAACTGACAAACATAACAGATGATATTAAAAACATCACTGTTTACCAAGCAATATCAGTATATTTCATTCAACATTCATGATAAATAATCATTTTATAAGGCCATTTCATCCTGTTTGCAATTTTTAGCAAAGAGTTGTTATATACATATGTTTTACTACCGGGTGAGGGGTATGTAAGTGTATATAATTTAAGATTAAAGCTATGAATTAGCTTGGGTGGTGAAAGTTGATTACATGGAAAATCAAGGGAAGTACATTGTTACATTGTTACATTGTTCTCTTAAAGGTAAAGTAAACAAACTGACTGAGTACACAGTGGGGTAGCAATCTTAAACCTTATGGAATCTGATTGTATTTTATTAGTCCTGGCTCTGAGGTCCAGCAAAAATCTAGTTTTTCATAGTTTTGGTTGTGAGCCTAACCCTTAATGGTTGAGCCATCACTACCCTACCTTGGAACATGCCATCTGTAGACAGCAAACCCTGACACTATTGCTGATGCTAAGAAGTGCTTGCAGAAAGGAGCCTTAAGTAGCTGTCTTCTGAGAGGCTTAACCAAACACCTGGCTAAGACAGATGCAGATACTAACAACCAAATAGTGAACTGAGCCTGGGAGCCTGATGGAAGAGTTACAGGAAGGACTAAAGAAGCTGAAGGGGATTGTGACCACATAGGAAGAACAATAATATTAACTATCCAGACCGCTCAGATCTCCCAGGAACTAAACCATTAACCAAAGAGTATACACGAGTCAGTCCATGGCTCCCACTCATATATAACAGAGAACAGCCTTATCCAGCATCAATAGAATGGGAGGCACTTGGTCCATGTAGGGTTGTTGCACCAGTAAAGTGGAATGCTAGAGAGGTGAGGTGGGAGTGCGTGGGTAGTTAGGGGAGCACCCTCTTAGAGGCAAAGCGGAGAGAGTATGAGGTCGGAGGTTTGTGGAGGGGAGACCAGAAAGGGGGACATTTGAAATGTAAATAAATAAAATAATTAATAAAAATCTAGTTTCTTAGAGTATGAATTATTTTTATCCTAGTTCATTACCACATCTCCGTTTGTATCCCTAGGTTATAACAGGGTTATAACAGGGTAAAATATATCAAAGGATATATTTTAATAAAAGACCCTACTTGAAATTATAGGATAAAAGAAAATAAAATAATTAGTTTAAAGCCAGTATTGAGTAATGTGTTCAGTTATGACATGTGTCCTTTCAGTTTACTTTCCATTTAAAATTTGTATTTAAATTTTCAAAGACCAATTGGCAGATAGAACATCTAAGACTATGACAGAGTTGTTAACAGTAATAGTGAGAGAATTAGGAATTTAAATAACTATACAATTTAATATTCTTAGACTGAGATATAGACAAAAACCACAGTGTTAAGCATAATTGAACAACTCGGAATATTCAACATTGTTGAAGTAATTACTATAAGGCATGTGCCAGTTATGGTTTGTGCCTCGTGCTTTGATCTGTTATTGTTTCATTACTACAGTACAGATGTGGGAGGTAGCTTATGGCAGACTGAGATTTCTCTTATAAATCAGGAGAGAATTCTGGATGCACACAACTGTCATATCAAAGAGTATTTCTTGTGCTTTCTATTCTATTTCTCAGAACGTACTTGTTTAGATCTTTAGATATTTTAAACTAAAGGTGATAAGGTCATGATGAGAGCACCTGAGACTCAGACAAGACTAGAGAACAGTTGAGAATAGACCTGGGAGACAATTAGACAACAATAAAAATCTATGCTACTTCTACCACATATTTCTGATGAAACAACAGTGATGGATCTGAGGCTTGTCTAGATAGGATATATTTATATTTGAAAAAGGACTACCAAAGAGCCTCTCATTAGCAGAATATTGTTACTGAAGAAATACTCAGAGAACTGTTTTAAAACATTATTTCTCCTTTAAATTCAGTAGAATGTGTACAAAGAACATTTAAAAAAGTGTTTTTGACTTCTACTGAGTGAGTAAATGCACAAATTAAGTCAACTGCAAAGGGAAAATGACATAATTAGATTACAATTTCAAAAATAAAAAAGAATCAATTACATAAAGATATCAGGGATAGCAAATAACAGAAATCAGTTTTTCACTTTCATACTTTTACAGTATACTTGAATAAAAATACAAATGCTCATTTCATGTGTCTTAAAACTGATTATCTGTAAAAGACAACTTATGCATATATTGACAAAATTGGTATTGCAAAGATCGCAGTATGGTGAAAATTACCAAATGTATATTTAAAGGAGAATGTTTCTATACACAGATTCCTAAACACAGTATAGAATGATAGGATGGAGAGAATGATTTATGAATATTTTTTTGAAATAATGTTTCTAGAATTTATTTTCATATATTTTGCTTTTTTAAGTATTGAAATGCAATATTGATGTTGTACTCTTGATCATACATTTCTACCTAATAATTTAACTTTATATTGTCTTCAGGTTTAAAATATCAGTAAAGAGGGACAAGATCATATTGATATTTTTGATGGTGACATTGTATTTGTTTCAGGAAGTAAGAAATCAGTAATTTTGCAGTCGGATCCAATAAAAAGTAGAAACAAGAACAAATAATGTGATATAAGTAAAAGCTAGCAGACATTAGAAAACAGGCTTACTATCCACTCTGAAGGAAGTTTGTAGACACACTGAGTTGGCTGAAATTTTGTTTTTAGAAATGCAATTGTGAATAGTTTTAGAAATTACAACTATAGCCAGTAGGTGGAATAGATAAAAATATTTCACTTATTCCATTGTATAATATTATAATTTGGTGCATGTTTATTGAGCAATTCCCAATATTTATTTACCAAGTACAGGTAACTTGCATTTCTGTCACCTCAAATATTTCATTTGGATGTGTCAGGTACAACAAACTTCTTTCTTCTTGTGATTTTGAAAAGTAAAATTGATTGTTGCACTAATCTCTGTGGTACCTGACCACCTGAAAATGAATAGTATCCACATTTTAAATAAATTTATTGAACTATTGAAGAGAATAATTTTTCTTTAGAATAAGATGTATGGATTTAACTTATTTTTGAAATTATAAACATGATTGGATATTTAATACTAAATGGTAAATCCTGAAAACATATATACAGACAATATTATATAGACAATTCTGAATTATGATAAATTTTCTGTCTACTAATTTAAAATACATGTCATTTTTGTCAGGACTTTTGATTTTTATTTTGTTTCTTAACATTTGGCTGTTTTCCCACTATTTATTTTTTGTATCTTACTATATTTATCAAAACTCACATACTTTATGTAGATAATAATATATAATCCTTTAAAATTAACCCTTTCCTTCAATTCTTGGAGTAAAACCATGCATGAGTTGAGCTGGATTTATTATTTGATTTTTCTCTAAGTAGTTTTATTGTATAGATACATATATTTTTTGTCACATTTCTTTAAACTTAAACTGATTAATGAATGGGAAAATCATTTTTGAAAATGTCCATTATAGTATTTTTGCTTCAAACTTAATGTCACTCTCTTCTCTTAATCTTACATTGCTTGTGTGTGTGTGTGTGTGTGTGTGTGTGTTACTTTACACTTAAATTCCATTGTTCTCAGAGTGACTGGATGAATGTAAAATGTTCTTGGTCTACTTGTACATAAGTGTCATCCATGAAATCTACTGACTATGATTCTGTTGCTGTATGCCTTGACTAATAAAAGCCTGAGCCTAACATGCATTTATCTTCCTCCTCCCTAATCTTCTGTCTTCCTTTCATTCAGCTATTATGAAACTGCTATGATATACTCTTTCCTTATCTATTCAGATATCAACAAAGCAACCATGGTCATGCCTTCCTCACCAACCCTGACATGACTTAGACCAATAGACAAAATGCAGCCTTTCCTCTTCTTTCCTTTCTGTTAGTTTCTTGTTTACATCAATGAGAAAATCCAGGAACACACATGATTATTCTTCAAACATTAGCAACATTAGTATATTTTATATACAATGGAATTCTCTGGCTTTCAGAAAGAAAATTAAAATTGTTTCCTGATATGACTCAAACAATTACTTTTATGTATTTGTCATAACTTTAATGAATTCTCTTTTTCGTAAATTTATTTTAACTTTTTTAATGCATTGCTTGCAGTTCTGTTCTGTTTTCAACCTATTCATGGGGAGTCAGATAAGACTAACTTCTTCTTTATTGGAGTAAACTTTAATGTGTCAACACAGAACAACTCGCTGCCCGTGGTTGTAGTTATTTCATGCAGAAATATGTTCACATGTGTTTCTCTACATTTAGCCTGGAGATTTATTTTTATTTTAAATTTTATGGAATGTTTTTCTCATGTTGTTAATATGAATATTCTATTTTCTTAAAAATAAAATTAAAAAATCTCTGCATGTATATTTTAACATTTATTTTACAGAAATTGATCCTATAGTTTTTAAAGCAGAATATATCAGAATTTTTATCTTTCTCTTTTCCTGTCCTATAATGCACAATTAAAAACTCAACTGAATATTTTTAGATTAGCTTCAACTTTCTTTTGGATGAATATTCTTGAAATTTGTACCCAATTATATTGTAGGTTGTTCAAAAAATTAAAAACTAAGAATTAGGAGAAACCTTAATAATAAATGTCAAGTTATTATTACAACATTTGATAAGTACACTCTTAAATATAATGAAAAACTGAGAGTTACAAAGTTTAGGTAACAGGCATACTTTGCATTTTGAATATTTTGTTAACAAAATGGTATAAATTTATTAATGAAAGATAATGAGATGTGCTTTTTACTTCTGTAATATAAATTGAGTTACTTCTCTTCAATTTACTTATAATTTACATTATATACTGGTCAAAAATAAATATAGAAAACTTACTAAATGAATTAAAATTTTAGCATTCCCCTTTTGGCTGGGGCAGACACTGAGTTGGTCTGCTCCTGTGGAGATACTGAATCCCGAGCCATCCTAGAGGAGCCACTGCACTCAGAGCAGCTGGTAAGAACTCCATCTCACTCGCTAAGCCCCAGAGATACATCTGGGAGCCGGGGCATTCAGATTATATATAACAAAATTAAAGACAACTTAATTTTTAACATATTGAGCTTAATCATTAATTATAAAACTTAACTCTAAAGTTATAACATGTATTACACAATTATTATTTATTCATTTAAACCAAGAATTACATATAAAATAATACATGAAATATTTGAAATTATTTTAAGTGTCTATGGGCTTACCAATGTTACATAAATTTTGGAGAGTCTGTCATAGACCAATTTTGTATCATCTACCTCTTCCATAAATTTTCTGAAAATCACTACCATACATATATGTAGTAAAAATTCTAAAAATCCAGAGCCTGGCTTTTTTTCCCTGCCTTTGGTCATTAAGTCCTGGATAAAAAGCACACACACAAACTTTATAGTTTTAAATATTCCTTAAGCAGCACAATAGCCTACCCTCCATGCTCTTAGAATCTATTTCCCTATTTATAACACCAACTTTTTACTTACTATTTACCATGTTTTGTCTTAGCTGCTCTTATGTCCAATTGGCCAGCCGACAGGGCCACATATTCTTTACTCCTATCCCATGCCAGATCTCTGTCTCTTCCTCTTGTATATTCTTCTTCCATGGTGGCTCCTTCTTATCTCCTTGTGGTCTCTTCTCTCTGAGCCAACAAAACTCCACCCCTATGTCTCTTCTGCCTAGTTATTGGGTGTTAACATCTTTATTCACTGGTAAGAATTAATTTGGGGGCATAGTCCCAGAGTGTATGTGCAGACTCCTGGCATTTGGAGGGGTAAAGGGCACACTTACCATTACAATAGACAGTAAAAAGACAAAACTTCAACACATATACAATTTCTATAGAAAGTAAAATTTCAATATAGCTTCCTTATGTTCACAAAATGGACAAGAAAAATGGTGAAATTGTAGGGAATTTATCTATGTTCTGCAAACCAGTTGCTTCTGGGTTATAGAATTTGAGAGACGGGGAAATTTTTGAGTATTTAGTTATAGCATGCATTGTCAGCAACAGTTCCACTACTAAAAGCACTTGACCATGAGGAGTTAAGTAACCCAGAATCTGTGTTTATTTTTGTATAAGGAGCCTGGATAGACTATTTTACAGTTGGTTTGTAGGCTCTTTCATTATTAGGAATCAGAATCCAAGATAGCTGTTAGAGTGTCAAGGATTGTTTCTACATTTTACCTAGCTGGAAAAAAACAATGAGAAAAATCTTAAATGCTGATATTTCCTCTCACCTTGTTCCAAATTTATGTGTATTTTAGTAGTTGCTACATATTTGAAAAAAGAATTTGTAATGTAACATTTCTATTGCTGTGTAGGAAATCATCTCTAAACCGTAGTTTTGTTATGAACAAGTTTGAAAGAAAATACTGTTGACTTAGTCAGTGAGAATCTGTCATAAACTAAGACTTAGAAAGCTGATACTTTGTTTGTTGAAACAGAAGGAAGCATAGGTAGAAAAAATAAAAATTGTCCTTAAAATATAAAGAGGTAATAAAAGGAACAAGTGACATGAAATGAAAAACAATGGTGCAGGATTGCAGATTAAGGAGTTTAGTGGTCAAGAGGACTGGATGCTCTTTAGGGGACCAGTATTTATATTCACATCACTTTCATGATACTTCACACCTTTCTGAAACTCCAGCTTCCGAGCATATCATTCAGTTTTCTGGCCTCTACCTATTCCAGTCATGTATGGAATATACATGCATACATGAAAAGCAAGTAAGTGTGTATGCATGTGCACGTGTGTGTGTGTGTGTCTTATTTTAAAATAACGTTAAATTTGATTTTCTTTCTGTAAATTGTTGACCACTGTATTTTTCTTTAATTATCTATGTTAAAATACAGATGCAAAGATCCATAGCATATTTGATTTTAAAAGTGAAAGATGAGAATATCTTGCCTTTTAAGGCAACTGAATGTTGTTGACACTTATCTAGTATGTGTGGGTTCTAATGTTCAGTGTATACTTCTGCAAGTAAATGTTTTAAAAACCTAGTACTGTCGTTAATAGTGTTAAATCATATTGCTCTAATGTAGTGTAATATTTTGATGGTAAATTCATTGGCTAGAAGATTTCAATGACTTAAAAAATTGAAATGATTGATCCCATGACTTATAATTTGGAAATTATTAAAGAGATCATATGAGGAATAAGTTTTTAATACAATGACATTTCATTCATTTGTTATAGCAGGATAGAATAAGATAACATGATTTGTGAAGAAAGTTTGTTGGAAATCACACTGGGAATAAAATGTGACATAAAAATTTTTATATTCTCATATATTATATCCTGATTGGTTTCCCCTTCCTACCTCCCGTACTCTTTTACTCTCATCACCATATTTCCCACACTCACATACCCTCCTTCCCCTCTGACAGTGTCACTGTCCACTCTGACCTGCGGAAAGAAACAGCAACACATGGAGCTCTTCTCGAAGCCGTTTATTCAGGAACCCTTCCGTTAAGCAAAAGCCCATGAGCCTATCCTCTACCACCGTTAAATTTTTGTGCTTGCACCATTCAGAGCCAGCCATGTAGGCACTCTCAATTGGATTTTGACATTCCATGTCAGATGGCCTGATGGCACGTTGCAGCGACTCTGCGCAGTATCTACTGCGAACATGGCTCTCTGGGGGTGTTCAAGGAAGTCAAGTGCTAGTGATAAAACTTGGCAGCCGTCCCAGGTGCCATTTGAACTAGCCGCCACACTCGCTTCCCACAATTCCTCCTTCTTTATAAAATTTTGGCAGAGAGAATGCATGTCTTAGGTTGCCCCTTGCGACAATGTTCCTTACCCGTCATCGGGAGTCAAACAGCTCTGGTTTGGTCCCTGTCTTAGGTTGGTAACACGTCCAAGGAGTCTTACCCATCTCTACTTCTCTAGCATGCCGAGCCATACTTCAGGAGATTGACCCATCTCCACAGCTGCAAACGCTTGCACCATCAAGGCCTGATTCTTAGCCTGTCGAGCTCTCATGTTCACCAGAAGGCGAGGCCACTGATATGGAGCAGGCACAAAGCAATTCCCCCCTATTCCAGCCCATTCTTTGATGTGAGACATTGCTTGAAGTATCCAACTGGTCAATCCAGAAGGCAGGGAGGTGTCTACACGGGTTGAATTGATATGGGTGATAGAATGTCGTAGGTCTCTCAGTAGCTTGTCCAAATCCTCGGACCAATTCCCTACAAGATACTGAGAAAGTTCTTTGGAAAGATTACTGGCACAGCTTACATTCTGAAATGGTATGGGGGTAACACATAACCCAGTATATTTCTACTGACAACCCACCTGAGCTAATTCCATATGCACATCTACTTATTCCTGAACTAAATCAGCTCTTTGGTCTAAATAAAGTCACGGAGGAGGGGGCTTCCACAGGCTACGGGACATATCCAGGCATGTGAGCAATCATTGTAAAATGATGAGCAGAATCATTCCAACACATATATAAAAACAACTCTTATTACTGCATTTTAAAAGGCTACTATTATAATTACTATTAAACACTATAAAAACAAAAGGAGGCCACACACAAACCAGGATAGGCCCAAAGAAAACTTTATGCCTTGGACATATTAGTCACTAATTAAAAACATAATACCCCACTGCAATTCATTGCTTCTTATCATTGGTTTCCTCCACATCAACAAGAGCATGTTCAGGACCATCATCCTCAAAATTCTCTTATTGCACAGCTCTGGTAAGCCGCTCAGGGACCCAAATCGGCTGTCGCTGATCCTGAGGAAACACACAAACAGAACCTCTCACCCAAACCAACACCGGATCAGATCCATTTCAACGGCCTGTCAAGATATCCTTCCACATTACCATCCCTTTATTTGAAGAATCAAAATCACTATGGCGATCAGCAGCAGAGTGCCCTTGCTTATCTTGAGTTAAAAAATTTAAGGTAAAAAGAGCTATGGCTAATCTCTCTCTGGGCGGTCAGCCAGAGGCAATTCCCCTTTTTGTTTAAGAAGACATTCTTTCAGAGTGTGATGAGCATGCTCAATAATATCCTGTCCTTGAGGATTATAGGGTAACCCATGACCAAGGCAGACACCCATCATTTTGCAAAAACTTACAAAGGAAGCAGAGGTATATGCTGGCCCATTATCAGTTTTCAATTCTTTTGGCATACCCCAGGCTCCCCAAGCCTCAAAACAATGTGCAATGACATGGCGGGCTTTCTCGCCTGAATGTAAGGATGCAAATATCACCCCTGAAGCAGTATCTATGGAAACATCATTATATTTTAATTTCCCAAACTCAAAAAAAATGTGTAACATCCATCTGCCACAAATGTAAAGGATGCAAACCACGGGGATTAACCCCCACACTGGCCTGTGGTATCAAGGGGCACAAGATTGACAGGATTTCACAATATTTCTAGCATCTGCATGAGAAATACCAAAACGAGAAGACAAAGCCTTAGAATTTACATGAAACTGTTTGTGAAAACTTTGAGCCAAATCAAAGAGAGAGGAAACCAGAAAAACTAGACAAGCTTTAGAGGCTTTGTCCACCACATCATTTCCCTCAGTCAATGGCCCTGGTAATCCAGTATGGGCACGAATATGCTGAACAAAAAAGGGAAATTCTCTATTCCAAATAAATACTTGTAATTTAACCAATAACTCTCCAATGGCGGATTTAAGACTAATTTTTCCAACTATCTCCAAATGTTTTAAAATATTGACCACATATTGACTGTCCGATATTAAATTAAAAAAAACACTTAAACTGATCGAAAACTTTAATCACAATCTGTAATTCAATAACTTGTGGAGAAGCTGGATGAAATTGTATAGTCACTGGCTGAGAGCCAGCAACTAAGTAAGCCCCACATCCAGTCTTGGTGCCATCAGTAAAAATGGTAGGACAGTCCATGAGAGGACTTGTACGAGTGACACGAGGAAAAAGTACAGGGTGGGCACTAATCAATGGCAAAATGGGATCTTTTGGAAAATGATCATCCATGGAGCCATTAAAGGTGCATCTTAGAATACCCCAATCATCTACCGTGACTGTTAATACTTCAATCTGAGCAGAGGTATATGGCACAATCAAACTTGCTGGTGGAATGCCAAAATGTTGAACACATTGTTGTATTGCCAGCATAGCTAACTGAGCTATGGAGGTTGGGAAATGCATCAGTGTTTTAGCCGGGGAAATCTTAGGATGTACCCAAAGTAAAGAGGCTTCTTGCCATAATACTCCTGTAGGCTGACACTCAGTAGGCAAGATGCATAGTAGGATGGCTTGGGCTTCATCTCTATGTTTCAGGGCCGCACTCTGTATACTTTCTTCCACCAATTGTAATGCCCTTTTTGCCTCATCAGTAAGTTTTCTTGGGGAATTAAGATCTGGATTGCCAGGAAAAATATCATACAAGGGTTGTAACTGTTTATTGGATAGAGAAAGATAAGATCTAATCCATTGGATATTCCCTAACAATTTCTGAAAATCATTCAAGGTATGTAAGTTATCTGTACGAATCTGAACCTTTTGAGGTGTCACTTGTTCTGATGATATCCTTGTTCCTAAATAATTTACCACTAAATCCTTTTGTACCTTTTCGGGAGCCACAATCAAACGCTTTCTTTTTAATGCTAAAATAACAGAACCATAAGCCTCATCAAGTAACTGTTCTGTAGGGGCTGCAATAAGAATATCATCCATATAGTGATAACATTTTATCTTTGGAAATCTTTCTCTAATTTCTTGCAATGCAGCATCAACATACAGCTGGCATATAGTGGGACTATTTGCCATCCCCTGAGGCAACACACCCACTAAAATCTTTTATCTGGTTCTGAATGATTTAAGGAGAGAACCGTAAAGGGAAACCTAGCTGTATCTTTATAATATAATGGGATTGAAAAGAAACAATCTTTAATATCTAAGACTATTATAGGCCACCTTTTAGGTAATGCCAAAGGTAAGGGTAATCCTCTTTGTACCGGTCCCATGACAATCATCTGTTTATTAATCTCTCTTAAATCATGCAAGAGTATCCATTTTCCTGACTTTTTCTTAATTACGAAGATTGGAGTATTCCTGGGGGATGTGGATGATTGTAAATGTCCCAACAATAGCTGTTCTTGCACCAGAGTATGGACGGCTTGCAACTTTTCTGAGGGAAGTGGCCACTGAGGAACCCACACGGGCTCCTCAGATTTCCACGATATGGGAAAACTCTCCTCAGTGGCCCCTAAGAAAAACCCACTCCCACTTTATCTTGATTCTGCTGAACAGAAATAGGAGTTGCCCATCGCTGTAGCTCTCTTCTCAGCCCTTTTCCTGGAATATAGCCCATACCAGACATGATACTTTGTGATTTAAGGCTATATTTAGCCTCATTAGTTAGCATAAAACCCATTTCTTGCATAAGATCTCTTCCCCACAAGGAAATGGGAACTTCCAGAACATAGGGCTGGAAAGTCCCAGAATGTCCTTCTGCATCCTTCCAGTGCAAGAATCGAGAACTCATTTCCAGCTCTTTGGCATATCCCAATCCTCTCAGTAATTGTGTAGATGTCTGTTTGGGCCATCCGGTGGACCAGTCCTTGGTACTGATTATGCTACTGTCAGCACCAGTGTCTAGAAGGCCAGCAATGGATTTGCCTTCAATAATTAAATTTAACAATGGTCGTGAATCAAGATTCAAAGAACAGAAAATGGCAGAGGTTCCTGTAGAACCAAAGCCTTTGGCCCCCCGCTCAACATCAATAGCAGGAAACTGATCATGGCAGCTTGACAAAAGCAACAGCTGAGCTAGCCTGTCTCCTGGAGAGATGGCTGATATCCCTCTAGGAGAGGATACCATTACTTTCACCACTCCAGTATAATCTGGATCAATCACTCCAGGGTGGATCATCAAACCTTGCATAGTAACCGAACTTCTCCCCAACACCAGTCCCACTGTCTTAGATGGCAATGGGCCATGAAAGTCTGTCTCCACCAATTGAGGACCCATTTGAGGTGTTAATATGAGTCTCGTGGTGGAACAGAGGTCAAGTCCTGCACTCCCTCTTGTCTTCCTTTGGGGCACCTCCGTTGCATTGGAGGCCTCAGGCTTGGCCAATTCTCGGTTACTGCCTCATATATTTGAGGGCCCTGAGGTTGGGGGCCCTGCATCATGTTTTTTGGCCTGTCTCTCCCATATCCTGCATCTAAAAGCTGTCCATTGATATCTTTCACTGATCTACACTCATTTGCCCAATGGTTTCCTTTTCTACATTTAGGGCAAAGCCCAGGTGCTCTCGCTCTTGGACCTCCAGAGGTTAGTAATTGGGAACATTGCTGCTTCAAATGCCCAGGTTGACCACACTTAAAACAGTTTCCATTCCTTAAGTTACTTTTGTCTCCAGTCATTTGCATAGCTGCAGCAGCCAAACCAGCATTAGAGAGAGGTCCTCCTAACTCCCTACAGATTTTCAACCATACCTCCAGCCCCTTGTTCTTATATGGGTTGATGGCCTGCCTACACTCCTTGGTACATTGCTCAAAAATCAACTGTTTCAGTAAAGGCATGGCTGTAGCAGGGTCCCCAAAATTCTTCCCCCAGCTTCTACCATTCTAGCCACAAAGTCAGCAAATGGTTCCGCTGACCCTTGCATAATTTTAGTGAGGTTTCCTTGCACTTCTCCTCTATTTGGTAGAGATTTCCAAGCTCTAATTCCCATCATGTTAATTTGCTCATAAATTTGTAGAGGATAACCAATCTGTTGATTGGTAAACCTGCCTTGCCCCAGCAACATATCCTGACTCCATGCTGGCTGGCCATTAGCAGCATTTATAGCTGCCTGCTCTGCTGAAAATTCAGTAAAATAGGCCTTCCAATCTAAATACTGTCCGGGAGATAGGCATGCTTTAGTTAAATTCTGCCAATCACTGGGGGTCATGCAATACCTATGGAGAGACTCCAGCTGAGCCACCACAAAGGCAGCACTAGTACCATAGGCACGAACCTTCTCAGCAAGCCTCTGTATGACTTTAAAGTCTAGGGGCTCATGATAACGTCCTCCTTGAACATCCTGGAAGACTGGATAGCAGCATTGTGCTCTTAGCTCCTTCCATACTTCTGGGCACAAGCTACGGCCAAGTGCATAAGGCAGTGGCCGATGGGGTCCTGGAGCTGAAGGCTCCACTTTGAAGGTGGTAGACTCCAACTCGTCTGCCAACTCCTCCAATTCCTCCTCAGAAACTTCCTCCTCTGAACTTTCCCCTTTCTCTGAGTTTAACAAGTGTGAATCCTTTCCTAGCTTATCCCAGCTAGCCAAAGTTAACAGGGTCTTAAGCACAGCAATTACTGAGCTTAATGATGATGAACTCCCCATCGTCCTTCCTCAGGAATCTTATAGTCTCTTAACCGAGAACTTTACCTTTTGTCCCACTCACCTGGGAACTTACCAGCTAGCTGCCCTGACTGCAAGGAGTTCTGAGCTTCCCTGTGTGGGGCACCACTTGTCGCTGTCCACTCCGACCTGCAGAAAGAAACAGCAACACACGGAGCTCTTCTCGAAGCCGTTTATTCAGGAACCCTTCTGTTAAGCAAAAGCCCACGAGCCTCTCCTCTACCGCTGTTAAATCTTTGTGCTTGCACCATTCAGAGCCAGCCACGTAGGCACTCTCAATTGGATTTTGACATTCCATGTCAGATGGCCTGATGGCACATTGCAGCGACTCTGCGCAGTATCTACTGCGAACATGACTCTCTGGGGGTGTTCAAGGAAGTCAAGTGCTAGTGATAAAACTTGGCAGCCGTCCCAGGTGCCATTTGAACTAGCCGCCACACTCGCTTCCCACATGACAGGAGCAAGCATCCCAAAGAAGTCAGCTAAACAGGGCATAATATGTACAGTAAGACCATGCATGTATAAAGACTGGACTAGGGAACCCAGTAGGGTGTATAGGTTTCCATAAGCAGGTAAATCAGCCAGGGTAGACCCTGCTCCCAATATTAGGACTCTCAAAAGAACATTTAGGTATTCAGAGGTCACAAATATGCAGAGGACCAAAGTCAGAGTCACACGGGCTACCTTATCTTTGAATGCCTTGATGAGTCCCGGGTCCTCCATTGAACTCTCCAAGCTCCTTCTGATGTTTGGCTCAGTCTATGCATCTGCTCCCAATAGTAGCTGGATGAAGTCTCTCTGGTTTCTCTAATGCTTATTATTTCTTGACTACTTGAATTCCTGTCTAGAATAATAAGACAACTAAAAGAGATCAGCCAGATACACATTGGGAAGGAAGAAGTGAAGTATTACTATTTCCAGATACATGATATTATACATAAGTGATCCAAAAATACTAGCAGGGAACTCCTATACCTGATAAAAAAAATCATTCAGTTAATCATCTAGATACAAGATTAAATTTTAAAAAAAAGATAAAAGAAAAAAAGAAAAGGAAAACTTCAGTAGCTCTTGTACATACAAGTGACAATCTGGCTGAGAAAGAAATCAGGAAACAAACACTCTTCATAGTAGCAACAAATAATATAATGAGCTTCGAGTAACTCTAGTCAAGCAAGTGAAATATTTGTATGACAAAAATTTCTCAAGTCTTTGAAAAAGGAATTTGAAGATACCAAAAGATGGAAAAGATCTCTCATTCTCATGGACCAGTAGGATTATTGTAGTAAAACTGGCTCTTTTAGCAAAAGCAATCTACAAACTCAATGCAATCTCTACCATTCAGTGCAAAATTCCAGTACAATTCTTTACAGAATTTAGGAGGACTATACTCAAATTTATTTGAACAAAAACCAAACAAACAGAAAGTAAACAAAGAAAAGAAACAACTAAGGTTAGTTAAAACAATCACATAAAATAAAAACTTTTTCCCATATGAAATCTGCCAGTTGACCTTTTTGAGTTCTGTGGACTGTTTCTTGAATATTTGCTACTTTCTTGTTGTTGTTGTTGTTGTTACCATTCACTTATTAGTGAGTACATACTATGCATGTCCTTCTGGGTCTGAGTTACCTCACTCAGAATGATATTTTCTAGTTCTATTCATTCGCCTGCAAAACCCAGAATGTCCTGTTTTTAAAAGCTGAGTTATATTCCATTGTGTAAATGAATCACATTTTCTGTATCCATTCTTCTGTTGTGGGACATCTGGGTTGTTTACAGCTTCTGGCTATCATAAACAAGGCTGCTATAAACAAAGTGGAACATGTGCATGGTGGGGCATCTTTTGGATATATTCCCAAGAATGGTATTTCTGGGTCTTCATGTAGATCTCTTTCCAATTTTCTGAGGATCCTCCAGATTGATTTCCAGAGTGGTTTTACCAGTTTGCAATCCTACCAGCAATGATCAGCAATGTCCAGTGTTTCTCTTTCTTCACATCCTTGCTAACATGTGCTGTCACCTGAGGTTTTGATTTTAACCATTCTGGTTGGTGTCAGGAATCTCAGAATTGTTTTGATCTGCATTTCTCTGGTCACTGAGGACTTTGAACATTTCTTTCGGTGTTTCTCAACTATTTGAGACCCCTCTGTTGTGATTTCTTGGTTTAATTCTATACCCTATTTTTTGATTGGATTGTTTGTTTTTTTGGTAGTTAGCTTTTTGAGTTCTTTATATATTTTGGATATTAGCCGTCTATTGGATGTTGGTTTAGTGAAGAATTTTTTCCAATCTGTAGACTGCCAATTTGTCTTATTGGCTATGTGTTTTGCCTTACAGAAGCTTTCCATTTTCATGAGGTCCCATTTATCAATTCTTGATCTTAGAGTGTGAGCCCTTGGAGTTCTGTTTATGAATTTTCCCTCTTTACCAATGAGTTAAAGGCTCTTTTCCTCTTTTTCTTCTATTAGATTCAGTGTATCAGGTTTTATGTTGAGATCCTTGATCCATTTGGACTTGAACTTTGCTCAAGGTTACAAATATGGGCCTATTTTCATTTTTCTACATATCAACAGTCAGTTAGACCAGCACCATTTGTTGATGATGCTTTCTTTTTTCCATTGTATATTTTTGGCTTCTTTGTCAAAGATCTAGTGCACATAAGTGTGCAGTTTTATTTCTGGGTCTTCAATTCTATTTCATTAATCAATATGTCTGTCTCTTTAGCAATACCACTCTTTAACAGTTTTTAATCACGATTGCTCTCTAGTAAAGCTTGAGGTCAGGGATGGTGATTCTTTTATTGTTAAAATATTGTTTTCTCTCTTCTGGGCTTTTTGCCTTTCCAGATGAAATTGAGAATTGCTCTTCCTGTATTTTCGAAGAATTATGTTGGGATTTTACCTGGGATTGTGTTGAATCTGTAGATTGCCTTTGGTAGGATGACAATTTTTACTATGTTAATTCTGCCAATCCATGAGCATGGGAGGTCTCTTTATTTTCTCAGATCTTCTTCAATTTCTTTCTTGAGAGACTTGAAGTTATTTTTGTACATATCTTTTAGTTGTTTTGTTAGATTTACCCCAAGATATTTTATATTATTTATGGTTATTATGAAGGGAGTTGTTTCCCTAATTTCTTTCTCAGACTGTTTATCATTTGTATAAAGGGAGGCTACAGATTTATTGAGTTAATCTTATATTTGGCCTCTTTGCTGAAGTTGTTTATCAGCTAGAGAAGTTCTCTGATAGAGTTTTTGGGGTTGCTTATGTATACTGTCATATCATCTGCAAATAATGATACCTATATATCTTCTTTGCCAATTCATATCCCCTTGATCTCTTTTTGTTTTATATTGTTTTAGCTAGCACTTTGAGTATTGGCATCCTTGTCTGGTCCCTGATTTTATCGGGATTGCTTCAAGTATGTCTCCATTTAATTTGACATTGGCTGTTGGTTTGGTGTATATTGCTTTTATTATGTTTAGTTATAGGCCTTGAATTCCTGGTCTCTCCAATACTTTTGACATGAAGGAGTGTTGTATTTTGTCAAATGGTTTTTCTGCATCTAAGGAGATGATCATGTGATTTTTTTTCGTCTACTTGATCATGGTGAATGATGGTTTTGATGTGTTCTTGGATTTGGTTTGCAAAATTTTTATTGAGTATTTTTGCATTGATATTCATAATTGAATTTAGTCTGAAGTTCTCTTTTTTGTGTTTTGTGCCATCTTTGTGTCATTTAGGTATTAGAGTAATTGTGGCTTCATAGAACGAATTACCTCTGTTTCTATGTTATGAAATAGTTTGAGTAACATTGATGTCAGATCTTCTTTGACGATCTGGTAGAATTCAGCACTAAATACATCTGGCCCTGGGTTTTCTTTGGTTGGGAGGTTTTTAATGACTTCTATTTCCTTATGGGATATGGGCCTGTTGAGATAGTTTACCTGCTCTTCATTTAACTTTCGTATGTAGTCTAGAAAACCAACCATTTATCTATATTTTCCAGTTTTGTTGAGTATAGGCTTTTGTAGTAGGATCTGATGATTTTTTTAAAAATTTCCTCTGTTTCTTTTCTTATATCTACCTTTTTATTTCTGATTTTGGTAATTTGGATACTCCCTTTGGGCCCTTAATAAGTTTGGCTAGGGATTTATTTATCTTGTTGATTCTCTCAAATAACCAGCTTTTGGTTCTGTTGATTGATTTTATAGTTCTAGTTCTCTCTGTTTATTTTTAGTTGATATTGGCCCTGAGTTTGACTATTTCCTGCTGTCTATTCCTTTTGGGTGTGTTTGCTTCTAGAATGTTCCTGTGTGCTGCTAAGTTGCTAGTGTAAGATCTCTTCTATTTCTTTACCAAGGGACTTAGTGCTATACATTTTCCTCTTAGCACCACTTTCCTTGTGTTGCATAAGTTTGGGTATGGTGTGTCAAATTTTTCATTAAATTTCAGGAAGTCTTTAATTTCTTTCTTTCTTTATTCCCTTACTAGGTTATCATTGAGAGAGCTGTTCAGTTTCCACTTGTATGTGGGCTTTCTGTTGTTTTTACTGTTATTAAAGCCCAGCCTTAAGCCATGGTGATCTGATAGGATGAAAGGAATTATTTCAGTCTTCTTGTATCAGTTGAGGGATGTTTAGTGACCAATTATATGGTCAATTTTGGAGAAGGTAACATGAGGCACTGAAAAGAAGGTATATTCTTTTGTTTTAGGGTGAAATGTTCTTGTGGTGGCTATTCCTGGTTGTTAACTTGACTATATCTGGAATGAACTACAACCCAGAATGTGAAGGCTCACCTGTGATCCTGATCTTGAGGCAGTGTGGATATGAAAAATTTAGGCCCAGGAGAGGCAGTACATGCCTTTTTCTCCAGGAGACTAAGGCAAGTCACAGGTCCAGGTGTATTGTTACACACTTTTAATCTGGGCCACACATTCTGCTAGAGACCTACATAAGGACATTGGAAGAAGCAAGACTCACTCTTTTTGCCTGCTTGCCTTTTGGGAATGAGCAACTGCTAGATCCTTGGACATCCATTCATAGCTACTGCTAATCATTGTTGGGGAGTTGGAATACAGACTGTAAGCCATCAACAAGTTCCTTTACTATATGGAGACAACTCATAAGTTTGTAACTCTAGAGAATCCTGACTAATACAGTCCTCTAGATATCTGTTAAATCCATTTGTTTCATAACCTCAATTAGTTTCACTGTGTCTCTGTTTAGTTTCTATTTCAATGACCTGTTCATTGGTAAGTGGGGTATTAAAGTCTCCCACAGTTATTGAGTGGGATTCAATGTATGTTTTGACCTAGAGTAAAGTTTCTTTTGTGATTGTAGGTGCCTTTATATTTGGGGCACAGATTTTCAGAATTGAGACTTTCTCTTAGTGGATTATACCTTTGATGAGTATGAAGTATCTTTTCTCATCACACTTGATCAATTTTGGTTGACAGTCTATTTTATTTGACATTGTGATGGCAATGCCAGCTTGTTTCCTGGGACCATTTGCTTGGAAGAACTTTTCCATTCTTTTACTCTGAGATAGTTACTGTGTTTGTTATTGAGGTATGTTTCTTGTATGCATCAAAATGCTGGATCTTGTTTTCATATCCAGTCTGTTAACTTATGTCTTTTTATAGGTGAGTTAAGTCCATTAATTTTGATAGGTATTAAAGACAGATGACTATTGGTTCCTGATATGTTTGTTTCTGTAAGTGGCTTGTATGCTTGTGGTTCTCTCCTTTTGGCTTTGTTGTAAGATGCTTAATATCTTGTTTTTCCTTTGGACTAGGTACCTTTCTTGTGTTTGAGTTTTAGAATTCTCTCTAGGGATGGACTGGTAGATAGATACTGTTTGAATTTGGTTTTGTCCTGGAATATTTTTTTTCCTCCATCTATGTTGATTGAGAGATTTTCTGAGTGTAGTAGCCTGGGCTGACATTTGTGTTCTCTTAGATTCTGCAGGACCTCTGATCAGGCTCTTCTGGCTTTCATAGTTTCAATTCTGTATAATTCTGATAGGTCTATCTTAGTATATTATTTTTTTCTTTTTCCCTTGCAGCCTTTAATATTTTTTCTTTGTCCTGTGGGTTTGGTGTTGTAATTATTATGTGACAAGAGAATTTTCTTTTCTGGTTCCATATATTTGATATTCTACAGGATTCTTGTACCTTCATGCCCAACTCTTTCTTTACATTGGGGAAATTTTCTTCTATGACTTTGTTGAAGACATTTTCAGGTTCTTTGTGCTGAGAATCTTTGTTCTCCTCTATACTGCTTATTCTTAAATTTTGTCTTTTCATTGTTTCCTGAGTTTCTGGGATGCTTTGGGTTGGCAGTTTTATGTTTTGAATTTTCTTGGACAGTTGTGTCAATCTCTTCTATGGCATTTTCTACCCCTGAGATTCTCTCCTCTATCTCTTGTATTCTGTTAGTGATAGTTACATCTGTAATTCTTGACCTCTTTCCTAGGTTTTCTATTTCCAAGTTTGCCTCCATTTGTGTTCTCTTTATTATTTCTACTTCTCCTTCTCCTTTTAGGTCTTGGACCACTTTATTCAATTCCTTTGAGTGTTTGTGCTTTCCTGTATTTATTTAAGGGATTTATTTTCTCCCTCTTTAAGAGCTTCTACCTGTTTACCTGCATTTTTATGTATTTCTTTCAGTGAGTTATTTATATCATCCTTAAAGGACTCTATTATCTTCATGAGATAGGATTTTAGGTCAGCTTCCTGATTTTCAGTAGTGTTGGATTATTGAAGGCTTGCTGTGGTGAGAGAACTGGTTTCTGAAGATGCCCATGTTTATTGGCTTCTGTTTTCTATGCCTCTTCTTGTCATCTGGTTGTCCCTAGTGTTTGCTGGTCTGGGTGACTTTGTCTGGATTCTGTCTCTGGTGTCCCTATGTTGCTTCAGGTCTCTTTCCTGGTAGGCCTTCAGCCCTGGCTTTAGCAGATCATCTGTGTGCCTTCCAACTGGGACCTCTTCAGAGTGGTATAGAAGCTGCTTATCTGTTGCTCTGGCTGTAGTAGATCTCCTGGGAGGCCATCAGACTCTTGATTCTTCAGAAGAACTGTTGCACTGTTGTTCTGTGTGAAGATGTTCTCAAGGGAGGTCTACTGTCTATGGTTTCTGTTTCCCTGTGTGCAGCAGACGTCTATGGTGGCTTTAAGTCTATTAGGTCAGTTGTCCTGCATGCCACAGAGCCCCCAAGAGGTCGTCAGACTGTGGTGTTTGTTGCCTAGATGTCTTGTGCACAGAAGAGCTCCTGGGATGTCTTCAAGCCTTGATGTCTTCATGGGAGCAGACAAGCTGGTGATCAGTTTCTCACTTGCTCAGTTGCCTTGTGTGTAGCAGGACTCCTGGGATGCCAGTTGCCCTGTGTGCGTTAGATCTCCTTCAATGTCTCAGGTTGTGGTGTCAATTACCTGAGTGTAGTGGATCTCCTGGGATGGCTCAGGATATGGTATATCCAGGAAAGCAGACTAGTTAACAGTCTGCTCTAGCAGAAAGGACAGTGCAGAAGGGCAGTGGGGGTAGGGGTTTGGGTGGTAATGGGTCTCGAGTCCACTAGGCTCCCAGCAACAGTTGTGGGACTTCCAGAGGGTTCTTACGGAATGCTCTGAGTGCAGCCAATATTCTTGGCTGTTTCAGGATATGATATCTCCAGGGGAGCAGACTAGCTAGCAGTTTACCCCAGCAGAAAGGACCAGGCAGAAGGGGAAAGGTACTCAGCAGGGGTAGGGGTGCTTTGTGTAGTGATCGGTCCTGAGTCTACTGGGCTCTCAGAGACAGCTGTGGGTGTTCTGGAGGGTTCTTACCAAGGGCTCTGAGTGACGTGGATCTTGTGGGCTCATTCAGGATATAATAACTTCAGGGGAGCAGTCAAGCTAGTAATCTTCCCCAGCAGAAAGGCTAAAAAACTAAAGGTATCACTGTCCCGTATTTTAAGCTGTACTATAGAGGTGCAGTAATACAAAACAAGCATAGTACTAGCACAAAAATCCAGCTCTCAATCCACAGACCTATGGATACCCAATAATTGATAAAGAAGCTAGAAATATACAGTGGATAAAAGAAAGCATCTTTAAGAAGTTGTTCTGCTCAGGAAACTAAACATCAACAAATATTCCAATTAAAAATGGCATTCATCTCAACAGAGAATACATAACAGAGTAATCTCAAATTGATTAGAAAAACTCAGAGAAGCATTCAACATCATTAACAATCAGTGAAATGCAAATCAAAATGTCTGAAAGAAACTATTCTATACCCATCAGAAGTGACAGCTCATGGTAGCTAGGATATGGAGCATGGGGGAGCATTTCTTCTCTCCTGACCAGTAATGCTTTACTTCTTGTACAACTACTCTGAAAATCAATATGGGGGATTCTCAGAAAATTAGGAATCAATATATCTTAAGAACCAGCTGTAACATTCCTGGGGGTATACGCAAAGGAAGCTATATTCTACCACAAGAGTAAACTATGTTCAAAGCAGCTTTTTTTTTCATAATAGACAGAAAGCGGAAATAAGTTCAACTGAAAAATAAATAAAGAAATTATGGTACATTTACACAATTGTGTATTACTAAGTTGTTAAAAAGAAATGACATCATGAAATTTACAGGCAAATGGGTGGAACTAGAAAAAATATACTGAATGAGATAACCCAGACCCAGAAATTCAAACATAGTATGTACTCACTTATAAGTGGATATTAGTAATGTAAAAGTTAATCATGCTACAATTCAAAGACCCAGAGAGGCTAAGTAACAAAGAAGGGTGAAAAGTGTTGCAAGGATATTCCTCTGAAGGGGAAATAGAATAGGTTTTGTTGGAGGACTATGGATGGGTGTAGTTGACAACAGGAGGGATAGGACAGAGGATAGAGCAAGAGGATACAGTGAAAATTGCCTGAAATTGGAGAGCACTTTGTAGGTGAGGAAAAAACTAGTGCAATGGAGATGGAATCTATGAAAGTAACTCTACCAAAGACTTCTAGTAATGGGAAACTCAAAGTGTGAACTGGTCATTATCTGTAACCAGGTAAGATGTGCAGTGAAGATATCTGAACATTAACACAGCCACAAAACCTTTGCACTATAGTTGCTTTGTGTGCAAATGTGACTTTTATAACCAGGCATCTAAGAAACTTGAATTGATAGAATCTATAAATTGTTCTTCTATTTGTTGTTTGCTTCTGAAAGACAAGACAAATTTTCATTTATACACACACAAACACACACAAACACACACACACACACACAGATAGATAGATAGATAGATAGATAGATAGATAGATAGATAGATGAGAGAGAGAGAGAGAGAGAGAGAGAGAGAGAGAGAGAGAGAGAGAGAGAGAGAGAGAGATTAGAAAGACTGGGTCTTGATTTTTTTCTTTGGCTGTGAAACTACATCCTCAGAAAACTAGACGTTAATTGCATGCAAAATAACTCATATTCATTGTAGAATGCTTATGCCTGATTTTTCCCAAATTCTTTGAAATCAGATAGAATACTGTTCCCTAAGGCAAAGTATATAATTCAGTGAATCATATGTTTCACTTGTGATATATATAACTCACTTGTGAATCATATAACTCACTTGTGATATTTTAGAAAAACTAATTTTTAAGTGGAGAAAGAAATCTAATAATGATTTATGCATAAGTACATAATAAAAATACATTGAATTTTGAATTCCTGAGTAAGCACAGTGATTGACTAATGTGATGAGCTACAAGCAAATATAGTGACAATCTTAATTTACTTAAATGCAATGTAGTTGGAATAGCTTTTGCTAATACACAGAGTAAGAACGCTGCAATCACTGCTACTTTTAATTCATTTATTTATCAAGGGTATTATCTTGATGATAATAGAACCCCATGTCACTTAAGGGATCAGTCTCACCCTTAAAATATTATTCATCTGTGATTTGATGCAGCATTCATATGAGCTATCTATCAATATCTTAGGAGCTCTGCAATCATGTATGAATTTTCCTAAACATATTTTACTGAAGGAAATTAGAGCAGCTTAAGAGTCAATGTTGCACTACCAAATGTATGAGGGTGTTTTCAATATGAAGTTATTTTATTATTTCCTTTAATACATAATATATCATCAATTAGTATGACAATGATCACTGACTTCAAAGTGACCCTTAAATTCAAATCTTGAATCTGATGGTAACAAAGATTCTCAATTGCAGAGTTGATTGCTTCTTGTCTCATGACATCCTGATTTATTTAACAGTCTTCATAATGTTTCATTTGCGCATGTGATTCTCCACCAGGGAAAGTTCCTCATTTGTTAGAATTAATATAACGCTATCTTGCTATAAGTCACTTAGGTCTCTTGACATGGAATCATTGGTAACAAGCTATCTATTAATGTACAATGTCTAATTAGCCAGCAACTCCTGTATTTTTCTCATGTGTTCCATACATTACTTCATCATGCCTATCATCTTTGTGAATATTCCGACCATATTTACTCATTATTTATGTTGAGATTTGGAATTAAATCTACTTTACAAACCCAGGATGATAATTCAAGAATTAATTATAACTTATGTAAATGCTGTGCAACTGAGATAAAGTAGTACCAAAAAGCACTTGACAGATGATTAAAAACCATAATGTTTTCTAAAATGAGTGGTTTCTGCCTTGGTTCTTCCTAGTGAATCATGTACTAATTTATCTTCTTTGAACTATGACACAGTACAAGATTTCTCCACACTATCAAGAAAATGAAACACTCCTACCACTTCTGGTGTGAGGTATTTAGAATTATGCATTAATAGACTATATACAAACACTTTATGATCATATCCAAAGTCATTATGAATGTAGCACAAATAATATTTAACCAAGAAATGGGTGCTAAAAGTATTCTACATTATTTCACTTATAGTACTCACAAATAAGAAAGGCAGAAAAATGCTATAACTAAAGGCTATATGTTCACAAAGTGTAAGTTTAAAGGATAGAATGATGCCTATTAAGATAAAAATGAAGAGGAAGAATGAATATCAATTATAAGAAAGCGTTTAAGGGTAGGTATCTAGGAGAAATGTATCTTTTGTTCACAGCGAAAATTAGTACAATTGTTGTCTATGTTTTTCTGAATGAGTTCTGCAGCTTTCTGAAATTACATATATTGAAAAATAGAAATGATTCTTGGGGAGAATTGTTATTAAAATAATCTATTATTTCTCTAAATACCAAGAGTCACAATGCTTAAGAAGAGAACTATCCAATACTGGGTAGAATTTTAAAAGTTCAAACAATTTGAATGGTAGTACTATGGTTCAATCCACTTCACTACTTTAACTATGTTGTCGTACTGGCAGCTTATGTAAAATATATTAAAAATATTAGCTAGATTACCAAAGTCAAGACTCCTATCTTTATTTGAGCAAAATATTTTTTTCTAAAAATATATAAACAGAAGAAATGGTTTCTATTTGGAACTTGTACCAGTTGTGGAACTTGTCCAGGGCTATTTATTACTAACTAAAACTAAACTGTAACACAATGTAATTTATAAAATGAAAGTTTTCGAATAAGAAGAAAAATGGTAAGAGTAATATTGCACAATTGTGGGGTAATAGGAATGTGAACACCATGTCTAACAGAAACAGACACGCAGTAGCTGCACTTCATACTTTCTACTCGATTAATCTGCTGCTCTCCAGCTCCATAAATCTCCAGACCTAAAGCTGTTTCTGAAATTCTCTTTATTAGGATTAGATTTCATGGCATCATATCCATAAAATTTAACTTTAAATTAAAATTATATGGAAGAGTGTACCCAGAATGAAATCTATTTAATCCAAACCTATATGTGCTAAGAACAATGGTTTTCTATTTTTAAAAAAAATGTACTTTGAAATTTAAAGTCACAAAATTCATAGTGTATATCTCTATAATCAATGCATGTCACAATTTATATCAAGGACATATCTATGTAATCTTCAGGGCACTATCCTCATTTTAAATTATGGGAATGGTGTTAGGTAAACAACTGTCTAGTAAGGAGTAGCAACTTTGAAAAAATGATTATTATTTATTTATTATGTACTTATGTATTAAATTACAAATGTCAAGGATATATATTTAGTTACCAAGTTAATTTACAAATTTACTTCTAACATTTTAGTGTGCATATTCTCATTAACCCATAAATGATACTTATATATTTTTCTCCTCTTTAATAAAAGCCACTGTTCTTAACACTCAATAAAAATCTTTCCATATCACCAATGGACAATATGTGCATAATTTCTTCCAGTCATGTTTTACTTAAGGATATTATAGCTTTAGGATTTTTGTTGTCTCTATTATTATGACACAAACCCAAGAGGAAACAGATGGTACACTCAAAAGTGGGGTAATTAATGGGAGTTTTTAAAAGCAGCTAATTATAAAGCTCCAGGTAAAATTACGAGACCAGTGAAAGCTATAGTTCCCTATAGCTATGAACCTGAATAAGGGTGGGCCATAGTGTTCCCAAAAATAAAAGAGGAATCTCTCAGGATGTGATAGTTTTTTGTAAATATTGAAGGAATCTACCTGGGCAATGGTGCCCAAGACACCATACCTTCTACTCCTGTGCCTTCTGAAAGCTAAGAGGATTGTAACGTCAGGGCAGAAGAGCAGGCTCACCTAGCATAGAGAGATAGCCCTTCAAGCAGCACTTTGAAAACCAGACAGAAGTAGAGTATATCAACAATGTCTCATGTTTGGAAATTACAAAAAAAATTCATTTTTCTTCTGTGATTATAATAATTTATAGGACTGTGGGTTCCATTTGAAGTGATTTCTGATGAATTGCCTGAAAATCTTAATTATTGTGCCATACCAAATCTGAGCCTAATACATTTTACATCATGATTAAGGAATCTTATTGGTTTCTGGGTTTAAATTTACTTCAATTCTGATTTGTTTATCTTCTTAAGATATGGTAATTGCATGAGCTTCATTTCTTCTTTTTAAAAAGGAGATTAATATGTCCTATCAAATAATGGATTTCTACGAGTAATAACCTTAAAGTATTTTAAGTGTTTCATAAAGTTTCTCAATTAGAATTTCTCTGAGGCAGAATCTGAAATAAACTTTGCATGTAGGGATCAGAAAGCTAACTTCAAGTAAAAGAGTTCATTTATGAATTTGAAACAATCAGGAGGAACCAGTGTTGGATTATGCCAGAGCACAATGAATGTCTCCATTAAAGAAATTTAAAAAACTGCCAGACTTTCCCCAATGGAAAGTCCTATGGCCATATCCATCTTGAAGACCAAGCTGGCCAGTGCTCAATCCCAGCTTTTGAATGCACACAGGTTTTTGTGAAAACTTCATGCAAAATGTGCCCTGAACATTTTGTACTACAGTGAACAGTTACTGAAATTTGGTTGTTACTGTACTGGTTGAAGAAGGAATTTGTACTGTGACAATTTGAAAGAGTTTGTAAGGGATATACATTTTAATTTTTGGTTCATATTTGGTATACTATAGATAGGTAGATAAATAGCCAGATAGATAGATAGATAGATAGATAGATAGATAGATAGATAGGAATAGTTAGATATAAATAGATATAAATAGATTGATAGATAACAATACATCATAAAATAATAATTCAATAAATAAGTTTCTCATGCTGTGAAGAATATGTGACTTAATTTTTTTATTCTTCTCTCCCAACTACCACCAATGTAAAATTTTATACATGTTTGAGGAAAGCAAAATACAAGTATGAGAGCTCAAACAATATATATCATTTGATTGAACACTTCCTTCCCATTTCTCAGAGCTTATTTGCTTTCATACATTTCTATCTTGTAACTTTCAACTTGTAATCATTTTCCACTGTTTTCTCCCCTTCACTATGTTCCTGCTTTGGTAACGGTCATTAGGAAAAATGTAGCTGTTGTGTTAGAGCACTGACCAACCCCAGACAGTATATGCTCTTTCTGTAAAAGTTTGCTGTTATTAATTTCCTAACCTCTTCTAAAAGGGACTACTTTTAGTTCCTGTACTGTAGCTAATATATTTTAAAAGCATGTCTTTTCAATAATCTAGCCTCTAGGAAAAGTGAAATACATCTCTCTAGGATGAAATACTAACCAGCATTTATGCATGTGAGCAATGTATTTTTGGAAATAAGATACACTTTCTGTCTTTATATGTCATATATATTTCATACACACATTTAAATATATGTAAAGCTGCTCACAATTCACTAATGACTATATTAAATTAATATCACTTCACAAAACTTCCTTTATAAGAACATTTATTTCAACAATATCATTCAGAGAATGCCTTCAGGCTCCCACAGGCAAGAATCTAATGTACATATATTCTTCCCAAAGTTAATGGGTCCAGATCCTTGGAAATGTTTTGGAGATTATTTTTCATGTGTGCACATTTTAAAAATATATTAATTGCTAATTTCACAAATGAATATAACAAAATGTGATCATGTGCCACCCACATTCACCTAATTGATTGAATATTCCTGGGACTCCTACAACATATTTTGTTCCCTTCTCAAATTCACATCTTCTCTTCCTCTTCCAAGACCTCCTGTTTCTCCACTTTCTTTTTAATATCCCAAGAAGTTGATGGATTACCATATGCATAGGCATTGATTTGGGGCCACCAAATGAAACATGTAAAATACAACTAGGAATCAAACCTCCTAAGGATAATTCACCCTCCTCCAGCAGCTACTAACTGCCAATATATCTTCAGTAAGAGAAGGATATTTGTAAGTTTCTGCCACCATCAATGGTGAAATTTTTGGATAGCTTAGTCTTGTGTAGGGCTTTACCAGCCATTCTGGATATTACTTTATGTGTGCAAGAGGCATGTCATGTCTAAACTAGCCGGCACTGTGAAGGTTTATGAAATAATTATTATGAATGTTTGAACCGTACAAATTTTGTCACATCTGTAGGGAACTATGGAAGTGGCTTGAGAAGCATATGCCATAGGATTTTCAGGTTAGAGTTCATGCTGCTGGAACACAATGTACCATCCAGTTTCTGAGAGAATGATGTATGCCTTTAGGCACTGATGCATTCAGGTTGCTTTGTGTTTCTTTGTATGGTCCCTTTAGTTCCCAAGTACATGCTTGACAGGACAATTGGTTTTAGACATTAATCTTGTATATCCTGTATAGCTTGCAAACTTTGTTTTGTGCTGGCAACTACAACTCCTATCATCGTGGCAATTGTGATTATATTATATTTCTGCTAAAGGTATAAAGAGTCTATTTGCCTCACTAAAATTGCCACAACTCAAGTTTTGCTATGGACCCATCAACTGGTTTAGTTTCAGTTCATTGGATCATATCAGGCAACTTTGGCCCAAATGCACATATTTCAGCCTATCCTGCAACTATCTCTGAGAATCCAAATTAAAAAATTAATAAAACTAGCAAGAGATGGCAGCATATAAATTTTCTCTTTAAACACAATGCAGTAACATGAGTTGTAAAACTCCACCTTATGGGCAAATTTTTACTTGCTTTGATAAATAAGAAAAATATATCCCACTGCTTAGCCATGTGAAAAATATAATAAATATAATAATGTTCACTGTTTTGTGGAGAATATATAATTCACAGTTTGAAGTCATGTTCCTAAAACATAGTCTTATGGGAAGTGTGACAAAATGCAATTTAACTTTTTGGAAATGCTGTCATTATGCTAGAGATAAATTATATATTGAAAATTTTCTGAAGTAATCTTAAAATTCCTCAACAATGATTGGAAGTTTCTGAGGGTATGATTTTCATAGATGGATTTTCACATTTCATTAGAAAGATGTTGCTTCTTTTCCAACAATTCCAATTTCTGTCTCCTTAGTATTCACTTATGTTCTTAAGGTTTTAGAGACCAGGATTATGAGTAACCTTCACATTATGCTTTATGTGAAGTAAAATAATTATATGCAAACCAACAACATGTGTGAAAGGTTAATGTTAACTTCATTATAGAATCATGTAGATAAGACCTTTGTGTTCCACATATAGCCGTCTTGACAGATTTTTTATGTCTGTTTATTTGACCTCTAAATTCCTAGAAATCAGGTAAGAAAACTGGAGTTATTAAGTCACAGGCTAAATCAAATTGACCTCACAGTTGAGATTATGCAATGTGTCTGCAAATGACTTCCCTCTTCTTTAGCGGTGAGGAACAAGTAGCTATGCATCAATTCAGAGCATCTATGGAAATGAATAGATAAGAGTGTGAGGCCTTGTGACATTAGAGAAGCAGGAAACATAGACAAATCTCAAGAATTTTAATTTTTCCCTCTGGAAACTCAAATCTTACACTTTATGAACAATATTAGCATTCATTTAATAAACCATTCTTCTTTCAGAATATCTTTTTTAAAGAAATAGAAAAATCATTTAAATTTGAAAGCTCAAATTGGAGAATATTGTCATAAGTTATGGTGCATTACATGCTCAGAAACTCAGTTCTAACTCCGATTGCCATGTTATAAAATATACTATTACAGTGAATATAACATTGAATTTGGTAAAAATTTATGAGCAAGTCAAATATAGTCCCAACAAGAACTGAGCTGTGACAGAGACATAGCAGTACACTATGGGTACTTACCCTATCGAGGATATCTTCAGCTTCTGGTATTGGAATTAACACTCATATGAAAAAACAAATGTAGCTACTGTGAAAACATTAGCTGGATCATGTATTTTATATAATAAAGTCACAATTATTAGATATTATTTATAATATATAAAAGTTGTATTCAAAGCTTCTGGGAGGTAATAAATATAGGGAAGAAAGTGGATGAAAATATAAGATTTGAGTGGTTTATCATGTAAGAAAAAGAAGTTACTGAAGAGTTTTTCAGAATATAGGGAAATAGAGTAATAGTGTTAAGGTGCATGTCTATATATATGTGGGGTGTGTGGATGTAAGGTCTTTAGTAGATGGAGAAATGGGCACTGAGACTATATAAGTTCTATTAATGCTTGTCTATGGTTGGGCATAATGGTACCTAAATATAGTGATAACTATGGTATTGTTCATCGCTTATAATCAATTACTTTGAACTGTGAAGTCTTACAAGGGCTAAATTAATATTTGAACTAATTTTAAGCATATAACTTGTCATATATTTTACTCATTACTTTTGAATCTATGTATATTTACTTGATCTTAGAAAGTCTAGAATCTGAAGTTCCACAGATCACTCACAGCATAATGCAGACTCTGCGGCTTCTCTGAGATTCTCTTCAACATATGTTACTCAAACAAATATCACATGGTACAACTATGCATCAGAAAATAAGTGTTTAGTGAATTTGTCAACATCAATGCAAAGCTGCTAGAGAGTACTAGCCATTTACATTCACCCTAGCCCCAGAATTTTAGTTTCTTACATATAATCCTGAAGTCTAGATCATAAATATTAGATTACTTCTGAACTGATATGAGCATGCTATAACAAGCATTACTTCACAATGTATTTGTATTTGGAGACAGATAGATCCTTTAAAGAAGGTCACCACTTAAAATTAAGTTGTTCCATTTGTGTGCTCTTTCAGATTGCTGAATGTGCAGGAATACTAGATCCTCTAGCTGATATTTACAGTTTCTTCCTTTATGTTCACATTACTTTTCACATGATAAAACTAAAGTATCTGTACAAGTCTTCCCTCTGATGCAGCCACTCAGTGTGCAAGTAGTATGTAATCAAGACCCAAGAAAATCCACAGAAATGAACAAAGAAAGATACTCATAAAACACATAAGCAAGCCATACTCTCCCCTAATATTCCCTGTATTTGATAGTTCTATCACACAAAACACCACAATTGAGAGAGGAAAATAGCACAGATATTCGCTATGTCTTCTGGAGGCTAGAAGGGTACAATGATATTTACAGCATGGTTGGGTAGTTCTGTCCTTTTTGTTGTTATTTTCTGTCTAGCACAGGTCAGTCTTCATTTTTTATTTATGTAACCACAGCTCAAAGACACATATGCTTCTAGTATCTCTGATTAGTCTTTTTTTTTTGTTGCAGAAGCACCAATAAGATTCAGTATAGCCAATCTGAAATGTACACAAGACTATGTGAAATGAACAAAGAAGCAATTTATTATTTGTACTTGATGACTATTAGTTTAACTTTATTGTAATATCTATGCATATTTTCTCTGAGGGTTAGCACATGATACTTCATGTTGTGGCTCCATGGTGGTTTGCATAGAAATGACACCTATATGGTCATAAATTTTAGTTTGGGTTACCTCACTCAAGACGATATTTTTTTAGTTCTATCCATTTGCCTAAGAATTTCATGAATTATTTATTTGTTTTTTAATTTTTGGTGTCAATTTTTTTATTGGATATTTTATTTATTTACATTTCAGGTGTCATCCTCTTTCTCTATTACACTCCCCCCCTAGAAACTCCCTATCCCATCCACTTCCTCTTTATTGATTTTATACCATTTTAATTGCATGCAAGTTTTAAGGTCAGTTCTAGGTTGAGGAACTAGCAATAGATGCAAATAGTCAAGGAACAAGCAAGACCATTAACACAAATAGTCAAAGAACAAGCAAGACAAGAAACAAAGTTATGTGATCACTATTTCTAAGGGCTTATCAGGATGACTAAAATATCTAAGCCTACTTCCCTGTCCTATCCCAACGTCATTTTTCATGTCTGAAGCCTACTTCTTTGTTCTAGCCTAAGATTTAGAGTCCTGCCTGAAATTACTTCTTTTTATTGTCATTTTATTGGAAATTTTGTTTATTTACATTTCAGATACCATCCCCTTTCCCCATTTACCCTCCCTAGAAATCTCCTACCCTATCTCCCCCACCCCCACCCCCGCCTCACACACACCCAGGTCAAGAACAAGGAAGTCGGTTTCACACAGGAATCTGACATTAGCCTAGAACAACGAAGTAATTTCAGGTAGAAATCTAAATCTTAATCTAGAACAAAGAAGTAATTTCAGGCAGGAATCTAAATTTTAGGCTAGAACAAGAAATTAGGCTTTAGACGTGAAAATGACTTTGGGCTAGGACAGGGAAGTTAGCTCAGATATTTTGGTCATCCTGATAAGCCATTACAAACATCGATCACAGGAGTGTTTATGAAGTTTGGATATTGCCCTCCTTGTTCTTTGACTATTTGTGTTTATTATCTTGCTTTTTCCTTGACTATTTGCTTCAATTGTATTGCTAGTTCCTCAACCTAGAACTGACCTTATAATGTGCATGTAATTAAAATGGTATAGAATTCATTGTTTTTAATAGCTGAATTGTACTCCATTGTGGAAAAATACCACAATTTCTGTATCCATTCTTCTGTAGAAGGACATTTGAGTACTTTCCAGTTTCTGGCTATTATAAATATGGCTGCTATGAACTTAATGGAGAATGTGTACTTGTTATATGTTGGAGGGTCTTTTGGGTATATGCCCAGGAGTGGTATAGGTGGGTCCTCATGTAATACTATGTCCAATTTTCTGAGGAACCACCAGACTAATTTCCAGAGTGGTTGTACCAGCTTACAATCCAAACAATGGAGGAGTTTTCCTTTTTCTCCACATCCTTGCCAGTATCTGCTGTCATCTCAGTTTTTGATCTTAGCCATTCTGTCAGGTGTGAGGTGGAATCTCAGACTTGTTTTGATGTGCATTTCCCTGATGCCTAAAGATGTTGAACATTTCTTTAGGTGCTTTTGAACCATTTGTGTTTCTTCAGTTGAGAATTCTTTGTTTAGCTCTGTACTCCATTTTTAATAGGGTTATTTGATTGTCTGAAATCTAATTTCTTGAGTTCTTCATATATATTAGATATTAGCACTCTTTTGATTGTAAGATTGGTAAAGATCTTTTTCCAATCTGTTGGTTGCCTTTCTGTCCTATTGACAGTGTCCTTTGTCTTACAGAAAATATACAATTTTTTGAGGTCCCATTTGTTAATTCTTGGTCTTAGAGCATAAGCCATTGGTATTTAATTTAGGAACTTTCTCCCTGTGCCAATGTATTTGAGGCTCTTCCTCACTTTCTCTTCTATCAGTTTCAGTGTATCTGGTCTTATGTGGAGGTCCTTGACCCACTTGGGCTTGAGCATTGTACAAGGAGATAAGAATGTAGCTATTTGCATTTTTCTACATGCTGACCTCCAGTTTAACCAGCACCATTTGTTGGAAATGCTGTCTGTTTTCCACTGAATGGTTTTAGATTTTTTGTCAAAGATCAAGTGACCAAATTGTGTGGGATCATTTCTGGGTCTTCAATTCTATTCCATTGATCTTCCTGCCTGTCTCTGAACCAATACCATGCAGTTTTTATCACTATTGTGTAGTACAGCTTGAGATCAGGTATGGTGATTCCTCCAGAAGTTCTTTTATTGTTGAGAATAGTTTTCACTATCCTGGGTTTTTTGTTATTCTGAATGAATTTGCAAATTGTTCTTTCAAACTCTACGAAAAATTGATTTGGATTTTTGATGGGGATTACACTGAATCTGTAGATTGCTTTCAGCAAAATAGCTATCCTTGCTATATGAATCATGCCAATCCATGAGCATGAGAGATCTTTCGATCTTCTGTGATCTTCGATTTCTTTCTTCAGAGACTTGAAGTCCTTGTCATACAGATATTTAACTTTCTTGGTTAGATTCACACCAAGGTATTTTATATTATTTGTGACTATTTTGAAAGGTTTCATTTCTATAATTTTTTCTCATCTTGTTTTTCCTTTGAGTAGAGGAAGGCTATTCATTTTTTTTTGAGTTAATTTTATATCCATCCTCATTGCTGAAGTTGTTGATCAGGTTTAGGGGTTCTCTGGTGAAAGTTTTGGGGTGACTGAAATACACTATTATATCATCTGCAAATAGTGATATTTTGACTTCTTCCTTTCCAATTTGTGTCCATTTGACCTCCGTTTGTTGTCTAATTGCTCTGGCTAGGACTTCCAATATTGTATTGAACAGGTAGGGAAAGAATGGACAGTGTTGTCTGGTCTCTCATTTTAGTGGGATTGCTTCAAGTTTTTCTCCATTTAGTTTGATGTTAGCTACTGGTTTGCTGTATATTGCTTTTTACTATGTTTAGCTATGGGCCTTCAGTTCCTGATCGTTCCAAGACTTTTCCCAAGAAGGGGTGTAGAATTTTGTCAAATGCTTTATCAGCATCTAGTTAGATGATCATGTGGTCTTTTGGTTGAGTTTGTTTATATAGTGGGTTATGTTGATAGATTTTTGTATATTGAGCCATCCATGCATCCCTGTGATAAAGCCAATTGGATCATGATGCATGATTATTTCAATGTGTTCTTCGATTTGGTCTGCGAGAATTTCATTGAGTATTTTGAGATTCATAAGGGAGATTGGTCTGAGGCTCTCTTTCTTTGTTGGGTCTTTGGTTTAGGTATAAGCATAATTGTGGTTTTGCAAAACAAATTGGGTAGTTTTCCTTCTGTTTCTGTTTTTTGGAATAGTTTGAAGATAATTGGTATTAAGCCTTCTTTGAATGTCTGATAGAATTCTGCACTAAAACCATCTGGTCATGAACTTTTTTTGGTTTGGAGACTTTTAATGAGTGCTGCTTTTTCTTTAGGGGTTATGTGAATATTTAAATGGTTTCTGTGATCCTGATTTAACTCTGGTACCTAGTATCTGTCTATAAAATTGTCCATTTCATTCAGATCTTCGAGTTTTGTTGGATAGAAGATTTATAGTAGGATCTGATGAGTTTCTGTACCTCCCTGGTTTCTGTTGTTATATCTACCTTTTCAGTTCTGATTTTATTAATTTGGATACTGTCTCTGTACCCTCTGATTAAAACAGTGGAAAGTCCACATGCACATAGAAACTGAACAATACGCTACTCAATGATAACTTGGTTAAGGAAGAAATAAAGACATAAATTAAAGACTTTCTAGAATTTAATGAAAATGAAGGCACAACATACCAAAACTTGTGTGACACTATGAAAGCAGTGCTAAGAGGAAAACACATAGTTCTGAGTGCCTTTGGGGTGTGTGTGTAGGAGAACTGGAGAAAGCATAAACTAGCAGCTTGACAGCACACCTGAAAGTTCTAGAGCAAAAAGAAGCAAATACATCCAAGAGGAGTAGATAGCAGGAAATAATCAAACTCAGGCCTGAAATCAATCAAGTAGAAACAAAAAGATCTATACAAAGGAATCAACAAAACCAGGAGCTGATTCTTTGAGAAAATCAATAAGATAGTATTTCTTTTTTAAAATTTTATCCTTCTACTTATTCATTTTACATCTGTCACTGCCCTCTTCCACTCACCTCCTCCAGCAATCCTATCCCTATACTCTCCTACCCTTCTCATTTGAGCAGGTGGATCCCCCAGGGTTTTACCTCCAACTTGACATTTCAAGTCTCTGTAAGAGTAAACACTTCTTACTTACCATCCCATTGAGGCTAGATAAAGCAGCTCACCTAGTAGAACAGAACATATCCTATGTACAGACAACAGATTTTGGGACAGCCCCAATTACAATTGACAAATAATGTTTCTTTTCCTTCTTTCTTTCTTTCTTTCTTTCTTTCTTTCTTTCTTTCTTTCTTTC
>NW_021604565.1:23256823-23265500 GCF_004785775.1 Grammomys surdaster | reverse complement strand
TTCTTTCTTTCTTTCTTTCTTTCTTTCTTTCTTTCTTTCTTTCTTTCTTTCTTTCTTCCTTCCTTCCTTCCTTCCTTCCTTTCTTTCTTTCTTTTTTTCTTTCTTTTTTTTTTTCAAGACTATGTTTCTCTGTGTAGTCCTGGCTGTCCTGGAACTCATTCTGTAGACCAGGCTAGCATCATACTCAGAAATCCACCTGCCTCTGCCTCCCAAGTGCTGGGAATAAAGGCATGTGCCACCACTGCCTGGCCAAATAATGTTTCTAAGAGATAACTATTTGGTAACTTGTTGTGGTTTTATAAAATATTCTCTAAAATACAGAGTGAAAGAACAAATACATTTATATTTATTTATGAGTCTATTAAATGTGATTAATTAGACTTGCTTGCAGGAAGACTTCTACATAATACAACATGCTTTCTCATGCTAGAAAGACCAAGATACAATGCAATTTCATTTTATAAAACTGGATGTCTTAAACGTTCAACTCTGATGCTAGGATCCTGCATGGTTTCTTGAGAACCACTAATTTTCAGGCTCCAAATTTCAAAGAAATGGGATTTTTTTTGTTGTTTTTTTATGTTTTGTTTTTTTTTTGTCATTTTATTTGATTGACATTTGATTCACTTTATTTTTTATGTATTTTTTTACATTTTATATTAAAATATCTTTTTTGTTTATTTTTTGTTTTTTGTTTTCTTTAAATTGGATTTTATTTTTTGCATTTCAGATGTTATCCCATTTTTCCATTCCTCCCCCGAACTCCTTATCCTATTCCCCCCTTCTCCTGCTTCTATGAGGATGTGCCCCCACTCACCACCCACCCACTGCCACCTCCTCGCCCTTGAATTTCCCCACACTGGGCCATCCAGCTTTCACTGGACCAAGAACTTTCTCACCCACCTATGCCTGACAATGTCATCCTCCCCAATGTATACAGCTGGGGCCATGGATCCCTCCCTATGTGCTCCCAGGCTGGTGATTTAGATCCTGGGAGCTCTGGTTGATTGGTATTGTTGCTCTCCACAGCAACAGGATAAAATAAAGTGACACAAAAATGATGACAAATGGGTAAAAATAAAGATTTCTTCTTTCATAACCCTTTTATGTGGGCTACAATCAGAAGTTCTGAGTAAGATTTACATTTGGTCCAGATCATTCCCAGTATCTTTAGCTTTGTGCATAACAAAAAGTCCCCCACACTTCATTAGATAGTCCTAACTCCAAGATCATATAGATTACCCTCATTAAATTCAATGTCTCAAAAACAACAGCAGCAACAATGCAACAACATAAAGAATGTGGGAAGAGATTTGCAAGGAAGAAGGCAGAAAATAAATGAGAATGGAATTAGGAGGAGGATTCAAATGTACTTACACATGCTTGAAATTTTCAAAGAACAAATTTCAACGTTGATCACACAACATCTCAGGGTGATGATGATCAGAAGTTGCTATAAGCAGTGTAATGAATCAGAATGATTCTTTTGGAAATGAAACCCATCAGGAACATTTTATTTTTGGTTGGTATATAAAGTGATAGGGTACAGAGCCTAGAATATTTAATCCTTGCTTGTTATTGTATTTTGAAATTATGTGAAACACCAGATATACTGAAGTAAATTTATAGTTGAACTGAAGTTATAGGCTGCATTACATGTGCATTTATTAATATCTGTAAATCTGTACGCAAGCCAGCTTGAATATGTCAATACTCTCTGTTCCTCTCAAATGCTGGGTTGTTAGAAATAGTAATAAGGTATACAAAGGTTATATATAAATATATTTTTACAAAACACATAATGTTATATTGAGAAAATCATAATTGATGGTACAATTAGGTTAAGTAATCATGATGTAATTTTACAAATGCTTGGATACACTAAAGTAAGATATTATTTAAGTTTTTAATAATTATTATTTATCATTTATCTTGTGAGGATATGACTTAAATATTTTAATCACATCATCAGTTTATGTAACTCATTCTTCTTAATGTGTCTCTGGGGGTATATATGTATATAAGTACAGTTGACTGCAGAAGCCTGAAGACTATGCTGGATACTCTGCAGTGAGATTTACAAGAGAATGAAAAGTGTGATATGAGACCTGGGAAATGATTTCTTGTCCTTTGAAAGAGCAGTAAGTGACATGAACTGCTAAGCCATTGATCTAACCCCAGTAGAATATGGACCTTTATAAAAATTTTAAAACATCATTTATTTCAATATATTTAATATAAATAACAAAAATAAATTGTGCAAATTAGTACTTTATATTGTACACAGTAAATTATTTCCTTTTTATTAATTTTAAAAACAGAGACTCGCTCATTGAGATTCCGGAATACCATGAAAGCACCAAACAGATATCCATAATAAGAATGAAGAGAGCCTAGTACAGATCTGTGCAAGCCCTGAATGTGCTGCTTCAGTCTGTGTGAGTTTATAAGAGCTTTGCTTCTGCTGATATAAAGGGTCTTGTTTCTTGGTATCTTCCTTCTGTTCTCTTTCTTACACTTTTTCTGCCTTCTCTTTCACAGAATTCCCTGAGGTCTGAGGGGCTGGATTTGATGGAGACATCCCATTTAGGGCTGGTAGTGATAAATACTCATAGATAATCCTTTAATACATGCTCATTTGGGGATAAATAAAACTCTCAAGTGAAATAACATAGAGTACAACATTGATCTCTGTGTCTAAGTGGTAAAATTCTCACTTAGCATGGACAAATCCCTGGGCTCAATCACTAGCATTAAATAAAATTAGAAAAGAAAAAATATGAAATACACAAATTAGATAAATCATTACAAATATTCTTAAAGATTCAAATCAAGTATTTAAGAATTCAGAGCTTTGTTCTGATTGTGAAATTAATTAGAGGTGTTGCTTTACACTTTGAATTACTTCTATTAAGTCATGTAGAAAAGAATGTTAAACGAGGTAAGAGAAATTATCTTTTTACTTAAAAGAAGAAAAAAATAATGTGAATATAAATAGTCAGAATATCATGGAAATACGAGTTAAGGCCTAGGAAAAATATAGAAGCCTTGTGAATAGGAGAATAATGTCTATGTAAAATCTAAGCACACATTTAGATGATTTACAAAACTATGGCAGTGCATATGTATATGTGTATGTATATGATATAGATGTACATATATATATATATATATATTTATATATATGTAACTACATTTAGAGTTTAAATAAATTTAGGTTGTATGACTAGGTATGCTGGTTTGTTTCATTAATAGGATTCTACCTATGGTCATATGGGAATAGAAAACCTCTATTGGAGGCTAGACTCCATTAGATTGGCCAGTGATCATGTTTGGGAGGTAGTTTCTTGATTATGGATCGATGCTGGCATGCCACATCCAATGTAGAATGTATTACTCATGATTAGGTACAGCTGGTTGTATAATAAAGCCAGCCTAAAGCCTGGGAATAAAACCTGTGAACTGTTCCACTACAGCCTCTTGCTTAGTTCCTGCCTCTGGTTCCTGTATTGAGTTCCTACTGTGTTTTTACTCAATGATGGATTTTGATGTGTTAGCATAAGCTAAATAATCTCATTCCTGTCCAATTTTCTTTAGGTCATAACACTTTATCACAATAGAAAAAAAAACCCTAGGTCTTTGGATATTACAGGGTTTAGATATATAATCTTCTTAGAAGTTTAAAGAAGGTTTTCAAGACAATGTATAGAAGTCAAAGTTACCACATGAACTGTGTTTTCTTGATCATAAAGCATGCTACCTTCTAATCTATATTTGGATTTCTTTTGGGTAAAAATTTTACAAAGCCACATTTTAAGTAATAGTCAATTTAAAGTTTTAAAACTATAGATTTTTTTGTATTATTTTAGCTCATACTATAGTTAAGAGAATCAACTCTTAGTCATCTTTTACAAAGAACAGGTAAAATAATTTAGAAGAATTTTCTTTGAATTGATTTTTCTATATAAGTGAGCTCAATTAATTCTCACAGTAGATTCTAGGTCCAGATGGAATTATTTAAAGCTGTTTGTTAATGATGAATATGAAGGTCATGTGGAGAAAGAATGATTCTGGAGTTGTTATGAGTTTGATAAGAGGCAATTGATGTCTTCATGAGGGTGGTGAGGTAGTCTGTTAATCATTGTGAGGATTTAAACAACTCCAGGAGAAAGGGTAGTAGGTACAGGCTACTGTCCACCATGAGACAATAGTTCTTGTATTATAATTATTAGTCAGATTCAGAATACAATCCAAAGCCAGGTACAGACTTGATGATGGTTTGAATAAAATTATTTAAGAATATTGCCCATGTTAGCCTTATCAATGATGGAAACAGATGAGGATGGACAGTGGTAATAAAAAAGTTTAGAAAATTGTGCAGATTTTTTTCTTTTTATTTATTTTTAGATTTACAGTAAACTTTAAACAGCACAAGGGCTGGGCAATTTGTTTCTGATTGATAAATCGGTAGAAATTTAAAATGGATACATTTTTTTCAGATAAATGTCAAGAAGTCAAGTCTTTCATTAAATAGCAAATGGGATATTATATTAACTATCTGTAAAGGAGTCATTGTTGATTTATTAGATGTCTGGGATGTGTTCAGTATTCATATAAATTTACATTTGATTTAATGAAGCAGGATTACTAGTTGGAAACCAGCCTGAACTACGTCAGATTGTCTAGAAGAAATTATAGAACAAAATATTTTATGAAAGATATTACAGTTTCATATAAAGTTGCTTTAGCTATAAAGCACTAACACTACTACTATTTTGACACATTAGGATGAAATGGGGTTGACTTAATATGGACAGTTATTGTGGACTAGTTAACGTAGCAATAACAGAAACATTCATTGCACAGTGTAGTGTAAGGCCAATTTCAAAGAGAATTAGTACCTACTCAAGATCGACTTTCTAGCTTCTACATTACAATCTAGATGTCCAAAATGGAAAAGAAGAGAGGCTTTCAAGAGGCCTCCTGTAGGTCACTAATTCCAATTACTTAGGTTCTTTTTAATTACCTGTCACTTCACAGAAGGCCACAAACTTCCTTTATCATTCTCTTGGGGTATAAGATGATTTTATTTCAACCCATGATTTTCAGATTAAATATAAAATTGAAGGAAGATATCTTTGGGTAGATAAAATTATTCTATATACTTCTTCATGAAAAACAAACAGAGAAAACTCATCATCCTACACAGAGAACATCAAATTTTTATAACTTATACACATTAGAAATAAACTGCATCAAAGATTCAGATATTTGCGTGTGCATTAAATATTATCTTAAAATACATCCATAATTACCTTTGGATCACAAGAGTATACTTTGAAAAGATGTTTAGCAATAATAATATATATAGTGAAAGACATAAATAAATTTTAATAAAGTCATTGGTTTTAACCAAGTAAATAAACCTAAATTTAAAAATATGTTAAATTGCCCTCAAAATGACTTATTTGTGAATGGCATTTAACAACATGCTTGATGACCCAGATTAGATTTCTGGGACCTACGTGGTGGAAAAAAAGATTTAACTCCTACAGTTTTTCCTCTGACATTCACGCACTTTCTAGAGTTTATGCCTATCCACCCACATAAACACACTAAGTAAATGCAAAAGAAGAAAATACTACTAAAGTTTAAATACTTTAATCATATTATAGAACTTATTTTATATAATATCATCATTCTCAACTGTAACTTAAATAAAACACTGTCAAAGTTATCTTGTACTAGCCATTATATCTGTAGCAATTTGTGTATATACTCAATACATACAGAGTTGAGATTTTTAATCTACATTTTAGTTATATATATGTATATATATATATAACTTTTTAGTATATATATGTATATATAAAATTTTATTCATATATAAATTATACATATATGTATTTTTAATATATATATAAGATAGATAGATAGATAGATAAATAGATAGATAGATAAGTAGATAAATGGATAGATATGTGCATGTGAGTAGAGTTGATCTATGTTGGCCAAGAAAACATATGAGATGGCTTGGAGCTGCTGGCATAGGTACTTATAAACCATGGCTGCTGTGAAGCATTCTAGGACCCTCTGCAGGAGCAGTACTTATTCTCAGCTTCTAATCCATCTCTCTAATTTTAGTTTAGAAAATTTGTTTATCATATAACTCTTTTCAGAATAAAACTTTTTGACATATTGTACCCATTTTAGAAATTTCTATGTGTATCAATACATATAGTTAATTTTTCAAAAATTACTCAATGAAATAACATTTTTATTAGAGATATTTATTTTCACAAGGTTACAGAATACTCTCCAAGCATTCATATCAAATTACTTTATTTATGCTCTGTTGGCTGTTACATTTAGACTAAATATGATTTCTGTGACATTTTCCAAATTGTTAACTATGTCTATATGAAATATATTTTATAAAATAAAATATTATTATTTGCATTACGGCATTATGTTAATATAATGTAACTAAAACAGAAGTTGAGATCTAAGATATAGGCTTCATTTTAGCATTATGATTCAATTGTTCTATGGATTTCCACATTGTAAATAATTATGTGGAATCTAAAACAATGTATTAAAATTGTTTGCTTTCCTGGTCAGTTCTTCAATAATATTTAAATTAGATCAATACCCTACTTTTCCAAACAAGGAAACTAAACTTTACTCAAATTAATCATATTATTCACGTGTAAATAATTAATAACATTGATGCAGAAATAAGGTCACTGCTGTCTCTGAGCCTATATTCCTGCATTTTAGTTGGAAGAGGTTGAGGCTAATAAAGCAATAGTAACACTCATAATGAATGAATAGAAGGAAAGAAAATGTAAGAAAGAAAATAATAGGCAAATAGAAATAATTCAATAATTCAAATAAGTTGATTCTCAATAATTAAAACAAACGGAAAAAGATTAAGTATGTCTCAAGAAAATGCTCTGAGTAGACTTCTGTGTAGAAATTAGTTTCATTTCTTGCTCACAGTTCCATGATGACAGAAATAAGACTCAGACTAAAAATATATTTACAAATACCTTGACCATATAACAATGCCCTTCTCTGACTAGAATCATAACTCATGATAACCCATTTATTTTAACCTATACTCTGTCATATGGCTGTTTACCTTTGCTCAGAACCATGCATCTGTCCCCTCACATCTTGGCAAATCTCCCCACACCTAGCTCTCAGAATCCTTCATTGCCTCCTGGATGTTCCACCTCAATTTCCTGCCTAAGTCATAAGCCACAGGTTTTTAATTGATAGGTGATGTATTCATGCAGTATACAAGATATTCTCTTTTTTAAATAATTTATTTATTTTTTCTAAAATTGTAATTCATTCACACAGGGGTTATAAACACAGAAAGGCAGGATGTGGGGAAGGGGATGACACTGGAGTGTGGTTGTTCGGGGGGGAATACAGATAACAAGATCTTCTATTTACACATTGGAATCATTCTTATAACAGTAAATTGAACTAGTTAAGTAGGATACTAAACTAGACTAACGTGCTACTAAACAACTGAAGAATGAATTCAAATATATGGATAAGAAAAGTTATGTTTATGGATTTGCATTGTGCATACCATTGCCATTAATTTCTTCAATTTTGAATAGAAATGGTAATGAGTCAGAGTGAGGCCAAAATTGCATTCTGTGTTTCCTCATGCTAAGCCTTGCCCTAAGATGCTACATTTACTTTCATCTTTACCTGGATGTTCCCCCTAGTACATCTTTTTCCAAACAGTAAACACCTTTCTCAAACTTAATTAGACATCATTCTAAGGAGAAAAAATCACCTAAAATATTAAACTTAAGATTACATACATTGAAAAAAGTTTTTGGGTACTAAATTACACACACACACACACACACACACACACACACACATATACATATATATATATATATATATTTGTTTGGGTTTTTCAGAATAAGAATAACTTACGGAAAGAACAGGAAGGTATGTTTGTTTATGGTGCACCTTTGAATGAGTAGTTGAGCTCCACACCAATTCTAAAATTCTGAAAATTCTTGATTCTGAAAACTATTTTCTTTCCCTCTTCCCTCTCAGGAGGACCTCACATCACACTCACTGATTAAAAGATATAGGTAGGGCTCTTCCTTGGTGTTCCTTTGAAACAGAATGAGTAATGACCCTTTAAATTAATGATAGATGAATCACAAAGCTTGGGGAGGTTGAGTTTCTTTTCTTCATCTGAACTTTCTTTGATGAAGAAATAGCACTAGAAAACGTGTGAGAATGTGTTATCTCTGGAGAGGTCCCGTACTTCTCTTTCAGCCCTTAGCTTTAAAAATATTAGAAATGAAAAGTTTCATCCTTGAAGTTTCCATAAGTACATTTTTATCAACATGTACCTGAAAAAGGGAAACAATGGAATAAAATATTTTTGTTTTCCTCTTAACGTCCTAGTCCTAAACATTTTCAGATGTGTAAAAATAAAACAATTTTATATTCTGTCTCTGACAGGAACAGAGAAAAATAACACATAATTCTTTAAACCTCTGAACAAACACTTAGTATATGAGATTATGAGAGTCCAAGAAGGTGGAGAATATTATGAAAGCAGGGAAAGATGAAAGAAAGAAGGAAGGAAGGAAGGAAGGAAGGAAGGAAGGAAGGAAGGAAGGAAGGA
>NW_021604565.1:23197627-23256813 GCF_004785775.1 Grammomys surdaster | reverse complement strand
GGAAGGAAGGAAGGAAGGAAGGAAGGAAGGAAGGAAGGAAGGAAGGATTACAATAGGGAGGGAGAGAATAAAAAAGAAAGAACAGCATGAGGAAGTGAGCCGCCCATTGTCACTTGTATGGGAAAGAACTTTCTGTTTCTTTAGCTATTCCATGGAATATTTTTTTCATTTTAAGTATGTCTAACAACATAACATTTAAGGATTCAGTGGTTCCATTAGAATCATTTTTATAGATAACCTTTGATGATTAATGAATGTGAAATCTGCATTTCTTGTAATTGTGTTTCTTTCATTCTTTAATTTTTTTTCTTGCACAACACCTAAACCTATGAAAACTGTTTGTATTTTGATGAATACTTAAATATGTGACAAATGTAGACAAGCTGGCACATAAGGCATATAGTCCGTATAGAATTACAAAGAATGAGTAATGCAAGTCCTAGCAAATACCGGGTCTGACTTGGGCCCTTTTGTGTTAGGGATGAAACATTCTTCTTGCTCAATCTGATATGACAGAAAGACAAAAGCTGAGAGATATTTTCCATGCCCATCCCTATAAGGGCCAATCATATTCTTTAAGAACCTCCTTTCATAGTTTAAGTAGCAGGAAAACAGAAACACCAAACAACAACAAATTAAAACAATAACAACACAAAACATCCATACAGTAGTGGGACTTAAAATTTTATGTTAATGACCACACCTGCAGGTCATAGCAAGAGAAATAAATAAGTCGCATCCTAAGGGAGTGTTAAGAACTACAAGAAAACTTGTGTTATAACACAAATTAATAATAAATCTCTAAATATGATGCTGAAGAGATGAATCAAGAATTAAGAGCACTGGTTTCCTCTTACATTGAACCCAGGTTTGGCTAATAGCAGTGAAATGGCAGCACACTGCAGTCTCTAACTGCAATTTGAAAATTATAAGCACTCTTATATATTCCACTGGCACCAGGAATGCAAATGTCATACACGAAGGAACACTCTCAGACGTGTAAAGTAAAAATAAATTTAAAAAGTTAAAATCATAAAAGTAAATAGAGAACAGTTATTTGAGCTTAAGGAAACTAGCTTGTATTTGGAGAAAGAATAGCATACTAATTACTTAAAAACTAATTAGATCCTTTTTGTATACTTATTTCATTACTGCTTTAATAATTATACCCAAATACATTTCAAGCTGGCACAACTATTATTCTCATTATTTTAAAATCAAGTCTTTTATAAAATCTCAGCAATCTTAATTACTTATATTGAACTTATTTTTCTTTCTGCATCGAGGTGTCTTCTCCTATAGTGAAGTGCTACATACAAAAATAATTGATGACTACTTGGAGAACCTATATTCCAATCATTCATTTCTTCAATCTCTATTAGACTTAAAATTTCTGAGGTCAATATCCACTGCTTACTATGTTTGCATTTCAAGATAACTTTGAAAAAGTGATATATAAAAGCCTAATTTTATTTTCTCTTTCTCTACTTAAAGTGAGATAATATTGAGTTACTTACTATGTTTATTTATGAATTCATTTCAGTCGGGTATTATGCCAAATATTCAGACACCACTATTTACATTTAGAAAGTATATGCATGAAAGCAGATGTGTTAATAATAATAACATATCCAGAGCAGAAAAAAAGAAGAAAAAGAGGTAATTAACTCAAAAAGAGCTAATAGGAATTATTATTAGGAAAGACAGACCTACAGATGACTCCTGAAATGATGTCCTGCACTGATTAGGGTCAAGGAAGCAGCAGAAACCAAGGAAATCTGAGAAGATATGCATAGGAATGAGAAAAGCCTCAGGAGAATTTCAAAGTAAAGTATGTGAATGGATGATATTAATACTCTACCATCCTTTAATCTATACTTCTATAAAATTCAGAGATTGTAATGAGATGGAGTTACGAGGATGGCTCAGAAAATACTGGGCTAATTCTTTTTTTATTTAGATTTCTGTGTTTCTGCTTTTCCATAGAAATGTGAAATAGGGACCAAAGAGAGAGCTCATCTATTCACACTAAAGGACCTGAGCACATTACGCAGAACTCACACATACATTAAAACAAACAAACAAAAAAATATCAGGAATGACTTATGTATGCTACATACCAGAATTTACACAGCAGACAGGTATGCTCCTGGTATATTCACGCAAGATTGCTGGTGCTTGCTAGTTAGTCAGCCTATTCTTTTAGCTAGTTCCTGGGCATTGAGAAAGTATGATTCAAAAAAGGAACAGTTGTACAAAACAAAAGATTCTGCATTGACTTGTGGCCTTCATAGAAATTCACGCATGCATGCCTGCATGCATACACATGTAAACACACACACACACACATACACACACATACACACACACACACACACACACACACTGTACACTGCATAATTAGTTAGAACGAAAAACATGTACAGAGTAGAACAAGGAATAGATTTTGAGCAGTATACAAATAAAATTCCCATTTGTCCAGAGTTTTTTTGTGAATTAAACAAAAGCACAAATCTAACTAATATATTGGCTTACATATGACACCATGAAGTGATTATGTAAAAACTATGTATTTTATAAATTTTTTATATTTCTCGAATAATGCCATACAATTTATAGGTAGCATAACTTCAAACAAGAATAAGAAGCCTATAAATATAACTATAGGTCTAACCCATCAATTTATATGTATTAAACATTTTCTGTGTATAGTATTTTATTTTAAGTGATCATTTTATTTTCAAATATCATGATTGTAAAACTGTCTTGGAGCCATTTCCTCCAAAACTGAAACCTCCCATCCTTAATGAAAAAAAATATGACAAAATGTTAAAGTATAGTCAAACAATAGGATGTTCTAAGCAAAGTGAAATATTGTAGTGAAGCCCCTTAAGAAGGGAAGTAACCAACCCAAAATACCTTCATGGAGTCCCTGCAACTGAGGAGATTTACTAGTCTCCTCCATCCACAAGAATGTTAAGCAGTCAGACCTGCTTAGAGCCATTTTAAGAGGAACCCAGCTGCTTAGAAAGACAGAGACAACCCAGCAAAAGAAAATACCATAGAGGCAGTCTGGAAAAGCAGACAAATCTAGCAGTCTCAAAGAAGCAGAGAGCAACTGAGCGTCCTCAAAGAGACACAGTCCAATTGGGCACCCACTAGGAAAGGATACCATTTAGCTCCTTGTAGGCTTTGTACTGTGGCCTGGGTTTCCAGATTTTGGCAGATGACATATCTATGACTGTGTCAGCTTTGGTGGTAAAGTTGTCTTTCAATCTTTTCTACTCCTGTAGGAAACCCATTAAAGAAATGGACCTTATATACATGCACATAAAATTGAACAAAAGTCATTCATTTACCAAATTTGACATAGATGTTATGAATCATTTGGTCTGTCATTAATTCTTTATCTGTGGTAAGTATATGTTTGTTTATGTCTCCCCATTTTTCATTTCTTAAAAATTTTAAACATTGATATAATGTGGTTTGATCAAATATATCTTCCTTTCTCTTTCCTTCATTTTCTACCCTGTGTTTCTGTATTTGAGCAAGCACATTCGAAGTCACAGTACAACCCTTGCCAGTCACTTTTCTCCTTTCACCTTACATATGTTGCATAGGGTTGTCCTGTAAGGCATTCATGCAAAGCACATTTTCTTGATAAACAAATGGTTCATAACTTGGGCTCAATGATTCATATGTATGTTAATGATTTTAATTTTTTCTTTTCTTTTAATAAAAATATAAAATGGCCTTGGATTTAAGAGTGAAATCTGTTTTGTGTGGAGAAATGCTGCTAATAAAAGTTGAAATCTAACATTCCCAGAAAGGCCAGAGCTCAGTGTAAAATGGCAGAATCCCTTTGTCAGCAGGGCTTCTCCTTCTCTGACCTTACCTGGGAAGCTCAAAATCCCCATTTCCTCTACCTTTGGAATGTCAGGGAGCCTTGGTGAGATTACAGGTTCAATTTCCTTTCTCCAGATAAGCAACCAGTTCAGCAACTGTCTAAGTTTCCAAAATGCCTCCCCATGTTACCTTCAGCCTTCAGCTGAAGACCTTTGTCCACCATAGATATTACAACCTACTTCTTCAAAACTGTAGAACCCTTGATTCATCTTGATTAAAGTTGATCTGCCTCCCTTCATGAAGCTAATTCTGGAGGGTCATCATTAGTACTCACAAGCCATCTGTACCCCCATTCTCTTGTTAATTGGTTTTAATGCTTTGATTTGATTGGGAATCTGCATGACTAAATGCTAAAGGTTTTTGTCCCAATTGACTTTTTTTATCTATCAATAATGATGCCAAAGTTCAATGGTGTGCAAAGGGGGATGAACGAGGTGGGATCTTTAGATTTGCATGGGCTAGGAGCTGAGAAAAAGGAGACAGAGTAATTACCATGAAGCAGTGACATTTGGATGAATGTAGGAGCTGTAGGAGATAAAGCCAACCAGCCATGTGAGATTCTGGGTAAGTGGCCACTTGGACATTTCCCTGATTGGGTCTAGGGTATAGGGTGGAGGATAAGAAGTGCTCAGCCCTTAAACTAGACTGTATATTAAAAATAAAGTAGTGTGTATGCGTGTGAATATGTGTGTGCATGTTTATTTCATTCATGTATTCGAAGATTCCATGGAAATGTGTCTGGCCAGGAGCATAAAGCGAGGTAGTTAAAAACTCATTTGACCATTTGTGTTTATTATCTTGCTTGTTCTTTGACTACTTGCATCTATTATATTGCTAGTTCCTCAACCTTAAGCTGACTTTAATACTTGCATATAATTAAAATGGTATAAAAGCAGACTGGGAAAATAAGAAAAAAAAGGAATTCTAGTTGTTTTGAAAGAGAGTTTTTCAGTCTTATTGATTTTTCTCAAAGAACAAACTCATTGTTCCATTGATTATTTTTGTTTCTTTGTATTTTATTTCATCTCCAAGACTGATTTTTTTTTGTATCATCCACTCTTCATAGTATGGTTTCACCTTTTTATTTAGAGCTTTCAACTGTGCTGTTAAGTTGCTAATATTAGATCTTTCAAAAAAATTTTCTGTATACACTCAGTGCTATGAACATTCTTCTTAGAACTGCTCTCAGTGTGTATCATAAGTTTGGGTATGCCATGTATTCATTTTTTACTCAATTCCAAAAAGTCTTTATTTATAGGTGATGCATTTCCTCAACAAGTGAGTTGATCTGTTTTCATGAGTTCATAAGCTTTCTTTTGTTTCTGATGATGTTGAAATACAACTTCAGTATTGATGAACAGATATGATGATGATGCTACTTCAATTTTCTTTTGGGAATTACATTGTACTTAGGTACGTGATCAGTTTTGCAGAAATTCTATAATATGCTATTATCAAGGAATATTCTTTTATGTTTGGGTAAAATCTATGTGTCTCTTAAGTCTGTTTGGTTTATAAGTTCAATTAGTTCAAATATTTGCCTTTTTAGTTTTTGTCTGGATGTTTTTTGTATTTGCAATTGTGGGATATTATAGCATCATGATATTATTTTATTAGTCAGTATGTAGTTGTTTCTTTCATTAACATGAGTGACCTTGTGTTTATTTCATAGATTTTAATAAATGATATTTACTCTCTGTAGATTTTTCTCCATTTTATTACAATTGAACATTTTCTGGGATTAGTAGTCTGGACTGTTGTAGTCTCTTAGTGTCTGTTGAATACTTTTCTAGGATTTATTTCTTTTGATTTTTGGTTTCTGACATTTAGAGTCCACATTGAGACTTAGGGTGCTATAATATTAGGTCTGCTTTAAATTTACCTAGTTTTTTTTAACTTGAAGTTTATTTTTTATTTGCTCTCTAAATTTGATCTTTTAAATATTATGTACCATGGATGTTTTCTGTCCTGAAACAGTATATTTGGTGATTTCCTATACTTCTTGTGCTTCTTGTATTCTGATATGTATCTTGTTCTTTAGCTTAAAATAATTTTTTTTTTAGATACTGTTGAAAATATTTTCTGTGTGTTTGACATTGGATTCTTTTTCCTATTGTTCTCAGGTTTTTGTTTTTTCATGTTGTTTCAGATTTACTACATGATTTCTGTAAGATTATTTTAGATTTAATATTTCATTTGACAAAGATGCCCTTCTATGCTATCATTTCTTCAATGCTGGAGATTGTCTCTTCTATCTCGTATTGTTTCCTTTTTAAAATTTTATTATTATATCATTATTATTATTATTACTATTATATTTATTCAAGTTACATTCTGCTCACTGCTCCACTTCTAGTCATCCTCTCCTACAATCCTTCCCACATGCTCCCCTTGTCCTCTGAGCAGGTTGGATACCCCTGAATATCCCCCAACCCTGACACATCAAGTCTATAGCTAGGCACATCCTTTCCTACTCAGGACAGAAATGGCAGCCCAGATAGAAGAATATATCCCACAGAGTTTTTTCGATAGCCACTGAAATTTACAGATTTTTAATGATAGAAAAAGAGGGATTCTGGTTAATGCTGGTATATTTTAAAAGACAAAAAACATAAGAATCCTTTCTAAGCCAAGAATGCCATTCAAGATCGTGAATGATGGTGAGTAATACTGACATTTCAAGAATGTCAAGAAGAAGTTATCTTCCCCTTAAAGGTATTTTTCATTGATATTTTGCACATATTTGCCATTTCTCATCTATTGTTTGTTCTTCAATCTATTTATTTAGATTAAGTGTTTCACTCATTCTGTTAAACTTCTAGTGCCTGGTACAATGTCTATTTGATAGGACTGTGTAGTTTAGCACAACACAACTTCATTGGGTCCAATGAAAATTTCTAATTTTTATTTGTTTGTTTTGTTTTCGCATTTGTTTTGCTTGTATTTGAATGAGTCAAGAGAACACTGAGAATGAATAATGTATAGAATAAGGAAAAATTAAGATTTATTTATTAAATTATGCATGTTATTTTTGTGGCTCCTCTCCTAGTTAGAGGTGATTATAATGGCAATCAGTGAAATACAGATGATAAAAAAATTATCAAATACAGAAGCATATGTCTTAATTGAGACAAGAATCTAGTCAGGACTTTAGATGGAAGAATTTAGCCCGAACAAATCATTTTTCCTTCTGCGGTTTCAATAAGAAATGTTCCTCACATTCTCGAGCATTTGAGCATTAGGTCCCCTGTTAATATTTGGGGAGGTTATGGAAAATATTTGGCTTGTTCAAGGATATATAGTCATTGCTGTTTGATCTTGAGACTTCACTGAGTTGTCTACTTCCATATAGTTTGTGCTTTGTATTTGCAGTTGAATATGTGATCACTCTGCTTCTTGTTCTGGGGTGCTGCTGCCGTTCTTCCCTCTACTATTACAAATGATTCCCCATGAATTCTAAACATAAATAAGCTCATTTGTCTTTGAAGCATCTTGTTAATGCTACTTTATAATACTAGTAGAAATGCAAATAATGCAACCCCCAAGAAAGCACTAGATACCAGAATACTTCAGCTTTTGTAAGGCTGATATTTTTTATTAACTACATATTTTCTCTGACAGTTTCACACATGTATTTAGTGTATACTGTGGGACCATAATAAGATGGCTGGTTTTGGTAGAACCGTTAGCTGGAAATAGCCCGGAGACCCAACATGTGTCCATTGCCTGTGAGGGATGGGCATCTATTCTGCTGCACTCCCAAAATCCAGGCTCCTGACAAATGGCATAGATCTCCATTGACCTGCACTGTTCAGTCACATAGGGCAAGGGAGCCCCTCCCAAAGTGCACAGGTAGAGGTCTAGACTACAGGCTTCAGGTCCTGGAGAGATTTACATACTAATGAGATACCTGAAGGCCAGAGGGCATAGCCAATTAAGCATTCTTCCCCAGACTCTCCCCCTTCCTCCCTCCCTATTTGGTCTGCCCTGTGTTTCAGAGGGGGTCTTCCAGATCTATCTACTATCTGCCATGAAAATAAATCTCTTAAACCCATGGACTCCATGTGTCTTCGGGGGCCCGCTGTGGGGAAATTCAGAGAAGGCCTTTAATGTTGAGCTGCCGCAGCAGCAGTGCATAGCTTCCTCCCTGGAAGACAGTCACAGGGACCTGCAGTCCAGCCACAGGGACCTGCATCTATTGACTACTTAAAACTTCAAACTATAAGAGCTCGATACGTTGTTCATGTAGTAGTAGTCACTTGGTGTAACTATTAGCAAAATCTCAAGCCAAAACTGAAGGAAGAAGAAATTACATCTATATGTAACAAGTAGGGCTCAGATGAAAGGGAACACATGAATGGTGAAGAACAGAGAAGTTCGTAACCAGGTTAGATAGGATATGTACAGAAAATTCATTGGAATTTAGAGGCAGAAATAAGATACATGTTAATTTTTATATATGATGATCAGGTTATAACACCTATCAGAACAGTAAAATCATATATGAAAATACTTGTGTCCAAGTCTTTTGAAAAATGCCTTAATGAATCCTCAAAAGGAGCTACTGTTTTCTCAGTGCTTTCATAATCTAGACTTAAATTTGTTTATACTTTTACTTTTATATCCATGTACACATATTTTTTCAAGACATACTTCTCATACTCACAAAATTGTTCTTGTTACAAATATCTTCAGATATTCTCCAAATTCAAATAATGTTCTCTTGGGCATAGGAAAAGTTAGAAATGAAGCCCTTATTTAAGTATTCAATAAGTAATGGTTATCTAGGAAATAGAACACTGACATCATTCCAATAGAATGGTTATCAAGGAGACCTTTCTGTGATTACTCATTTGCCACACACAACAACAATCATTCCATGAAAACAATTGAAAAACTCAATGCTCTGCCTCACAAGTATTGTAATATAATCTCCAGATGTTAAAATGATATTTTAGAAATAATGCCATAGACTAGTTTGTTTCATGTAAGCAGAAAACCACAGATCACACAGACATTTCAAAGCTGAATTAAAATTATTATGGTTCAGATGAATAAGGAATTAAAAATTCACAAGAATATTACATAGTAGATTGTGCTACTATATTATGACATCTATAACAACAAGAGTTCTCAAAAAGTGGATGTGCTCCTTCCAAGAATTATCTCTTTTTTTTGATGCCATTTAAGTTTGTCTTAAAATTCTAACTGCAGCTAGAGATGGTGGTGAGTATCTTGTTATATCAGCTCTTGGCAAGAAGAGGCAGAAGAATTGAATCACACATCAACGTGGGTATTAAAATAAAACTCTGTCTCTAGATGCATGAATCAATGTACAAATTGAACTTCAATTACCTGAATAAGAAACATAAAAATTTAAATTTTCATTTTAGGCCATTATTCATTACATGTAATATCTATTATTTTACTGTATACTTTCAGGAATTAATATTTTGAGTGGTTGATTAGGACACATGCATACTTGTATTTAAGATTATCTGTGATATCTGTGTCAAACAAGTTTATTTGAAATTACATCTGATATTCAATGCTATATACTGTATCATGCTTTATGATCTAGATATTCTCCGTCTTTATTTCTAGCAAAACATGCTTTATAGTTATATATTTTAGAATACTTAAAAACCTTAATAAGGAAATTGTCACTAAATATTATGTACTTTTTAATGAGTATATTTAGGCAGCTTTCTGAATTTCAAAAACTGGACTGAGGAGTTAGCTCAGTGGTAAAGCACTTACCAAATATTCACAAAGTTCTAGGTGTGATCCTTTACATTACAAATTAACTAAGTAAAAATGTGAAAATTTTTGCATTGTGCTTAGATGAGCTTAAAGAATTCCCAGTGCCCCCTTTCTTACCAGGAGTAAATATTCTATAACTCTAAAAAAATGAAATATGTACAGACAAAAGAGAGCAACCCACAGTGTTGGTAAGCCTTCAAATATTTACATTAAAATCAAGAAGTTGTGGCTTAGAACAAAAAAGGTCCACAAGATGTTTGTAAGTAAGCTTAACATTAATCACAGTCTTTTTCTCTTTTAAATAATAGAGTTTATGATAGAAAAATACCTAAATTTGTGAACTGTCTCTTTAGGTTCCCATATGAGTTCGAGATCTTTTGGACAATTATTTTCCTTTCCTAGGTCATTTTAAGTATTTATTCATTTTATAACATACTGTATTAGAGTGTTTATGAGTTGCACACTAATGTTCTTCAGTATTTAGTTTGGAAAAAAACATTTTGCCATTCATTGTACAGTCAATTTAATTATAGCTGTGTTGTGTTATGGAAAGCAGGTGTTGAGAATTAAAAAGACATTTAATTAAGGTAGCATATTTAGGAAGGAGATAGTTTTCACAAAGATGGATTTAAGAATAGTTTTAGAAGTAGAGTGAAAGTTAACTTTATCAAAAGTTCCTTGATACAATACTTGAGATATAAGTGATTTTATATTTAGCATTCCAGAGATGGGAAAGAAGATATCATACAAATTTAATGCATAAAAAGACATCTAGAAAAAAGGGTAATGAGAATTAAAAGATACTGCAGTTCTGGTTCTTTTCTGCTAATGTAAGGTAAAACAAACAAAGGATGAATAAATCATTTCCCAAAGAACAGTAAATATTTTCACAGTTCATCATATTTAAAAATGCAATGGTTATCAAACTTTCAATGCCATTTTCAGAAAAAGTGGAGGAGGTTTAAAAATTATACAAAATCTAAATAGAATTGAAATATATTTTAGAAAGTATTTGAAGCAGAAGGTACAAGAAATGTCATACTACTTGACTCAAAAAAAAAGGGCAAGGAAACATTACATAAATTTGTTTATCTATGGAAATAGATATAAATAAAGTTGTAGAAATATATAATTCGTATAATCTAGGTAAACATTTCATCTACTAATTTAGCAGCAATGTAACCAAATAGGAAGCCCAGAAATATGTGTACAGGTTTACAATAAATTAATTATTTATGGAAGTAATAAAAATATATGGAGAAAGCATTTTTTCAGTAAATGGAAAAACTTGAAAGTGATAGGTAGATATAAAAATACACACAAACACATACACAGTCAGAGGCAGAAAGAGACAGATAGACAGTGAGAGAATGGGTGAGAGAAAAAGTGACTTGGATCAATATATCATATTGTTTATATAAATCAAGTAAAAACACACCAAAGACTTATATGTAAACACTAATGATTTAAAATTTCTACAAGAAATCACAAGATAATTGTTTCTTAGCAATGATTTAGGCAAAGGTTTCTTATTATTGATCTCTAAATAAAATTCAGCACAAAGAAAAATAAACAGAGATATTAATGCACCAAATGGAAACACCAATTTAAAAACTGGCAGAGGATCTGAAAGGATGTTTCTCAAAAGAGAACAAGGAGATGCATGAAGATGCCTTTTAATACAAATCAAGCCAATAGAGATAAAAAGCACAAAGCATCTCCTGCCTATGGGAGTAGTTGTCACAGAGCAAGTGCTGACTTGAATAGGCAGGCACTTACAGATTGCTGAATGAATAAAAAAGGAAGGATATTATTCAACCTTGACAATATAAAACATGTTTTCTTGCATACAACACAGATGAACTTTATTTCAAATGAAATAATCCAGACTACTGATGATAAACACCACATAATTTCCCTTCTCTATGGGATCAGAAAATGTCAAAAAGATATGGGAAACAGAATCAGCACTATGTTAAGACTCCAGCAGACATTTTTTTTCCATCTTAATGTCTAGTTTGGCCATTATAAACTTCATGTAGCTGCAATCCTGGATCTGTCACTCCATAGTTCTGCGTGCCTACCAGGAGATCTGCTCCAATCTGGTACACACAAGTTAGGCACTCACATACCAATCATCTATGACCCACCTGATGGGATCCTGGCAAGATAAGCAGCTGTGAGCTCTGCCCCATCCTATTGTCACTGCAACTTCCTTCTGGCCCACAATTCCACTTGGAGTTGATGATGGGCAAATATCTTCACACCCCAAAGCTTCACTTACTTCCCAGGAGGCTTACTCCTAACATGGACACCCAGGGACTATCATACCAACAAAACCAGAGATAACCACATGGTGAAACACTGGCATAAGACCATAATAAAAAATAAGCCAGTGCCATATGGCATCATCAGAACCCAGCTCTCTTACTAAAGCAAGCCCAGGTTATCCTAACACACATGCTACCTTAAATATAATCTCGTGAAGATGATAGAGTTCTTTAAAGATGAAATAAATAAATATTTTAAAGAGAAGGCCTTTAAAATGGAAACATATAAATCTCTTAATGATATACAGGGAAATACAATGAAACGTGATGGAAATGAATAACACAGTACAATATTTAAAAATGGATACAAAAATAATTTAAAAATCAGAAATCAAGTCAACCCTGGAGCCAGAAAACCTAGGAAAGAGAACAGGAATTACAGATGCAAGCATCACAAACAGGATACATGACATGCAAGAAAAAACCTAAGGTGCAGAAAATACCATAGAAGAAATTAATACATCAATCAAAAATGCCAAATGTAAAAAGTTCCTAACTCAAAACATGTGGGAAATTTGGGACACTATGAAAAGAATAAACTTATGAATAATATGAATTAAAGTGGGTAAAGATTCACCAAATACATTGGACTAGAAAAGAAAATCCTTCCACTACATAATAATCAAGACATTTAATGTACAGAAAAAAAAAAAGAATATTGAAAACTACCAGGTAAAAAGGCCAAGTAACAAACAAAGATAGACTTATCAAAATTACACTCCTGATTTCTCAACAAAGACTTTAAAAGCTAGAAGATCCTGGACAGATTGTAAGAGTAAAAATTAAAAACAACTTGGCAAAGACTGCAGGACGGCTTGCTGAGCTTGCTGAGAATAGCCATAATAAAAATATCAAGCCCCTCTAGGGACAAGGTGACCAGAAATGTAGAAACAACCAAAGACATATCTTGACCAGTCTAAACATGCCCAAGTGAGTAATGGGCCACCTTGTGTTTATCCTAGAAGGTCTGAGGTTTCATGGTCAAAAATAGCGGGCCATCCAGCCTGTCAAAATGATTGCTTACGCAAAGTGCTGATGTTTGAAACATCCAATCATATGTAACCGCGCCAGAATTTCCCGCTTTTCCCTTCCCCCTTGTGCCTCCCCCTATAAAAGTTCTAAACTTCCTGGGGTCTTCATCGAAATTCTCCCCTGAGTGGGATGAGTTTCGATCCAAGGGCCCTTGTTAGTAAACTGCCTTTTGCTATTTTGCATCAAGTCAGACTCTCATGTCTCCTTGGGTGTGTCGGGACTTGAGTTGGGGTCCTCTCCGTGGGTCTTTACAAGATGTATTAAACATCCTAAGAGACCAAAGATGCCAGCTGGGACTATTATGATTAGCAAAACTCTCTATCATCATAGATGGAGAAATGAAGATATTCCATGACAAAACCAATTCAAACAATGTATTTTCACTAACCCAGCCCTAGAGAGTATGCTGGAAGGATCAACACTAGGAAGGTAACTGCAGCCAAGAAAACATATGAAATTAGTCACCTCACACCAAAATCAAAAAAAGAGAATCATACAAACGAAGTACTACCTCCATCATCAAAATAACAGGAACTACCGTCATTGGTTATTAATATCTCTCAACATCACTGGACTCAATTTACCAATTAAAAACATGCAGGCAAACAGATTGCATACATAAACTGGACCCATCATTCTGCTGCACATAAGAAACACACCTCAGAAACAAAGATAGACACTACATCAGGTAAAGGGTGAGGTGAAAGATTTTCCAAGCACACCCAAACAAAAAACAGGCTGAAGTTGCCATTTTAATATCTAATAAAATAGATTTTCAACCAAAAGTAATTAAAAGAGATACAGAAGAACACTTCATACTTATCAAAAGAAAACTTCACCCACATGAAGTGTCAATTCTGAAGTCTATGCCCCAAATGCAAGGATATCCACATTTATAAAAGAAACTTACACATATTGAACCTCACACAAGAGTAGTGGGTATGGAAATACTCTACTCTCACTAATGGGCAAGTTATTTAAATAGAAACTAAAAACAAAAACAGTGACACTTACAGATGTTATGAACCTAACAAATTTAACATATATCTACAGAACATTTTAACCCAAAACAAAAGAAGATACCTTCTTCTCATCACCTCATAGAACCATCTTTAAAACTGACCATATAATAGGCCACAAAAGAAGTCTCAACAGATACAAGAAGATGGAAGTAACCCCTTGCATTTTATCAGATCACCATGGATGAAGCTGGATTTCAACAACAGAAACAAAAAAAAGTCCTCATACTTACGGAAACTGAACAACTCTCTACTCAATGATCATTTGGTCAGGGAAGAAAGAAAGAAAGAAATTAAAAACTTTCTTGAATTCAGTGAAATGAAGGCATAACATTGTAGACTGCTGTCTGTATGCTGGTGAGGTCAAGTGAAATAGAAGGCTAGAGACTGTGATTGGGCAATGGAAAAAGAATGCAGGGCTAATCATTTTAGAGAAAGGGGACAGGGGACAGATAGAGGAGAAGGATAGAGAAAGATGGAAGAAGATTAATTAGATCCACATGGCTTGAAATAGCAACAGGTAGTTATAGATATAATAGAAGAGGAATAGCATAATACAGGGAAATTTGTCCAATTTAGGTGGGCAGCTTGTATCAATATCATTGAGTTCTGAGTTCTTTGTGTAGGCAATTTAGGGATTGAGAATTTACTGTTATTAATCTGACTGATAGATTACAAGCTTCTAGAGCCTTCGTTTAAATGGTTTAGGTGTTCAGAATCTATCTCAGCAGGCTAAGCTGCAAGGGAAGGAAGATAGTCAACGGTGGGAAACTGGGTGGCTAGCAGATGAGGGATAGCTATGGGGGCAGGGAGACTGCATTGCTGGCAAGTAGCCAGCATTAACTTGAATTACTTTCAATAATTACATGCTACACAACACACCTAAGTTTATGGGACACAATGAAAGTGCTACTATGAAGAAAATTCACAATACTAAGTACTTTCATAAAAATATTGGAGAGATCTTATATTAACAACTTAACAATGTATCTGAAAGCTCTGGAACAAAAAGACACAAGCACACCAAAGAGTAATAGAAGGCAGGATATAATCAAAATCAGAGTTGAAATCAACTAATTAGAAACAAATACAACAATTCAAAGAATTAACAAAACTAAGAGCTTGTTACTTGAGAAAATCAGCAAGATAAACAAGCTGTTAGCCAAGGTATCTAAATACACAGAGAAAGTATACAAATTAATAAAATCAGAAATAAAAAGCTAAACACAACAACAAAAACTGAGGAAATTCAAACAATTATTAGGTATTACTTGAAAACTTTGTACATTACAAAACTGGAAAATTTAAATGAAATGGGTTATTTTCTACACAAACACCATTTACCAAAGTTAAATCAATATCAGATAAATGATTTAAGGTGTCGCATAACCCCTAAGGAAATGTAAACAGTCATTAAAAGCCCCTCAACCAGAAAATGTTCAGAGCAAGATGGTTTTAGTACATAATTCTACCAGACTTTTAAAGAAGAAATAATGCCAATATTCATCAAATATTTCACAAAACATAAACAGAAGGAACACTAGCTAATTTATCCTGTGAGGCAACATTTACCCTGATACGTAAAACACACAAAGACTCAACAAAGAAAGAGAACTCAGACCAATTTCAATTATCAACCTGTGAGCAAAAAATCTTAAATAAAAATTTTCCGAACCAACTCCAAGAACATATCAAAAATATCATTCACCAAGATCAAGTAGAGTTCATCCCAGACATGCAGAATGGTTCAATATACAAAAATTCATCAGCGTAATCCAATATATAAAGAGAATGAATAAAACCACATAGTCACCTTACTAGATTCTTAAAGCCTTTTAAACGTTCAACATGCCTATATGATAAATGTCTTGGGGAGATTTGGGATTCAAACCACAAATATACACATAATCAAAGGATGAATGTACAGCAAGCCAACTGGCATCATTAAATGAAATGGAGAACAACTTAAGCAATTCCATTAAAATGAGGGAAGAGACAGGAATGCTTACTCCATATCTCTTCAAATATAATACTTTAAGTACTAGCTAGAGCAAGAAAATTACAAATGAAGAGCAATCAAATATAAACTGGAAAGGAAGAAGTCAAAGTATTTATACCTGCAGATGATCTAATAGTATATATCAGCAACAAAAATTCTACCAGGAAACTCATACATTTGATAAACAACTTCAGCAAATGAGTTTGATATAAAATTAACTCAAACAAATTGGTATCCTTCCTCTATACAAGTCATATATGGGCTAAGAAAGAAATTGTGGAAACAACATTATTCACAATAGCTATAAATACTGTAAAATATCTTGGAGTATATCTGACCAAGCAAGGGAAGGACCTATACTACAAGAATTTCAAGTACCTGAACAAATAAATCAAAGAATGCCTCAGAAGATGGATAGATCTCCCATGCTCATAGGATGATATGATCAACATAGTAAAAGTGGTTATTTTACCAAAAGCAATCTACAGATTCAATGCAGTTTCTATCAAAATGTAACAGAATTCTTCACAGACAAGGAAAAAATAATTCTCAACTTTATATGGTAATACAGTAACCCAGGATAGACAAAACAATTCTGAAAATAAAAGAACTTCTGGAAGAATCACCATTCACTACCTCTAGCTACACTATAGAGCAATAGTGATAAAAACTACTAGATGTTATTGTTACACAGATGGGGAGCTGATCAATATACTAGAATTGAAGACCCAGAAGCAAACCCACAGACCTACAGACAGTTGATCTTAGACAAAGAAGTCAAAATTATAGAGTAGAAAAAAGGAAAGTATCATTAACAACTGGTGTTGGTCTAGCTGGGAGTCTACATATAAAAGAATGCAAAGAGATCTATATTTATTATCCGGCACAAAGCAGATATTCAAGTGAATCAAGGACATCAGCATAAAGCCAGATGCATGAAATGTTATAGTAGAGAAAGTGGGAAATATCCTCGAACACACTGACACAGGGGAAATTTTCCTGAACAAAATATCAACGGCTCAGACTCTAAGACCAACAATTGATAAATGGGACCTCATGAGACTATAAAGCTTCTTTAAGGCAAAGTACATTGTCAATAGGACAACAGTAAAGCCTAAAGATTGAGACAATATATTCACTAACCTTTTACATCCAGCAGAGGGATAATATCCAAAATATATGAAGAACTCATGAAGTTAAATTTCAACAAACTAAATAATGCAATCAAAAATTGCATGCAGAGGTAAACAGAGAACACAGGATCTCTGATACCTAAACCACATAAAAACACAACAAAGAAAGAAACTTCTGACCAATTTCACTTATGCACATCAACACTCAACAAATTTTTTGCAAACTGTATCCAATAACATATCAAAAACATCATTCACCAAGATCAAGTAAGCTTCATCCCAGAGATTCGGGAATGATCCAGATTATGAAAATCCATCAATGTAATTCACTATATAAACAAACTCAAAGAAAAACTTCACGTGACCTTCTCATTAGATGCTGAAAATGCTTTGACAAAATCCAACATCCCTTCATACTAAAAGTCTTGGGGAGATCAGGGATTTATCACCCATACCTAAAAATAATAAAAGAAATATACAGCAAACCAACAGCCAACATCAAATTAAATGGAGTGAAACTTGAAGCTATTGCAATAAAATCAAGGAAAAGACAAATTTGCTCACTCTCTCCCTATGTATTCAACATAGTCTTTGAAGTTGTAACTAGAGCAATTAGACAACAAAAGGAGATCAAGGGAATAAAAATTGGAAAGGAAGACATCACGGAATCACTATCTGTGGATGATATGATAGTATAAATAAATGACCCCCATAATTCTACCAGAGAACTCCTACAGCTAATAAACAACTTCACCAGTAGCTGGATACAAAATTAACTCAAAGAAATCAGTAGCCTTTCTTGTTACAAATGATAAAAAGGATGAGGAAGAAATTAGTAAATATTACACTGAAGAAAGGAATCAAAGAGTACTTCAGAAGATTGCAAGATTTCACATGTTCATGGATAGGTAAGATTAGCACAGTAAAAATGGCTATTTTATCAAAATCAATCTATAGATTCAATGCAATTCTCATCAAATATACAACAGAATTCTTCACTATATGGAAAAAAAACCAATTCTCAACTTCATATGGGAAAAAACAAGACAAACCAGGAGAATCAAAACAATTATCATAAAAGAAACTCTGGAGGTCCATTACTCAAGCTGTACTAATTATCAATAGTGATTAAAAAAAACAACACAGGGCACTGGCATGGATAATTCTCAACAGAGGAATGCCAAGTGATTGAGAAGCAACTAAAGAGATGTTCAACATCCTTATTCATCAGAGAAATGCAAATTTCCTCCATTGCTGGTGAGATTGGAAACATGTACAACAACTCTGAAAATCAATATGGTGGCCTCAGAAAACTGGAAATATTTCTGCTGAAGACCCAGCTTTAATGATTCCGGCCATATATCCAAGTTATGTTCCACCACACCACAAGGACATGTGCTCCTCTATGTTCATAGCATATCTATTTGTAATAGTCAAAAGTTGGAAGCAACTCAAATGTCTCTCAACAGAATGGAGACAGAAAGCATGGTTTAGTTACACAATAGAATGCTATTCAGCTATTACAATAACATTATTAATTTTGCAGGCAAATTGATGAAAAGAAAATATCATTCTGAGTGATGTCAATTAGAACCAAAAAGATGTACCTGCTATGTACTCACTGATAACTGGATATAAGCCATGAACCACAAGATACCCAAGATATATCTCATAGGAAAACAGCCAAAGAAGAGGCAGCATTTGTGATGAAAACAAACAATGAAACAATAAATAAAACAAAATAAACTTCAAAGATAGGAAAACAATTTGTATCAGTCCATAGATAATCAAAATTGCTCCTTCCTTAATATTTAAGTTATATTTTTTATTTATTGTATACAATTACTAGGTGGCATATAATATTAATAAGTAAACTGGAGCTAAATAGATATACAGACACTTAAACAATTTAATTACCATGAATCAATTATATTTTTCATTCATATTTTATAATATGCCTTGGGGTAATAACTGCATAGAAATAAAAAGTAGTAGAATCAAAATAGAAAAACTGGATGTTTTAAAATTACATGATTATGTATGATGGAAAAAATCAACTTTAACAGTTAAATGTCTATAAAGCTATTCTGAAGAAGGAATCTGGATCCTTGGATCTCATATAATCTGATTAGAGAGCATAGTTACCTCTAAGGAGGAAACTGTAAAATATCTTTATACATTAGTAAAGACTTTGCATAACATTCTGAACAAAACTATTCAAAACAGTGCTCTTTAGAATTTCACACTTTAAAATCATACCTTCTGTCTGTCTATGGTTGAACATGTTTTCATTGGAATAGAACTTTCTGAAAATAAATAAATATTAGTTAATCTTATAAGATTATTTTAATTTTTCACTTTTTATGGATATGTGATCTGATGTAACTAATGTTATTATTAGTATAATTATTCTGACAAACAAAGTGAAGGAACAAAAGGCCAAAAGGATAATCTTTCTGAACAACAACTTCTTATCTTGCATAAATGCTCACATAGCTTAAGCCATGACTTTCTAAATAAGAAAATAAACTGAGATAATGAGTGTGACTTAAATTAGCCTTGAGAATGTGAGAAAATGACAAGTAGAATGCTAATTAATGTGATTGTTAAGATGCTGCTCTCTAGAGGACCAGAACTAATTCCATGATTCTTAAATTTCATAGAATATTTGACATCTACTGAAAAGTAATTTCTCACTGATATTCCTTGTCTATTGCTATTTTTAAATATATCCTATTTATCTTTAGAAAGAGTAATTTTAGATTAAATAGTGCATAAATGGATTAAAATAAAACTGAATATATGGTCAATAAATCTTACTAATGGAAAATTAATAATTATTAATTAGTAATTATTAATTACTTAATAATATTTACTAATGGAAAAAAATTAACAGAATTATTATTTGATGTGACTTCACCCTCTAAAAATTCTATTCACTAGTCAAAGTTAAAAGTATATTATTATATAATAAAGATGATAGAATGAATAGTCATTGTTTTAGATAATACTAAATATTTAAGATACATTCTATTAAGTAGTTCAGACACACAAAAGAATTTTCTCCAATGCTATTTGAAACATATTTCTAAATTTCTAACATGACTCAATAGTAATAAATATATGCAAAATAAGCATACTGAAAATATTTATAAAAATTTAAAACATAGTAGGAAACATCAATATGCTATTTTCTAGATATAATTCTTGGTGTTAATATAGATTTTATAGTCTTTTAGATAAATATTAGATTTTCTTTTACTTTTGAAGAATAAGATATAGATAAAACAACAAAAATCCCCTCCAGGAAATGAGTGAATTTAGATCATATTATACTTAATATAATTTAGTTTATATCATGTGTTTCTCCTTTCTTCAATCCCTCACTGTCCCATTCAGTTATCCAGAGTCAAGCTGTGTAGGTCATAGTGATGCTGTCTTTATTTCTAAACCTTTGTAGTATAACTGAGAAACTAGGATATAATTCCTACATCATTATTGTTTTGTTTTGTTTTTCTTCTTTAAGACTACTTTAGTTATTCTGGGAATTTGGTTGGAAACTAATACCTCCAATAGAATAGCACGAGTTGTAGTAGAAAATTAAACAGAATACCAGTGGATAAAAGGCCTGGTGGGAGGACTAGCCAACTCAATGGAGTGCAAAGAAGGATCCACATAATGCTCACAGACAGAAGGAAGTGCTGTAGAGGCATATAAAACCTTTGGTGACATTCTCTTTATTTTATTATATACTTTTTCATATATAAAAATAATAGTATCAAGTTGAGTGACAAAAAGTATTCATGACATTTTTGTAATTATTAAAAATTTTGGTTTCTTTTTTCTTTCTTTCTGGGTTTTTTTTTTTTTTTTTTTTTTGGATGAGACAAGCTGCCTTGCCTCAAGTTTTTGACCTTGTGGAACAGAGAATCAAAAAGAGAAGTTATAGTGACACTTGTATTGTTATTAAAAGTGACCAGTTATTTGGACTCACTGCTGGACTGGTCCAGAAATCAATCCAATATTGGAAATAACAGTCTTCATTAGAAGGCTAGTTCTAATCATTTTCAGAGACATATTTGGAATTTATCTGCACTTCTCTATGATGTTATGTTAAAGCTGGGGTACGATCTGGATTTCAAACAAGTGTTAAGACATCTGTTAAGGCTCTTTTAATTGTCAAGTTAAAAATACTTTTGTTTCTTCTACAGTATTCAATGTAAGTTACATTGATTGTACGTACACCTTCTAATTTGCAGGGCTGACATGGTCTGTGTGTGGGCAAGCATGAGTTCTGTTGGACTGAGTTATGGTTTCTGCGTGTCTGTCATGGATCAGAGAGGCAAAAGTGAGCTGGAATTTTGACTAAGTTCACTCTGCAAGGCACCAGGAAGGCACTCCAGGGCCCTACCTGACATGGGGAGAACTCAGTCTGAAGTTCCATGGAGGGGGGGTGGCGGGGCAGGGATCTTGAGTGGACCTGGAGGCCAGTGGTCTCCATTCTGGGCTCACAGATGCCGCTGGGGTGCCGCAGACAAACAGAGACTGTGGGCGTGCAGGCAGGATGGCCCGCAGCCAAGAGAAACAAGGTAGAGAGAAAGCCCAGACCACACTCCACGGGAAAGTGACTGCTACTGTACTCACTTGGCTAGATCAGCTAGCTTGCTTGAAGAGATGGCCTCTGCAACGGGAGCACAGAGAAGTCCTCCAGGCGGGAGATTAGGCAGCGGCTTGGTAATCGAAGGACCCCTCCATGGTTCTCCAGGCCCCAAAGATATGAGGGAGTTCATGGGAGTTTTAGAAGCTTTATTGACATGGTGGATGATAGATGAATCTGGCTGTACCCCTGCACCACCAGGGTGGGCCTTTGGTTAAATACCATGTGTAAAGAGGAGGGTCTGGGAAAGAATATTTGGCTATGCACTCTAGTCTTTAGGTATCTCATTAATATGGAAATCTCTAGAGTGCCTGAGGCCTGTAGTCACACCCTCTATCTGTGGAGGGGTGCAGACCTCTCTGTGGAGGGGCGCAGACCTCTCTTTGTGAGGGGCTGTATTGCTCTACTTGACTGAAAGGCATGGGTCAATGGAGGTCTTTGGAAGTGTGTTAGAAGTCTGGACCTGGAACTGTGGTGAAATGTATTCTGTCTCTTGCAGAATCTCCAGCCATTTCTAAGCGAGTGTTCTACCAGAAACCAAGCCATCCTTTCATGGTACCACACTAATTGTGATAGTGTTTTGAAACCCGGCATGTCAGTTACTGAGATCTATCAACCAGCTTTTGTTTTATTGCCCTGAGTATCACAGAACCTTGGTATTCTAAAAATAGCTTGCAAGTACTGGAAGAAATGAGTCAGGCTTTAAGTGGAAGCAAGAAGGTAGTGGGCTGGATTATTGCTGGTATAACAATTTTAATTACATTAATTGCTAGCACCACTGTTTCTTTAATTGCTTTGCCACAAGAAGGTAAGACAGCTAGCTACCTTTGTCAATCAATTAGCAAAAAAATTGTGTTCAATGCTAGGAATTTAAGGTATGGTTTCACACCTGCTAGGAAATGCTGTACACAGGGATATTAAAGTTTTATTTTAAAAATTATTAACTAAAAAAAAGAAGACCAGTAAAGTTGCATGATCATATATATCATAAACATTGCACAGAAAAATATACTTAATGCATATCTGTGTTACATTATTATATTTTCTTATTATTTCTTCCACACTTTATGAATACAAAATTTCGCAGTATAATGTTCTTTTGCAGTTTCCAGAATGAAAAATATAGAACCCTCTCATAAGCCCCTACTTTTACTACCTTAGTTATTCTAACAAACCATTGGATATGGTTCATAACAGCCCAAATAACAGTACACAAAAAGGAATGTAAAATTATTCATGACATAATACATCATTTGGTAAAAGAAGAAAAGTTTTCTCATTTCATATGAATGAATATTATCCAATTTAAGCAAGCATATAAGCTAGCAGGTTCATTAATTGAAATTTATGTCCTTTAGTCTGGCTGCATTAAAGACAATGAAAATGGATTTATTGTTAAGTTTAGTGGTGGAATACTTGAGTTCACCTCAGCTTCCTATGCCTTTAGGAGCCAAGTCCCTCATTTAAGTTTACATTAATCTAAAAAGCTTTGTTTATATCAGGAATCCCAACTAGCGGACCCCAGACAAAGGTTTCCATTTTCATGAGGTCCCATTTATCAATTCTTGATCTTAGAGCCTGAGCCATTGGATTTGTGTTTAGGAAATTTGCACCTGTGACAATGAGATCAAAGCTCTTTCTCTTCTATTGGATTCAGTGTGTCCGGCTTTATGTTGAAATCCTTGATTCATTTGGAATCAAGCTTTGTGCAATGTAACAAATATAGATCTAATTTCATTTTTCTACACACTGACTTCCAGTTAAACAAGCACCATTTATTGAAGATGCTTTCTTGTATATTTTTGGATTCTTTGTCAAAGATCAAGTGCCTGTAAGTGTGTGGTTTTATTTTTGGGTCTTCAATTCTATTACATTGATCAACATGTCTTTCTCTGTACCAATACTATGCAGTTTTTATTACTATTTTTCTTTAGTATAGCTTGAGGTCAGGGATGGCAATTTCCCCAGAAGTGCTTTTATTGTTGAGAATTATTTTTGATATTGTGGACTTTTTGCCTTTCCAGATGAATTTGAGAATTGCTCTTTCCATGTTTTTGAAGAATCATGTTGGGATTTTAATGAGGATTTTGTTGAATATGTAGATTCCTTTTGGTAGGAAGGTCATTTTTACTATATTAATTCTGCCAATAGATGATCATGAGAGATCTCTCCATTTTCTGGAGGTTTCTCAGAAAATTGGGAAGACATCTACCTGAAGACCCATCCATACCACTCTTGGCATATACCCAAAAGATGCCCCACCATGTCACAGGGACATGTGCTCCACTATGTTCATAGGAGCCTTATTTGTGATAGGCAGAAGTGGGAAACAATCCAGATGTGCCACAACAGAAGAATGGATACAGAAAATGTGGTTCATTTACTCAATGGAATACTATTCAACTATTAGGAATGAGGACACTTCAGTTTTGCAGACAAATAGATGAAAATAGAAAATATCATCATGAGTGAGGTAACTCAGACCCAAAAGGACATGCATAGTATATACTCACCAATAAATAGATATTAGCCAAGAAAGTACAGAATACCCAAGCTACAATCCACAGAACTCAAAAGGATTAATAAGCCAAAGGGCCCACATGAGGACACCTCAATCCCACTTGGGAGGAAGAAAAAGGAAATCACAGGAAGGGAGGAGGGAGGAAGGGACCTGGATAGAAAAGGGGACAGAGAGAGAAAGAGGGAGACATCATCACGTATTGAGTTAGGGCAAACAGTACTGGAGTCCTGAGAGTAAACTAAAAGAATGGAAACAGGTGACTTCAGGAGTTAGGATGTGAGGGACCCTCTAGAATGTACCAGAGAGCTTGAAGGTGAGAGACTCTCAGGACTCAAAGAGATGGACCTTAGATGAAATGCCCTACAGTAAGGAGAGAGAATTTGCAGACCCCAGCTACAGTAGAAAGACAGGACATCAAGTGGAGGGATGGGATTGTCATTTCACATTCAGAAACTGACCCAGAATTGTTCCTGTCTGAAATAACTGCAGGGACAAAAATGGAGAGGAATCTGAGGAAAAGGAGGTCCAGTGACAGGACTATATATTGGGATCCAGCTCAAAGGGAGATCCTAAAGCCGAACACTATAACTGAGGCTATGGAGTACTCACAAAAATGGACCTATCATGCCTGTCCTCGAAAAGACCCAACAAGCAGCTGAAAGAGTCAGATGCAGATATTTACATCCAGTCAACAGACAGAAGCTGCAGATCCCTGTGATTGAATTAGGGAAAAACTGGAAGCTGAGGAACAGGATGTCTCTATAGAAAGATCAACACTCTCAACGAACCTGGCCTCCAGAGATTTCTCTGAAACTGAGCCATCAACCAGGCAGTATACATCAGCTGATATGAGGCCCCCCCGACACATATACAGCAGAGAACTGCAGGGTCTGGACTCAGCCAGTGAAGATGCAGGTAACTCTCAAGAGACTTGACACACTATGTAGTGGGAAGTTTAGGGTGGAGTGTGGGTGGAAGAGTAGAGACATCCTCTGGAGACATGGTGGGGTGAGGAGTTATAGGATGTACAACAGGCAGACAGTGGACCATGAGGGGGATAATGTCTGGACTGTAAAAAAAAAAAAAGATTAAAGAATTAAAAAATATTATGTAGCGCTTCTATGGAGAGAATTGTTGAAAAGTTCACTGAATAAGTATAATCTCAGGGAGAAAGAGTGATTAATCTCATCAAGGCCATGCAATGCAAAGGTGTATTCTTTGAACTGTGCAGGAAACATCAGCCTTTCAAGAGAGTTTTTTTTCTCTTTTAAATATGGCAGTAGATATGTAAACACACGCTTTGTTGACTATAGTTGAGAAGTTTGAAGTGGCAGAATAATAATAGGAAAAGTGTTCTAATTCTGTCTACCAACAGAAATAAAACCAGAGACAATTACTTTTTATGCAAGTAAGAAGGAAAAATTAAAAACAGCAAAAATGGCAGAATATGTGGTCTTTATATTGATTGTCTTATTGAATTTGACACACAAGGTATAGATCAGATCATGTGAGCCAAAAGAAGTGAGGGTAGAACCCTACTATGGATGAAATTCAAAGACTGAGAAGATAATTATAAAGTAGGATAGAAAATTTATGCATGATTGGTTACAAATTTATAATAGATACTTTGAAACAGGAAACAGTATTTGAAGGTGAGTAGCATGAAACTACAACAAGACATTCTAATCTTTAATCCTTTTAAAACATGGGAAGTGAAAGAGGGTTATTTTTAACTGTGAAATGCAAGAAAGGTAATGTGCAAAGAAAACACTGTGTTTCTGTGTAAATGCTAGGTATAAGAGACTGGTCACACTGAGTAGCTGATGATAGAGACATAGCAGGTAGAATGGTGGTCCCTGCATCTGTGGATGTTACCTTATGGAGAAAATGAGCCATTGAATATGTAATTTAAGGTTAAGGACTTAGACTGGAATATCAATTTGTATTATATAGATGCTTCTAATCAGATCATCAATTCATGCATTTAAACAATTGACTGTTTAAAATGCAGAAAGCCATTGTTGCCTGAGATAAGAGGAAATTTATCCACAAAAAGGTGTTAGAAAAAAATGTATGTTTCTTGTTTTACTTAGAAGAAATGCCTACATGGGAATCTATAATGACTCTATAAAGGGGAAAGTCAAAGGATTGCTAGAAGCTTCCAAAAGGTTTATAATCCTTACATGACTACATGACTTTGGGACTTGAGGCAACATATCTGTAAACTTCTGAATTTATGCTGTTTAAGTCTTTAGATTCATGGTCCTCTCTCTTATTTATTTTATTTTATTTTTTATTTTATTTTATTTGGTTTTTCGAGACAGGATTTCTCTGTATTGCCTTGGCTGTCCTGGAACTCACTCTGTAGACCAGGCTAGCCTCGAACTTAGAAATCCGCCTGTCTCTGCCTCTCAAGTGCTGGGATTAAAGGTGTGCACCACCACCACCTGGCTCATAGTCCTCTCTTATAACTGAAATAATACATGAGACTATACCGTAGAATGTAGGTAGCCAGGTAAGAAAGCTCACATGGTAGTATCAATGCCTGCTTGAAAAAGCTATTAGAAATATTAAAACAGAAGTATGTAAAACACTTTAAAAGTTTCTGGAATACAGATTCTCAGAAGAATTTACTAGTTAATTTATTCAATTAATTTTAAGTGAGTTAATCATTGAATTAGTTGTTGATGAGTATTTGGGGCTGATTGTCAGGAATTTATATTGGCCAAGGATATGGAAATGGGCTTCAGGTAGGACTCTAAATCTTAGGCTAGAAAAAAAAAAGTAGGTTTCTGGCATGAATATGACTTTGGCTAGGACAGGGAAGTAGGCTCAGATATCTTGATCATCCTGATTAGCACCTTAGAAACAGTGACCACGGAGTGATCTTGGGAGTGATTATAGGACTTTGTTTATTGCCTTGCTTCTTCCTTGACTATTTGTATTGCTAGTTCCTCAACCTACAACTGACCTTGCCTTGTGACATAATCCAGATGAAACAAAGGATGGGTTCTCTGGGCTTTCCCTATATATACAAGTGCTGAAAATTAAACTTTGAGCCTTGATCAAAGAAATTTGTCTTGGCTCCATGTTTCTCTCACCCCTCTGTCTCTTTTTCATTTCCAACCCTCTTTTCAGGTGAACTCAGTTCATTTAAGGCCACTGAGCTGCTACAATTTTAGGAACTAAATCTTCTTTTGAAATAAATGCAAACATATTATCAACCATATGAAATAATTTCATTTTTAAAGTTGATAAATTGTGGTTTTCTTATTTTGTCATTTCTACTCATATATTTTTCAAACTGCCATGAGTTCAGATATTTTACATCAAAACAATGTGTATTTTTTTCTAGGCCTGTGTTTATTATTTCCACCTATATATGGTCATGTATGTGTGTACTTTTGTATATATATATATATATATATGTTCATATATGTATCTTTAAAAAATCTATTGTATTATGTGGTAAAAGCAAACAACTATTTTTTTTCACTCCACTTTTAGTGATATCCAGAGAGTTGACAGACAAATTGTAAGCACCATTAGGTAATGCAAGCTATTCACATTATTAGCAGTGGAGTCCGTTAAGTAACCCATTTATTTGTGGAGTTGCCATGGCTTCCCAATTAAGTAGAAACACTAAAATCAAGGAAGTGTTTCTTAGTAATTTGTGAGGGATCAATTTAATTGTCCTTTGCTGCTCAGTGCTTCTGAGACTACATAAATAGTTCACTTGGAGGAAGCATGATAGTGAGTGAAACCAACAGTGAAAGAGGATATCACTGTGAAGTCACTGTCCTGCTTTCCTCAGGGGGAAAGGCTAATGCAATAAGGCTGAATTATATGCCACAATTTGGAAAAATGTATACATTTACAAATAGAATCCCAACCATGTTTTAACAACACATAATATATGCATTGCGTAAAAATTATACTGAATATATTGGTCATTTCAGAACATGGGTTAGTTAGGAAGAATCTTCACATCAAATAATAACTTAACTCTAATGTCCTTAATGATTTATGAATTACTAAAAACTATTTAAGAGCTCAATTTTTTCAAAGTGCTCAAGAATCTCATTGAAAATACAATCACATGCATAAGGGACTTCCTTAAGGATGTAAAGAAATGGTAAGACAGCAGACAGAGACAGTGATTGGAGCTGGAGAGTTAATGGATGATTTCATATCATAAGACTTGGAATAAACATCAACTTCTGTTACTTGTTTAAAGAAATTACCTCAGTTTCTTCAGCACAAGGCGATGGTCCCTTATTTATTTACTTTTACCTTTTCCTTTCTTTAATTTGAATGATAATATATTCAAATTAAATGAACTTGTGAAGGACAAAATAAAAGAAATAAATACATAAAGACATTAATGTAGAACACTACTTTTTTTTTCTTTAATCATTTTTTACAGTGCAGACTTTATCTCCCTCCCCATCCCTCTGCCAGCTGTTCGAGATCACACAGCTCCTCCAAGAGGATTCCTCCACTCACCTCCACCCTAACAGATCTCCCACTCCTTAGGGTCTCTCAAGGGTTAGGTACATCTTCTCTGACTAAGTCCAGATCAGGCAGTCTGCTGCTGTGTATGTATTGGGGGCATCATATCAGTTGGAGTATGCTGTCTGGTTGGTGTCTCAGTGTCTGAGAAATCCAAGGGACCAAGCTAAATGTGATTGCTGGTCTTCCTATAGGATCGCCCTCATCAGCTTCTTCCAGCTTTTTCCTAATTCAACCACAGGGGTCACCAGCTTCTGTCCATTGGTTGGATGTAAATATCTGCATCTGATTCTTTTAGCTGCTTGTTGGGCAGTCATGACAGGCCACTGAAGGCATCTCAGGAGTTCCATTGCACAAAAGGCAACTGGTAACAGACCCTCCTGAAGGCCCACAATGGCAGGGATCCTAGTGGACTCATAACCCTTCACACTCAATACCTCCCCCTCCCTGATTACCCCCTTCCAGCAATGACAACATAGCCTGATGACATCTCAGGAGTTCCTCTGCAGGCAACTTAACTGACTCCAGAGACTGAAGGCATCCCAGGAGTTCCATTCAGGCAGGCCAACTGACACCACATCCTGATGGAATCCCAAGAATTCCACTTCACACAGGGCAATTGACACCACATCCTGAAGGCATTCCAGGAGTTTTACTGCATGCAGGACAACTGGGCAACAGACCCCACAGTCCAAAGGCCTGTCTGGAGAACAGCTACACATAGGGCAACAGCTAGAGCTCCTCTGAAGATCCAATAGTCGGAAGACCTCCCAGGATATCTGCTCCAGCCAGGGCAACAGATCAGAAGCTTCTCTGCCCCATGAAGACCCCACAGTCTAAAGGCCTCCCAGAAGACCTCTCAGAAGAGCCACTTCAGCCAGTACAACAGGTCACTAGTGTACATGTCTCTCTGAAGACCCCACATTATGAAGGCTCCATAGGAAGGCTGCTACCACCAGGGCCACAGGCCCACCAGGAGACCTGAAACATTCCAGGGACACAAGAGGCAGGCTCCAGACAAAGACACTCAGACCAGCAAACACCAAGGTTAAGCAGATGGCGAGAGGCAATTGCAAGACTTTAAGCAATAGAAGCCAATATGCTTTGGCATCATCCGAACCCAGTTCTCCCACCATAGCAAGCCCTGGATACACCAACATACCTAAAAATCAGGAAGCTGATCTAAAATTCTATCTCATGAAAATAACAGAGTCTTTTAAGTAGGACATAAGTAACTCACTGAAAAAAAAATACAGGAAAACATAGGTAAACAGATAGAACCCTTAAAAAGAAACAAATAAATCACTTAATGAAATACAGGAAAACACAATCAAACAGTTGAAGAAAATAAATAAAGCAGTCCAAGACCTAAAAGTAGAAGTAGAAACAATAAAGAAAACACAAATGGAGTCAAACATTGAAATTTTAAAACCTAGGAAAGGACTCAGGAATTACAGAGATAAGCATCACCAACAACATACAAGAGATAGAAGAGAAAATCTCAGATGTAGAAGATGCCTTAGAGGACATTGACCCAACTGTCAAAGAAAATTCAAAACATAAAAAAACTCCTCTAACTGAAAACATCCAGAATGTAGGGTTAAGCATCCCCTACCCCACCCCTCATCCACTCTGCTACAGGGCTAGGACCACTGGGGAAGCAGGATGAAGGAAGTTTGACTGTACTTACCCCATACTGGGTGAGTGCCAGGCTATGGAAGCTGTAGGACACCACTTTGGGGTTGGGAGAGCACATTCTGAGGTCCTGGGAACAGCTAGAGCTGGCTCAGTGTCTGGTTCTCAGGCTTTTCGACACCCAGGCGCTAATAGGAGCCACAGAAGAGCTGAAAACAATATATATATATATATATATATATATATATATATATATATATATATAAAAATAAATTTTTTGACTAAGTCAAACTAAATAGAATATACATCATTTGGCATACTTTATTGAGAGACATTTCCAAATTTTTTATTAGCAATTTTCTATATACTGCACACTGTTAAAATAGACTCTGCAGCATATTAAATAAATAACTGGACTATAGAAAAATTAAATAATCTAATTCCATGGTTATGTATGTTTAATAAACATCGTGTAAAATATTCCCAACAGTGTAAATTGAAGAATACTTTTTCAAGTCAATTTTCTGTAAACTGTATTCCTCAAACTGAAGTATAGTCAATATATATACATATGTGTGTGTTTGTTTGTGTGTATGTGCATTAACAATTAATACAAAAGACATCATGAATTTGCAAAAGAGCAAAGGGGGATCATGTTAGGAATGTTAAGAAAGAGGAAGAGAAATTTTTAAATGATGCAATTTGTTCATAATCTCCAAAATAAGGACAAGGGAAGAGTCTTAGAAGTGGTCCATCAAAGCAACATTATTTATATTCAAAGAAATATCAAAATAAACTCACTGTTTTCTGTGCTAAAAAAAAAAACATTTAATTGAAGCACATTCAGTAAAATCTCAGCCTACAGAATCACCTGCTTCCCTAACACTGCTGTTCCTCATTTGATTTTTCCTTTTCAATCTGTTGTTTGTCTTTTATAAATGCATTGCCTGTGTGCTTTGCTCTTTTGTTAAGGATACCAACTCTTAAGTTGAAACTTGATCGCCATGTATTCAGTTAAAGTAGCCATTCTGAAGCTGTGATGCTTTGTTAGGAGTTTTATACTTCTATTAGAAAGTATCCACATTTTATGTACTTTTCTTCTGCATAAAGAAAAAACAAAACAAAACTAACAAACAAAAACTATGACAGACTTGAGTTGGGACAAGAAAATGATTTTCCTTTGTATCATTTCATTTTTAATGGCTCCCATACTTTTCTTCCTGCACTCATCAACTAATAATACCCCACACCTTTGATCTACTTACTGTTATACTATGGACAAACTTGTATAAATACAATTTACCCCTCATTCTTGGCAATGAAAATACAATTCTTTCCAGTGTCTTCCTGTATTTTTTTTATAATATTTACAAAATTATAGTGAATTTGCTTGTTTTTCTAATTTTATAATAATTTTATTTTAACATTTACTTATGATTCTTGTAATGACACAATTTATTATGTCATTATATAATATGGTAGAATAGGCCTGAGTAAAACAAAGTTTCAGGTTATACCTGTGGTTTATAATAACACTATTCATTATTTGCTTAGGACTTTTAATTTAGTAATTTTTGGTTGTTTTCTGAGTACTGATAGACTGATATGAACTGCAAACAAATGTACTGCTTCTGAGGAATTTATAAAGGCCCAGAGCATTGCTTGAATATCTGTTGCATCATTGTGTGTGGATTTTGGTTTTTGATATTTATTTATTTATTTATTTATTTATTTATTTATTTTTGTTTTCTTTTGTTTTGTTTTACAGACACCATAGGGACTGTTGCCACCATATCTAACATTTTAAAATAATGATGTTCTGAGTTCATGTTTAGTCTTCTGTTAGGTTCTATGATCAGATAACAGAACTTTACAGAAATTTAACAGAAATTTTACAGTTCCTTCTGCATTTAATTCAGATGCACAAACACATTCAGTGTGGTTTACATGTCTTTTCCTTTGGCGAGATATAATAATAACAAAAACATTGACAATTTGTTTTTAACCAAATAATTTGTTCACTATGTTGAATTTATAGGTTTCTTATTGAAATATCTCGTGTTATCCTAAGACATACTGGTAAATCTTTAAGGAAATCAGTGCAGTATTTTATTTTCAATTTCCTTATGAGGTTCCAAAAGTGAGAAAGTAAATTTTCTTAAAATGTGATTTAATAATCAAGAATTATTTGAATAGAAACCAAATACACAAACACATCTAATTGTTGATGTACTAACAAATAGTTATGGGAATTTCAGTGTGACACACACACACACACACACACACACACACACAGAAACCTGAGGAGGACAGAAGAAGGTGTCAGAGGTCCAGTGACTCAAGGCTCTTAACCATTGAACCAGTTCTTTAGTCCCAGATTTTAAGTTTTTGTTAATGTTACGATACATTGACTGAATTTTAGTCATTCACCTGATACATAAGAATAAAATTATTGTCTTTCATTTATGGGGTCAAGTTTGGTGTTATATTGTAGAATATAACAAGAACTCTTTGGGAATTTGAAAAGCAAAATATATATTTAATTATTTTAAAAGAGTAGAGTTCATTATACTCAAACATAAACTATAGTTCTATACTTAACTATATTTTGACTTTTATCTATTTTCTATGACATTCTTTGAAGTAACTATTACTTTCATTTCACAGAAGTGCAAAGATTTTTACATGAGTTATGCAATGTTTTGTCATTGAAAGTGTCATTGAAATCCCCATACTTTTGACCACAAATATGTATAGTATTTATTCATTAATGCTTATACCCCATAAGCTACAGTCTGGTGACATGGGTTCTCACTAACCTGATAAATACCTTTCTTTTCTCTTCACATTATGAACAACTTAGGAATAATATTTCACAGTACTACCTTGGTACACTTTCATAACAATCATCAGAAATTGAGCTAATCGAAGATATATTAGCTATCAAGAAATTTGTTTCCCTTACATTTGATTAAATAACTCAATTATATTGAACCTTTAGTTCATAGTAAAAATGTCTTTGATGTTACAAATCACAGTAATGAAACATAAAATTCAGCAAAAGTCCTGATATTCTCCAAAGTCTATAAATACTTTCACTGCATTAATATAACCGTGTGTCTGAATATCAGCCAATCTTATTTTATTACTTATATTCTTGTGACATATTGAAATTCTAGGAAGAATTCACTGCCCTTAAACGATTGAAGTTTTTATTTTATACCATAGTAATTTTACAACTTACTGAAAATAAAGAGGCAAACTTACATTCTGTCTTCTATATTCTGAAATATTCATTAGAAAATCCTTAAAAGTAACAAAGATGTTTTATGTAATAGGTGTAGAATTATGTCTTCTTTAAGCTTTCGTTTATTCATATCTTATGAAAATGCAGGATTGTTCACATGAACACACAAAGAAATGAATAGTTGTATAAGTACTTTTAATTTTACTTACAAGTACTTGTATAATTATGACAAAGGTAAAATATGTGGACACTCAATTTACAGATTACACCTATTAAGGCCTGCTTTAAAATATGCCTTTGAAACAACTTTATGTCTCTGAAGATGAGATAATTCCAAAAGTCAGGTCATGGAGATAGCTTTGTCTCCAATATCTCTCTCATATATACATATATATATATATATATATATATATACATATATATATATATATGTATAATTGTATTATATATTTTATTCTGTATTTATCCCTATCATTTCTGCCTCTGTCTTCATCATATTTGTCTTTGTTTTTATCATATCTATTTTTTGTTTGTTTGTTTTTCATTTTTCTCGCAACAATGTTTCTCTGTGTAGTCCTGGCTGTCCTGAAACTCACTCTGTAGACCAGGCTGGCCTCTAACTCAGAAATCTGCCTGCCTCTGCCTCCCAAGTGCTGGGATTAAAGGCCTGTGCCACTACTGCCTGGCCTATTTCTGTCTCACTATCTATCTCAATAATCTCTATTTTTCTTCTACTCTTTATTATCTGTGTGTCTATCATCTCTTTCTGTGTCTCTATTTTCTTTAAGTCTATATTGTCCCTGACTCTATCATTTCTATCTTATCTCTATCTCTTGAATTTTATCTGTTATCTCCATCTACATATCTATTTTCTACAGATTTTTTAAATGGATAATTTGTTCTTGTCTTTTATGCTTATCACAGAAATAATTTTTTTCAAATGTAATAATAGGCTTCTTGATACTTAATTGAGAAGACCTAAAATCCCAATCAGTCAAACAGAGAAAGAAATCTATTGCTCAACTGGAACAATTAATATCCACAACCTATGACTGGGGGAGGCCCTGTAAATGAAGCATATTAGCTATCCTTAACCCTTTTGCCTGGGAGATTTGGGAAGCTATGTCCCAACTAATTTTTGTTCTAAACCATAGAGATGAAATACCACTATTCAAACTATACAAACTTGTGGTTGCTTTAAATGAGTATAGGAAAATGCGGATCTTAGAAAAGTTAAAGAAAAATCAATACACAGAGAGAAAGGAGAGGGGGAAAAACAAAGGGGTGAGAATTCACATCAGAGCAGTAAAGGATCAAATGACAAATAAATTGTCTTAACAGATCAATCTTCACTTGTGGTAGTCAGATTGGGGTGAGGTTATATAACCATAATTCAGGTATCACTAAAAGGGCTGATTCCCTCCTAAAATGTGTTTTATTTCACATATTTATATGATAATACATCTTACTGGATAACCACTTAAGTTATGTTGAATAGATTTCTGTAATGTCTATTGTTTTAAAACATTACATATTTACTGTTTCAAAGTCGGTGAACAAAAAGATTTTTTTCAACCAACATTTACAAAATTATCACAAAGCCACAAAGACAACAAGGTAGATGTTGAAGGAAGTTTACAATGTAATCCTGAGCACTATGCCTAATAAAACTTCATGTCTATTTGATTTTTAAAAAAACCTCTTAAGATATGTTTTTCTATGGTATCTAGACTCTCAAATTGGGTGGCCAGATTCACAGAAGAATGCTTTATTTTCACACTCCTCATTCTCCTAATTTTCCTCCTCCTCTTCCTGCTCTCCTTGCCTTCTTCCTTTTCCTTCCTCATTCTCCTTGGCTTTCTCCTCCTCTTCCTCCTCTTCTTTTCTCTCTTCTTGACAGTCTATTTATTATTATTATTATTATTATTATTATTATTACTATTATTATGTACCCTTTGCAGACCTGGAACTTATTCTGCACATCCAGCTGGCCTGAAACTCACAGAGATATGCTTTCCTCTGCCTCCAGAGTGCTAGGATTAAAGGCTTGTGACACCCCCATTAGCTATTGTTTCCCTTCTTAATATCCACACAGTGGGTCAACACTTACAAAAATGGTTCCTAGTGCAACATATTTGATATACAGGAACCATTCAATAGATGCAGAATTTCTCAAAGCACAAGGTTATTCCTAGGAAGTAGCCACATATTGGAAAATACTGTACTCTGGAATTTATTATGTATGAGGTTAAGGTTTTCTTGATTGAGTTGTCAGTCACAAAGTATGATGAATTTATGTGGGATGTAGAATGATGAATATTGTATCATGCTACAAATCAATGCCAAGGCCCTCAGAGGAGTGTAGAAATGATTTTCAGGTAGACAAGTTCAAGGACCTGTCACTACAGAGAGGAGAGCAATGAAAACTGATTCTCAAGAAAATGGACTGGAAATGTTGATTGTATCCAAACTTGAACAACTTTTGTGAAAACATCCTTCATCATCAAAGTGTTCCTCCTTGCAATGATTCTTATCTAGAGAGGGACTTAAAAGGAAACAGACTTAATTCTGTTTTGATTTTAAAGCCATAGGCTCATAAAATGGACTACATGGATATAAATTTAGAATTCTTTACTGAGCAGTTTTTATCCCGCATTTGCCTTTCTCTGTGTCTCTGAATATCACATATGAACTAGAGGCATAGTTTATCTATAGTTATTGGTTTTTTAGAATTAAATTAGTTATGTAAAATAGTGGTTAAAATAATATGAATACATATAATGTGTTATTTCTAATTCTCTAACGCTTAATAAAACACAGGATAAATCATCTTTAAATTATTTTTATTGATCATTGAGTTTCATATTTAGAAATTAAATGATTCTTATTCATACTATTTATTTAATTCACAGTGTTTTCAACAGGACAATATGAATTTGCTCTTTTTTTCAAAAATCAAACAGTGGCATAATGTTAATGTTCATCTTCACAAAATGATTACTTTTTAAAAATTGGTAAGAGAAGTTTCATTGTATTATGTACATATGACATATATCAGACAATAAAAAATATTATCAAACAGGATTATGTCATTGCCAGACTATAATATCATATTGGCAAAATTGTCTCACTGAAGGTCACATGTTAATAATTTTATGAGCAAACACAGGGCAAGAGAGAGATTTAACATCTTAAAATGAAATATTCAAATGAATCAATTTTCTAGGCAGAAACTTTGTAGTTTCTATTTGACAGTTCTGTATGAGAAATGTATCCTGTATATTCAATGAGAACTTATATTTTTGTCTCTCAAGGGATACATACTTGTGTCAATCTAATCTGTTCCTAAGCATAATTTTACAGAAAAGCAAGCAAGCCCATAAGTGTTTATGAATATATAAAGTGACACTGCTACTCATATAATCATACAATTGATTTAAACTATATAATAGAATGTATAATACATAAAATCACAGGGGAACACCAAACATTATTGTTAAATCCTAGAATATCTTGTAAGACAACACTCACAGTTTCCGAAGACATTGTAGAAGAAGAGTTACTGCATCTCATTTGTAGAGTAGCTAGCATGCTCTACATCGTGAGATTATTTCATGTACATTTGCAGCTTTAAATACGATGAACATTTTTTTGGTATTAATGTTATTATCTATAAAGAAACTGAGGTGATTCTTCAGTTCTTTTTTTTTATTGGACCTAGATCTTTCTACTGCCAAAGTTATATATAGCATTACAATATATAGAATTTATATACAAATACTTAAATGTTTGATAAATTTCAACTTATAGGACACATCTCTAGATCACTTGTCATAATATCCTGTAGATTTTCTTAAAACAGAATTTTAGATAATATTAATATCAAACAAACCATAAAGAAGGCTATTTTATTGGATACCAAAATCCCTTGATTCTGCTTCTACTATCAGCAAGTCATATGTGGTTACGATTTCCAATTAAGTATTGAGTATTGGAGAACTCTCTAATTTGAAATAATAATAAAAGTATGTTCATTGTATTGAATAATGACCACATTCATTTATGTGACTCTTATGTAGCCAGTGCATAAATAAATATCTAGAAATCAATATCCAGCCAAGTATGTTAAAGAATACCTATTATCCCAGCACTCTACAGACTTAGAAAGAGAAGTTATAAGTTTTAGGATAAGAAATGACACTGACAATCACTACTACTAAGCTAATAAAGTTGGTAGATGACTGTATTGGATAGAAAAGTAAAATTAAGAAATACTTGTGTAGAGTTAGGTACAGAGTTATCCGGGATCACAAAGCATGAGATATAAAGAATAGCTATCTTGACATATGCCAAGTGTGTTTCATAAAGTTTTTGATCATTATACTAGCTCTATCTAGTGGTGACATACAAACATTACAATGAACTAATGAGTATAAATTAACATTCTAATTTACAACTTACTAAATATGAATAAATTGAATCCTAACTAGTTAAAAGACTAAATTTGTACTGTATGCCATTCTTTTGTATAATACATATTTTCCTAAGGTTACTTTTAGTTGAGCCCCAAACATTTAGCATAAGGTCTGCATTTGTTTGGGAATAGAATACTGTTAATCACCAGAACAATGCAACAGGGAAGACCTCCAAGACTTAAACATGCTATAGAATCAAAAAATAATGAAGAGGAGGTAAGAGTTTGTATTTCCCATAGCACCCAGTCTGTTCTTCTTCAATGTGTTCATGACAGAAATAATAATTAAAGATGGTTGATATTAAAATTATCTCAGATTTGGGTTTTCGATTTGGGTATTGATTCTTGTACATGGTGTTATTTGAAGAAATAAAATGGCTTAAAGTATTTGACAACTCATAATAATTTAAAAAGTAGAAAAACATCAAGTTAACAATGTTTAATCATTTTAATGATATTAACAAATTTGCATGACCATATAAATTCCTATTATTTCAAATGATTAAATCAAATTAAAAATAATACAAACACATATATTTATAACTATCTATCTCTATCTTTCTCTATCTCTGTCTATGTCTATATCTATCTGTCTATCTACTGATCTGTGTCAGAATTATTCATTTCAATGAAACAGAACTTTTTCAAAAATTATATTACATAATCAAATTTTACTTGATATCTATTCTGTTATCGGCTACCTTTTACTATTACACAATTAAATTATAATTTGGCCACCAATATCTTCATATTGTTAAGTGTTTTTTATTGATTAAGGGAAATTGCTTAGCTTTTTTCATAAAAAGATAATCAAGTATGTGATTTCTAACACAATTTTCCATTCACCATGCCAGAAAGGTGGTTCTACTGTCCTACATTGGACATGGTAGTGCATTATTTGGAGTGCGTACTGCGGCAAAATAAGTCACTGGATGCTGATAAATGAATAAGAATGAGACTACTAAATCTCAACATCTTCAACGTTCTGATGCTCATTCTATGGATACAGGAATAAATACAGAATATTAGAAACTACTGAATTATTTTTCAAATTGATACGGATACAAATGATTTTGAGGGTACCATTTTTATTTAGAATGAGAGTTTCATGGATGTTCTATTTTTATTAATTTGTTATGTAGCTCCTTTTAAGGTTGTTTATTTTTCTTAAAATTTAAGAGTAGTTCTTAGTTCTCTTTGAGAAGGATAGGTCAAAATTACTTTTGTTTATACTCAAAAAGCAATTTATTACAACTAAATTATAGCTCTATTACAAAATTAACATTCTCCAATGGAAATGAAAGCTTCGTTCTGAAAACTATAGGTCATAGTTGGAATTTTTTCAGCTCTTTTCTCAAGTTTTGTCATATGGTTGTTACAAAACAGTCTGACCAAACCCAGGAAAAGGTTGATTTTTATCTTATACAATAGGGTCAATGTATCATTAAGAGAAATCAAGACAGGTATTCAAGACAGGAAATTAAGGGCAGGATGCTTTTCATTCCATGCAGCAATACCCCTGAGCAGGAACCTCACTCATAGTCAAAGTAATATAAGATAGAAATGCTGTTTGATGGCATTCTTGCCTCTACTTCTCACATGGAACTAATAATCACTCTTAAGTTTTAAGAAATAAAATGACCATGACTTTAAAAGAATCCACATAACAAATTAATTTTTTATTAGTATCTGACATCTTGCTGTTGCCCAGTGTCTTGGAGTTCTTTCAGCTTTGGATATGCAAGTCAGCCCCCTTCACAGTCTCCAACAGCTCATAGATGAAGAGAATGTTGAGGAGGACTAATTCAGAGCAATGGATCTTGGCCTGGTTGGAAGCTCAGTTGACTGAGCTCAGCCCACCTGGTCTTCTGCGCTCATGCCACCAGGGACAGCTCTTCTACCCTGCTAAGGCAAGAGTCAGAGCTAGCTCTCCAGTTCTTATGCCCTGGAGACAGGCTCTTCTGAACCTCTGCCACCATCAACAGCTCTAGTGTGCTGTAAGGCAGGGTGTGCCCTGCTCTACTGTAGTGCTGCAGCTGGCCAAGGAAAGGACCAGTTCATAAGCTTAACCCGAGGGCTGACCCTCCTGTCTGCAACAAACTGCAAGCGGTGGGTGGTGAGTAAAAGGTTATCTCCTGCAATATGCCACAGCAGTGCACATGAAGACCACCTGCCTACAGATAGTTTTGCTAATATCAAGCTGTGTTTTCCTGCATAAATGATCACTTAAGACAATTCCCCCCAGACATGCTCATGGACTGTCCTGACAAAGCAAATTATTCACTGAGACGTACAAGTGATTCTAGGTTGTTCTAAAATGAAACTTAATGGTAATTGGGAAAATAGTATTAGATAAGTCAGCCACCACTTTACTATTCTGTTTTATAACCTTTTTAGGATGTGAGAATAAATCTGAATAGATTTTCAAAAACAAATATTATCAATAAAAATAGTGTGAAGTTTCAATGATTTTATTTTTCTATTTTTTAAATTATATGACACATTAATATTTCCTGTAAAAAACCTTCTAGTTCATCTATGCAAACATTACTTTAGTATGATATACTTAAATGTATTCTAATTATAAATTCAATTTCCTGATACTGTCATGATGATATATACTTATAAACAATAAACAAATTGCTCTCCTCAATACCTGTGCATCAATGATATCCTAGATTTGAATTCTCTTAAAGTATAATTTTAGGTCAACATTCCCTGGAACACACAAGCCACAACAAAGCAAACAAACAAAACAAAAGCAAACCAGTAGAACTCAGATATTAATTACTATGTAAAAGCAGAAAGGAATTAAGGGGTTTATTGTATTGCATTTTCAGTTAAAGAGACTTACAGAAGTGCTACAAGGTGATTTTACCTTTAGCTCTGCATTTTATAATACCTTCTTTCATGTTTCACTAGACTCTCTACCATATGTGAATAATCTGTATCATAGGTATTTGAAATTTGATTTTAAAGTTGGATTGCAGTTGTAATGTCTTTTTTGAGTGTTGATAAATGGACCCTGGTAGTATTTGAAAAGCTTCATATTTAGAAAGTATATATTATTATTGTGATGATTTTGTAAGTCTAAATTTATTTTGAAATGAAAATATATTTTTAAATAGCAAAAAAATGCTTACCTGTAAAACTTGTATATCCTCTTATAAGTAAGCAATGCTATATAACATGTAAGTAATTTTTGGTATAAGTAAACTATACATTAGTAACCAATGAATTTCCCAGATTTTCTATAAATATATGTATATATGGAGAGAGAAATGTACATGTAGATATAGATATATTGATGTAGATTTAAACAGGGATCATAAAATAATTTTAAAAAGCAAACTGCAATCTAAAATAGTAATTTATAATTCAGAAAGCAATGAGTAATATTTTCTTATAGAATTTTTTGTATATCTAGATATTTGGGAAAACCATAAAGAGACTCTATACAGAATTTGTACAACAGATAAACAAAAAGGAAAATATGATGTAACACAGCCTGTATTATTCACTGTGCATATAAAATTTGTTAATAAAAATAAAATAGTGCAAGTAAAAAATATATACTGTGAAGCCATCAAAGCAAATTCTTATCTTAGTTTTCACCTCTTTGCCCTATGGTTGTTTAAACATTTATATTGGTATATTGATGGAGAATCTTCACCATCAATTGAATTGTTTCCATTAGTATTCTCAAACTCTTGAATATACATTTTGTATCCTATAGTTATTACACTACTCCCAATTTAGTGAGATTGTCTTCTCTGCTAACTCATTGACTTTCGATTTGTGTTTACCCATGTGATCATTCTCTCCTAGGTTTATGTGTACCCTCACATAATTTATGGCTTACAAAGCTTATTAAAAAGCAACATTGACTTATTCTGTGCATGCTCCAATAACTGTGCAAGTTTAGTGAACAAAACTTGGATATCAGTTAAGGTGTGTCTCTGGGGTATAAGGGGTTACGGTAGTCTGTAAGATTTGCAATTAATTCTATGACTTGTCAATCTGTGCTTATAAGCATATCATTTAATTTGTGAAGTTATATCATACAGGAGCTGTTTAGTACATTTGTTCATTTCTACACACATTGCAATGTTTCTTCAGGCTTTTTTCCTGTTAATTCATCAATTTGCTCTAATTTAAAGCTTTGCATTCTTTTACAATGTAAAATTATCAGGGGAAATATACTTTTAAACATTAATTTTTTGATCTCTTCTTGATTCTAATTGCCTCTTATTCTCTAAAATGTAAAACTTCATTCTATGAAAGAATATACATGGAAATAGATTTATTCTTACCTTGATTCTCTGGCAAAAGTTACACTTGAAATATTAGAATTTATGCTAATCATTTCCAGTCGTATGACTTAGGAAATAAATATTAACACATATATAGTAACATATACATGCTTTGGAATTGAGAAATAGATAGAAAATCTTTTAGACATGTAAATGGTTAATATGTTCATGGAAATTTCTTATGCTGAAAAGATGACAATGTTCAATGTATATCTAGAGTCTATTTAATATGATTTATCTTTCTGCAATCAGTTCAGCAATAATCTCTTCAAGACAACATGCAGATGCCACAGTCTGCACTTCATGACTAATGAAAGCATAATGATTCTATTAATTAATATAGCTCAATAAGATGTTAAGCTTATTAAAATTATTCAGGAAAGAATAGTTTAAAATATCCATATTACAGAAACTTAATGTTGCAATAATTTTACATATACTAATCTATTCCTTGTAATAATAGTTTTAATATGTAATTCTGTATTCCTTGTATTAAATCCTTCATTCCTTCATAGAGAAGAGATGCTCTTAAGACTCAGCATTCCGATAAAATTTAGGAGACCCAGGAATCTTATAGTGACGAGATTTACAAAATGAATCTTTCTAATGTTTTATGGCCAGTGGACAATCATTGAAGAAAGATTTTTGGGAGGCATAATTGATTGCTAATTAGACAGGAAGATTCAATGATGTGGCTTTTGATGACACCCATATTGTTGCAGGACTTTATGATCTAGCTGTCTTCGAATTATCTATATTTCTTAAACTAATTCCTTACCTTCTAAGTAGCTCAATATAACTGCTCTTCAGCAACCTAGACTTGGGTGTGATTTTCTTAAGTCTACAGTTAAATAGTGCCTTTTCTGGGAAGATCAGATGTTTAGTTTAATCTAGTAAAGTTCACAGAAATGTATATAATAGTGATAATAATAATGATAATAATAATAACAAATACAACAATATTAGTAGTGTATCAGTCTTCTCTCATAGAAGTTAATCTAATTTCTATATACCACCTATCACTCCCATTTTCTCATTTATGACTATCTTAAAGTAAAAAGGGGTGTTAAAGAGTAAGTAATTGTAATATCCATGACAATCAGAATAGCAGCCATGTTTTCAAAGGGTACAATTTTTATTTTAATAAATTTGCATGGTACTCTACAAATTTGTGAGAAAGAAATTCATATTTTTACTCTATAGTAAATTTTTAGTATTTAAAAATATTAGGGAAAATTGATTTTCATAACAAGCCACTTATGCCAGAAGCATTTACTGATATTTGATGAAACCAAGCACATTTTCATCTGAATTTAGATGAGTGAATGTCAAAACTAATGTCAAATCTTTAGTCAACAACCCTGCCAGTATAAAAGGAAGAAATTTTAATTCTTTGTTAGATAAAGACTCAGGGCAGTTGCCAACAGAGAATGCATGCCATAGAACACATATACACTGTTGCATACTGATTTCTAACTACCTAGAAGAGGCTCAGAGAAAAGGAAGTTTTCTTGGATCAAATATCTGGAAAGGGACCTTTTACAAACAACAGCATAGTAGGTAGTCTGAAAGAGAGAAAGAGGAGTAAATAAACATGGCCCAATTAGAGAATCGTACATGGTTTTCCATAGAGAACACAATGTGGAGAAGACAATAAAAATAGACAAGGAGGCAAATTTTCTCCTAAGGTTCTCTAGAATTTGTGAAATAAGAGACAGAAGAGCCATTACAAAATATCACAACAAAATGACAAGCAATTGATGTTTTAAATCCTCAAACGGCGTTGCTAATAAGAGTCTAGAAGCCACTGCAGAATAAATCATAATCATATGAAACAAAACTTTCCTTGTTTGGAATACATTTCTTGTTGAAAATTGTTATTCTTATCCTTAAAATCAGAGTGCTTGTGGAATTTGATCATCTGTCAAGCAGCAATATGTAATTATACTGTTGGTAGCTGAGAGTCGTACTTTAATATTTCTTCCTATCTTCACATGTGTGCTACAAGAAAGAGTAAATGGTAAGGATGAAATTGCTTCCAGGAAATGAGCTTCTAAAATAACTTGTAATAAAATGTAAGTTTTAATATGCCTAAGTATCTTAGGGAGCTGAAAAGAGCTTTTGCCTTGTAAAACTGACCAAAATATCAACTAACTTTAAAATTAATAAGGTACAGAAAGAACTAACACATAAATTACAAAATCCTTGTATGTGAAAGACTGGCAGGTTGTTGTTTAGCTGAAAGATATACATCTGAGTAGTGAAGAGTTTCCAATTTAGGCAGCAGTGGTCCAAGCAATATTATAGAATGAAGAGATTTAGTATTATTAGCTATATAAACAGGCTTCTATGAGTGTGTTTGTTTGTAAATTACAGATGAGTAAAGAAACAGTGGTCAATAATTTCAATAAATATAATGAATGCTTATACACAGAATTTCATTTTTATTGTATTTTATTTTATGGCTATATATACATATATGTGTGTATATGTTATTTATAAAGTGTTATTTGTATTTTATGAATACACACACACACACACACACATATATATGTATATATATATATACATATATACATATACATATACATACATATATATATATATATGTATGTATGTATGTATACATATAATGTTTTTTTCTGAAATTAGTCCTTTCACTCTTGACTTCTATATATGGCACCTAGTCAACTTTTCTTTTAGTAAATCACCTATTTCTAAATACTACTTAGTATGTGTTTCTACTTACAAGAATGTATATCCTATAGGATTCTCAGCTTCTATTTATCTGCTTTTAGACAATGTTCATTTTAGTAACCTCTATCCACCTGTGGCGTCCAGCTGTCATGTCCGTCTGCAGTCAGCCACTCAGGAAGAAACCTAAGGGATATCCATACCTTCACTTAATCTTTCTTTAGATATCATCAGCTATAAACCTTAGTAAATTTTTTTAAAATTACTTCATAATACTGTAAAACTTTCTACAAGACTGTTTTATTGTTTTATCAATATTTATCTGATTTTTCCAAAAGTAAAAAATCTGTTTTATTTGTATTTTAAAGCATGATTCTTTAACTAGTTATAATCAGGCTGTTTATTACTTCCTCTATAAAACAATTTCATTTTCTGTACATCTTACACCACCTTCACCTAATAAAAAATCAATAAAAATAAAAATTAGGAAGCTTAGTGTTGTTTCACAAATAGCTTATAATAGCATTTAATGTGAATTATCGTCTATATTACATTGGTCTTTGATCCATTGAATTTCTTTCATGCTAGGTAGATTTCAGTTTTATCAGTACTATAGCTAAAAATATAGGATAAAATAGTACTTAGAAATCTAATTCATAAAATTTCTCAAAATTGAGATACTTTATGAAAATCCCAAGAAACATTATCTATAAACATTTATTTATTGGTTTGCATATATATGTAGTGTTGATATCTTGGGAATTTTGAAAGAATATGGATTTATCTGCTTGTTTATTCTGTGATTTTTGGATAACACCTATAAAATGAATAGTGAGTGAATATTATGAAATGGACAGTACAATAGTTAAGATTCCAGTAGTGGATTTCAGAACACTGTTACTGAGTATGAGTTTGGTAATGATGTAATACTGGGAACAATATTGAATATGTCAGTATAACACATTGGATAAAGAGAAAAGTCAGCTCTACTTTCTTTTTATTTAGATATCCTTTATTCTACTCCCCAAACTTCTCCAGTACTCTTTGCACAGTGCCTAAATGAGGCATCCAATAATAGGTGTTAGGCTAGGGAATTTTATAATTTTAAAATTTTTATTTGTGTAATTTATTTATTCTTTTTTCTATTTTATTATTTCTATTTTTTAAATTTTATTTAATTTTTTACACCACAGAATTAATCCCTCCCGGTCTACCCACTGATTGTTCCACATCCCATACCTCCTCCCACTCCACGCCCTGTCTCCACAAGGATTTCCTCACTGCCCTCCCACATCCCACTCCACCAGACCTCCCCACTCCATGGGGCCTGCAGTCTCTTGAGGGTTAGGTGTATCTTCTCTGACTGAATTCAGATCTGGCAGTCCTCTGCTGTATATGTGTTGGGGGGGCCTCATATTATCTGGTGTATGCTGCCTGATAGGTGGCTCAGTGTCTAAGAGATCTCAGGGGATCAATTTAGTTGAGACTGCTGGTCCTTCTACAGGGTTGCCCTCCTCCTCAGCTTCCTTCAGCCTTTTCCTAACTCAACCACAGGGGTCAGCAGCTTCTGTACAGTGGTTGGGTGCAAATATCTGCATCTGACCCTTTCAGCTGCTAGTTGGGTCTTTCAGAGGGCAATCATGATAGGTCCCTTTTTGTGAGTGCTCCAAAGCCTCAGTAATAGTGTCAGGTCTTGGGGCCTCTCCTTGAGCTGGATCTCAATTTCAGCCAGTTCTGGAATTCTTTTTCCTTAGGCTCTTTTACATTGTAAATTAGCCATTTCTATTCAAGTTATTTGATGCATTTAATATTCTATTTAGCTTTGCTTACACTGATCCAATCATTTCTTTAATTTTGACCATACTATTTTTTTACCTTCATTAAAAATGAAATTCTTAATAAATAAATCTAGAGCCAGTAAGTCTATGTAAGAGTGGAAAAACACTGACTGGCCCTGCACACTTGGGTTCAAGTGATGCATGTACTTAAGCTTCCTTAGGGACTGGGTATAATTTACCTCATACAATTTATTTATATTTTTGTGGACAGAGGAAAGTAGTTTTTCTATATAAAGTGTTTTCTAAAGTTTGCCTATGTTATTAAATTAGGATATAATTATTTCTAAAAAAAATTCGTAATCGTTATCAGGAATCTTTTCAAAGAAATTACATTGTATATGGTAATCTCAGTCACTGCTGAATGGGAAAAAAATTGAACACTGGTCAATTTGAACATAAATGAACTCATTCCGAGAAAAAGAACTCCTGTTTTAAACTTACTCAAGACACACTGATATTTATTCATTGTGCAACTCCAACTACCGATGAATTCATGTTTTGACTAGCCTCTAAACACTATAGAGGGTTTTGCCTTTCCTCTATCTTGCAGGTTAAATTAGGGTTAAATGTCTTTTGGGCTAGAATTTTAGAAAGCAATCATGCTGAAAAAATGTGAAAATTGAAATTTAATATAGTAATTTATGAAGTAAGTTCTGAGATACAAGGTTAATTAAAATTTTATTTTCAAAAAGAAAGTAAAATTGAGCTGGACAGTGGTGGTGCACTCCTTTAACCCCAACACTTGGGAGGTAGAGGCAGGTGGATTCCTGGATTCGAGGCCAGCCTGGTCTACAGAGTGAGTTCCAGGACAGCCAGGACTACACAGAGAAACTCTGTCTCAAAAAACAAAAAACAAAAAACGAAAACAAAAACAAAAAACAAAAAGAAAGTAAAATTGACCCATAAGTAAAAAGGTTTAATACTTTTTTTGAAGACTATGTTAATAAAAATCATCTTGAGTCATAATTAATATGACATAGAAGCAGTTGTGTCTTTAAATATATTCAAATGAAAATACTCACTGTATTAATGTTTTAACATAGCAAGCTATTGTTCAATCTAATAGATAAAATGTGGACTCTGCAATTTCTAGTATCTTTTATTTTTCATGTTAAATAAATTGATCATCTGGCAGAATAACTCAAGACATTATACTAACCAAGGTTACATAACCAGTAGCCAAGATGAATGCATATCAGCTGGTGTTTTAAATAACAAAGGAAAAGATGTCTTTGGGAAACACCATTCCACAGTTGTGACATCTAGGATAAGTTACCAAATTAAATCACTCATTTTTTTCTTTTCTTCTCTCCTAATACACACACACACACACACACACACACATATGCAAATTCTCATGCACACACACACTAGCATGCACATTCTCATGCACATAGCTCTCCCATACCTTATTTCCACAATGCAGGAAATGATATAAAATAGTTCAAAATTTATCTTGACCTGTGTCACCAATATTTGGCAAACTAGACCTCTAAATAAATATTATTTATTTAACAGCATTTTGTGAAACCACAAATATATTACTAGCACAGAAAACATTTATGTCTATATCTACTTATGCAGTATTCGGATAAGGTTTTTATGCTGTCGCATTAGCATTATAGGTGTTCTGAATTAATGCATGTTTGCTTTAAATTATACAAGGGATTATAAATTACAAATCTCAAAATAGATGTAAAGAGGATAATAGCCCACAACTAATAATTCAAAATAAGGTTGTTTCTCACACTGTCTCATTTACTTTCAATGCTGAATTAACCTAAACAATTATTAAGACTATTTTTGTTACAAAAAAATATTAACTTTGTGTAAAGCCAATGGTGTTTTCTTCAATTTATATTATTTTTTTCCTACTAGGTAAGAGTCTCAGGTAAGTCAGACTTACTGCAAACTCTCTATGTAATGAAGATGACACTATCTTATTCTCCTTCATTTATTTCCACAGTGCTGAGATCAGAGGCATCTGATGCTAAACATCACATACATTTGAATTTGAAGTCATTCTCTCTCTGTATTTATTCACAGTAAATAATGTCAAACTAAATTGGTGCTCTCATTGGACTTGACTATATCTCATATAGCTTATACTTATTGTTATCACAAATGGGCCAAGCTGGCTCTGTAAAGCAAAATCAAATTTCCATCAAGGAAAGTACAATATGTCACAAAAAGTATTAAAAAAGAAAACTATTAGGAAATCTTTTCTTGCCAGGCGGTGGTGGCACACGCCTTTAATCCCAGCACTTGGGAGGCAGAGGTAGGCGGGTTTCTGAGTTCGAGGCCAGCCTGGTCTACAGAGTGAGTTCCAGAACAGCCAGAACTACACAGAGAAACCCTGTTTCGAAAAACAAAACAAAACAAAAGAAAACAAAAGAAAAAAACAAAGGAAATATTTTCTTCCAGTCACCCAAACATGGCATCAAAGCTTTAATGAAGAACCAGCAACTCTACAATGGACTGATAATCATAGAAATTATGGCTTAATATGATGATGTAAGGAGAATGCAGACTGTTCCTCTTTGTAAATAGCCATGAGTCCTACCCTTCATCTCAAAAATTCCTGTAAATTCTTCAGGAAGTTCTGGATTGAATTTCCTTGAGAGAAGAATGAAGCAGTTCTTCCTGCCTTTTGCTGAAGGAAAATTAAAAAAGAAAGTTTCTATGAGAAACAGGAATTGCATCACTACCCACCAAATGAGCAAGCATTTTCCACATTGAAAGGAAAGTCTAAAAGAGGTACTGATAGCAGCCAATTCTCAGTATTAAAATTAGACAGCTTGTTGCTTACTTGTTTTTAATTTTATCTTTATTTGCATATTTTCAGAATATTTTTCAAAGAATCTGAATTGACTTTTCTTTAGCAGCACGTATACTAAAATTGGAACAATACAGAGAATAATTATAGTTGTCTGTCATACATGTATACTAACACCAAGTCTTGGGTCTCAATGGAAAAACATTGAAACAGATGGCTATAGGCTATTGTAAACAAGCACCTTTTGTGGAAATTTACAAGCCTGAGTAGTCATAGACCTTGTAAATAGGTAGCCTTGGCAGACAATTCCAACTTAGATAAGGACAAGTGAGTCATAGGCAGAGTCATAGTGACTTGTCCCCTGAACCTTCACCCAGCCGATACCTGGTTCTGAAAGATATCTGTATTCCCCCTGAACACCCACACTCCAGTGTCATCCCCTTCCCCACATCCTGCCTTTCTGTGTTTATAACCCCTGTGTGAATGAATTATGATTTGAGAAAAAAATGAATAAATTATTAAAAATAAGAAAAGAAAAAGAAAGAAAACCAAAACTAAAACCAAAAAACATCATCTCAATGTTGTTTGTGGGTAAAACAAATACCATTTAGTTCAATTTGATCAAAAAGGAGTAGGAAATAGCTTGACTCTCAATTTTGGTTTTATTTGTCACATGTAATTGTTGTCTTAGAGATTAGTGCTGAATAAGCTCACCCTTTCTCATTCTTTCTGAATTCTTACTGGTTGTTTGAACTCAACTGTTCTGTCTCAAAACTCCTTTCCGTGTTGATTGATTGAGACTGAATTCTCCCTGGTTCTGACTGAATTGCTTGGCTTAGAAAGACTGACTCTGAATTTCATGAACTAAACAGAACTCAACTCTACCTTATCTACTCTCTCACCTGAAATGTACTTACAAAACTTCTCTCAACTCCAACTCTACCTTAGAATTGCTCTTTTAAGTCACCTTTCTTTCCTATGTGTTTTCTTGAGAGTTGGGTTTATCCTATCTCTGATTCTTTCTGTCAAATCTTCCTCTGATTTGATACTTTGTTGGCCCCACAGGAAAATGTTCCTTTCAAATATGGTTGCTTCCTCCTACAAACTAACCTTATCTTCATTATTGGGATTAAATATGTCTACTAAGGTCATGTCTGTATCCTAACTAGAGGGATTAAATGTGAGTCATTTTAGTCAGATCACATAGACCTAGAAGTTCTTTGAATGTTGATTCCTTGCCAGAGCAGCCATGTGGCTTGATTAAAATTCCTCTACATTTGCTACCTACACTGTATTCATGTATACATAATATAATATATTCCCTATGCTTAAGTTATATTTAAATTATATTTGCACCTCAAACTCTAAATAATGTAAAAAATTAATTTTTACTTTAACCACCACATAAATAAGACTTTTGAAAATCTTGAATATTATGCATTTCATAGTGACTTTTTGAACTTTATTTAGTGGTAATTGCTTAGAGGTCCTTATTTTTTAGCCTTTTGCCTCTAACTGCCATTTTCCGGAATCACAGACTTGCACCAGGCAGTGTGCACAACATTTTCATCTATTTGTTTATTTTTGTATAGGAATTAATTCTTAATCATACTTTTTGCTCCAATTATTATAGATTATCATGTATTTTCCATGATCCATTTTCACTATGAAGCATTTTACTATTAAACCAAAGCATGTGTTCTCTGTTCTACTATTTGCGTTGCCAGGATTTATCTCAAAGAGTAAGTATATTTTATTCTAAGATATTAAGGCTGTGTATGTAGCAAAGACGTTTAATGGCTAACTACATATCTTGACATTATAGATATGTAGTTGTAATTAACTTGGAAGTAAATGAAGAAGGATATTTTTTTAGCTGAGCAAATATGGTGTATTCTTGCCAAATTAATAAAATGAAGAAATTCAAAAAAAGGATTAGAAAGAAAAATCACCCACATTCTCTATTCAGAATAGGAAATTTGAATTCAGCAAGATTTTAAAGCACTTTCATATAAATCATATTCATATATAATCAAAACGCCTACTCCTACTTTCACCTACATTGTTCTGTAGTTATTAATACTGGTTATGAATGGTGGTGAAAGAATTACATTTCAGAATTATACTGAGTAATATGTTGAATAAATTGCATGTTCTGTCAAGAATAAAGTCTACTTGTTTTACAGCACACTGAAGAAAAGAATTTCTTTCTTGTCAGTTCAAGTGCAATGTCATGAGAGTTACAGGAATTAAAAAGTACATTAAGTCTGTGTTGGTATAGATATTCTTTGAGAGTGGACAGTAGAATATTATATAGGAGGGTTTGGAAAGAGGAAAAGAAAGGAAAAATGATGCAATTATACTATAATCTTTAAAAATGAAATAGCCTTTAGGCTAGGGCAGACACCTAGCTGGTCTGCTCCTGTGAAGACACCATATCCTGAGCCATTCTAGAGGAACCACTGCACTCGGAGCAGAGAAGGAACCACTGCACTCAGAACAGCAAAATTTTAGGATCCCAGATGTGGCCTTAGTCCCAGCAGTTCTTCCACGCAGGAGCTCAGGATCACAGAGATATCTGAACTATGAGGAGTTCTGACACACATAAGATAACTAGAAAGACAGGCTCCAGTCAGAGACAGTGAGTGCAGGTAGTACTAGAGTTAACTAGATGGCGAAAGGCAAGTGCAAGAACGTAAGCAACAGAAACTAAAGTTACTTGGCATCACCAGAATCCAGTTCTTTCACCATAGCAAGACCTGGACACCCCATCACACCAGAAAAGCAGGATTCAGAATTAAAACCACTTCTCATGATGATGATAGAGGACTTTAAGAGGGATGTAAATGACTCCTTTAAAGAAGTACAGGAGAGCCTGTCTGGTCTGAGCCCAAGCACTGAGCAGATCCCAGGTGGCAGCTCTGCATCCAATCTCACAAAACCCAGAGGAAGCAGGCCTCCTAGGGGCTCTAACCCATGCAGTATATTAGGTAAAGAGACAGCAAGACCCGTCCCAAACAGGGAGTATCTGGGACCCACTGGGACCCAGGAATTCAATCCTAGCCAAGAGCACTGGTTTCTTCCTGTCTGCACCCGAGCACTGAGCAGATCTTGGTCCCCACCTCTAACCCCAGTAGTAACACCAACCCTACCCAGTTCTGACACAACCAAAATAATAGTAGAGACAGGCTACAGTCAGAGACAGGACTGGTAGCACTAAGAAGATCTAGAGGGTGAAAGGCAAGTGCAAGAACATAAGCATCAGCAACCCAAGGTACATTAGCACCTAGTTCTCCCACACTAGAAAATCCTGAATTTCTCATATCACAAGGAAAGCAAGATTCAGATTTAAAATCATTTCTAATGATGATGATAGAGGACTTTAAGAAGGACATAAATAACACTATCAAAGAATTTGAGAACACTGAAAAACAGGTAGAAGCCCTTAAAGAAGAAACAGAAAAATCCTTTAAAGAATTATAAGAGAATACAACTAAACAGGTGAAAGAATTAAACAAAACCATCCAGGACATAAAAAATGGAAGTAGAAACAATGAAGAGACCACAAAGAGAGATTACCCTGGAGATAGAAAACCTAGGAAAAAAATCAGGAGTCATAGATGCAAGTATCACCAACAGATTACAATAGATAGAATAGAGAAGTGCCGAAGATATCATGGAAAAAATGATACAACTGTAAAAGAAAATGTAAAATGCAAAAAGTTCTTAACACAAAACATCCAGGAAATCTGGACACAATGAGAAGCCCAAACTTAAGGATAATAGGTATAGATGAGAGTGAAGATTCTCAACTTAAAGAAGCAATAAATAGCTTTAATAAAATTTTAGAAGAAAACTTCCCTAACCTAAGGAACGAGATGCCCATAAACACAGAAGAAGCCTACAGAACGCCAAATAGACTAGACCAGAAAAGAAATACCTCCCATCATATTCTAGTCAAAACACCAAATGCACAAAATAAAGAAAGAATATTAAATGTAGTAAGAGAAAAAGGTCAAGTAAAATATAAAGGCAGACCTATCAGAATTACACCAGCCTTCTCAGTAGAGACTATCAAAGCCAGAAGATCCTGGACAGATGTCATACAGATCCTAAGAGAACACAAATACCAGCGCAGGCTACTATACCCAGAGAAACTCTCAATTACCATAGATGGGGAAACCAAGATATTCCATGACAATCCAAATCTTTCTCATTACTACAAGCCATAGAATCCTGGCAAAAAGTTTTGTATTATTCGATACAAACTGATCCTCTGTCAAGGCATATATATATATATATATATATATATATATATGCATTTCCAAATATCTTAGTTCTTTATTCACTTGTTCCACTATTTTATATGGAAAAGTAAATTCATTTTACTGGAGAGAGTCTGAACTAAATGCTGCTAAAATTATTTATTTGTCTGTAATATATATCTAGAGGACTGTCTCCTTATGGTTAGTGTGAAAGGCTGTCATTAGTGTGACAATACTACATCTCAAGGTGTTAGCAGTACTTAGCCACATTGTCCCCATTTGTACTAAATTGCAGGAGTAAAAGATGAAAAAATATTGTCCTAAGCTTGAGTCAAGGTTCCTGAAAGCTTCCAAGGCCAAGTAGTAGGGCTGGATCCTTCTGAAAACAAGCCATTTTATAAAGCTTTCAATGAAGACTATAGGCTATTTGTTAATACCTGAAATACTGAGGGAAAATGAAGAAGAATTCTATCAGATCTCAAATTATGATATGTAAATATGTATTGACTAGTCTAGTTAAGAATTTCAGAAAGTGATTAACTGACAACAAGCCTTTTGGTAGTCAGAAAAGCTAAAGACCAATAGAACTTTATAAAATGAGGACCTAGTTTCTCTAAGAAATGGTCCAAGAGGTTTTTATTACAGACATGAAGGGGAATACTGCCAGAATTATGTGGAAGCATACAGAGGAAGGAGAGAAAGTAATAGGTAAAACATGGCCAGTAGACTGACAGGCCATGAGAGGTGGGGTGGGGGTGGGGTAGGCAGCAAATCCAAAAGAGAACAGAACAAAGGCAGAGAGGATCCAGAGAGAAATCAAAGAGCCAAGAGCCAAGAGAGCCCATGGCTGAAATCATAGAACTATATAGAAATGAAAAGCTGGAGATAGGTAACCCCTCAGCAGTGGGAGCAGTTTAGGCTAAGTGATGGACTGAAAAGAGCTGAGAAGAGCCAGGGCTCCAGAGTGGACTCTGTAACAGGTACTTGCGATACTGAGAGAATCTGAAGGCCAGCATGCCCTCTTGTGTGTTAATAGGCACAGAAGTTAGTCAGTTGCTCTGAGTTTCTTTTGGACCAGTCAGTATCTAGGTAGTTAGTTCACAATGGATTGTCAAAACAGAGAATACATTCTTCTTCCAACGTTCACAAATATCTGGGACCAGTAGCTGTTAAGAGTCATTCAGCAATGGCAAAATTTTTAGCCTTAGAAATCAAGCAACCAGGCAGGAAGTAAATAAATGCAAAATACTATGGAATCTTGATATTTTCTTAAGTGTTTTGCAGTCCAATTGTAGTTATTTAGGGAGTAAAATGAGATGAGCTTATTCAGATAAATGGTATAAAAACATCTAACATTCTATACCCTTAAATTTTAATTTAAGAAATATTACTTTAAGTTACAATTATTTAATATATGATTATATTATATTAAAGTTATAATTATTACACATAAATTATGATACACTATCTAAATTTGTATTTAAAATTCCATTAAGCAAATCATAAAAATTAACATTTTCGTCTTACTATCATTAGTTTGCATTTGAAGCTATTGTTTCTACTAGCTTTTATTTAAAAATTAAATAAGTGAATCTCATACCCAGTTCTACAGCAGAACACCTATGCTAGCATTGCATTCCCTATTCCCCATCTCCTTTGGATCCTAGATGTCTTGCCCTTCTTCCCTCCTTTCCCTGAATTATTCCTTTACTCTAATTTCCAACACCAGCAGACATACTCTTCTACTACAAAATCACTCTTGCCAATTCCTGGAGTCTCTTCTTCAGTTCTGTTACAGAGCACCTACTGCCTGCTGCTTTTCCACTATAACCTTTCTTCCACCAACTCATCCCATTATCTCAGGCTCCAAAGTCAGCAGGCACTTACCTGGAAAAAGGCAAATCAACTGAAGAAATTGGCCCCTAATTTCTGTCCCCCAGATTTTATTCCCCAGGAATATCTCTAAATTTGAAACGGAACACTTGATGCAGCCTTCCTTTGCCCCATCCCAAACTCCTTGCATTACACCACCCTGCCTTCTGTGGATCCCACAGAGTTACTATAATATTCATCCCTGACTCCTTGCATTATTCTAGTTCCCAGCTCTAGCCAGCATCCCCTGGAAACCTACAGGCCACTTCTGCAAGGGAACCCTCTGAGTAGTTGATCGTCAACTCTCCCTGTTTCCCTAGATCCAAACCTCAGGTCTCTCCTCCAGGTCTGCACCAAACCACCTGGCAGCCTTCCACGAACACTCCACTCCACTCCACCTCCTATGGATCCCACAGATATTCCTCTTTTAATCTTTATCTTCCCATATTTTGTTTTATCCTAGGCCCCTGCCCATGCAGACAACACCTACTTTTCCACATGCCAACCAGGTAGGTTGACTGCAGACCTTCAGCTCTCCTTATGATTCTCCAAGTCCAATTCTTGAATTCTCATTTCCAGCTCTGTGGCATCTGGAACCTCTCTTTCTTTTCTGACTGATGCCATCCTCCAAGGATCACAATGATCGTATCTGCCAACCTGCCCCCACCATCCCAAAACATCCTATTATCCCAGCCTGTTTTTATGTTTTTGGGTATTAAGTGGTTTAGATATTAGACTAATTGTGGTCTCATAAAGTGAACTGAACAATGTTCCTTCTGTTTCAGTGTTACGGAATAGTTTGAAGGATATTGGTATTTACTCTTCTTTGATTGTTTGACAGAATTTGAGGCAAATCATCTAGCTCTGTGTTTGCTTTGATGGAGAAACACTTAATTATCACTTCTCTTTCTCTAAGGGTAGAGTTATATTTAAAGTTCTTACCTGATCTGGAGTTGACTTGAGTAAAAAATATAAGTATCAAGACAAGTACTCGCTTTTTTTAGATTTTTCCAATTTGTCAGTATACAGATTTATAACACATGCCTTTATAATTCTGTTTATTTTCATGTGTGTGCATTGTTATGATGCCCTTTTCTTATATCATTACATTAATTTACAAATCTCTTTATATTTTGTCAATTACTGACACTTTCAAAGAACCAACTCTTTTGTTTCATTATTTTTTGTAGTTTTTCTATTGTTGTTTCTATTTGATTATTGGGTTTGATTACTTCTTGGACTCTATTATTTTTTTATACTTTTTATTGGTTATTTTATTTACATACATTTTAAATGTTATTCTTCTTCCCAGTTCCCGTAAACACCCTATTCCATATCCCTCCCCTTGCTTCTATGAAGGTTCCCCACACTCCATACCCCACCCCTGCCTCTCTGAAGAAAGTGAGAGTTCTGGAGAGCTAGGAAGAGTGGAGGGAGCAGAAACAGTAGTTTGGGTATATTATATGAGAAAAGAGAATATTTTCAATAAGAAGATAATCACCACAAAAATCATAAGTTTATAAAGACAGCATTTTGCTAGCTTTATCTTCATTATCATACTTCAGAACAAATACATATGTATTGTTCATAGTATTCTGTCTTCTTTAGACTGTTATACTGTTATGATATAACAATTGATTCTATATTCAAACAGAGCAGATATTGAACACTATTATGGTAATCATATTTAAAATATAATTTGAATAAGATGTTGACTGAATTCATAAAAAGAAGTAAATATTTTATTAGTAATTTTCTTACATGTACAAATGGAATTTATTTTTCTAGAAAATCTCAGGCTGTTTTATTATTTCTTCTAGTTTTTTTTGCATAATGTGTTTTTTGTGTTCATTTTTGATTGATCAGTTTTTACTTCCAAAATACTGCTGTATGTATGATATTCTACAGGGGCACAGACAACTTATATTTTTATTGCAAAAACAAACATTTCTTATTCTTATTACACTACAATTTTACATAAATAGCATTGTTTTAAATATTTTATTATACTCTGGATTCTTTTAGTAATCTACACTCATAAACTGGCTTTTATAATCTTTAGTGCCTTTGAATTTTCCAAATGAAACTGTATATTAGACCTTTTTATGTTCACCATGTTTATCTTATGCTTTTCTATGGCAACACTCTTTCCTCAGAGAGTAACACAACTTACGTCTAAAGCCAGTTCAACCTCCTCTTGCAATATTTGATAAAATAGATTCTACCTTCCTTTTATTATGTTTGTAAACAGTAGACATAATGTCTTTATCAAAAGTCCCCTAAGAAAAAAATTATGGGCCTATTATTTAATTTTCTAAGCTTAGCCCATGTTTATTTTATTTTATTCAACACATTTCTATCACATCTTAAGGAACCCTATTTATGTGTTCAGTAGAAGTTTTCACAATGTATATGTCTTTGTCATTGTTATCCTTTCTCGAAGAATGTTTTTTTCCTTTTTTTGTTTTATTGAAATTTTCTTCTCTCATAATATCTACTGCTTTGTTAAATCTCTCCTTCATTCTCAGCCATCTAGTTTTTATTTAGACTCATGCTTTGGAAAAAAAAAAACTTGGTGAAAGGATTTAGACAAAAATCTCATTGAAGATAATGATATCCCTTAATTATTGAATACTTGCATTCTGTTTGTTCTACAATAAACTAAAAACATTATATTTTTCTGAAGTGGATATAAAGGAAACTAAAGTCAGCACTCCATCCTAGTAATATACTATATTTAGTATTAGTAGAAAACTCTGGAGTCTCTATTTTATGTTTATAGTAATTCTCAAGCTAGTACAAGTGAGTAAACTTTATAAAAATAGGATAATTACATTTAATACAAAAATAAATATGATATTAAAAAGTTCATGTCAATAAGGAGTACTTACTGATATTTTTAAGACCTCTATGTCAGATGAGCTCTGTACTACACACTTATAATCCCAGTTTTTAAAAGACTCTAACATAAGTTAGCAAGAAGTTATCTCAGTAGAAGTAGTAGACATTGTTGTTACAATAATCATAGTAATAGTAATAGAAGGAAGAAGAAGAAGGAAGAGGAGGAGGAAAAGAAGGAGTAGGAGAAGGAAGAGAAGGAGGAAGAGGAGGAAGAGAAGGAGAAGGAGGAGAAGAAGGAGGAGGAGGAGGAGGAGAAGAAGAAGAAGAAGAAGAAGAAGAAGAAGAAGAAGAAGAAGAAG
>NW_021604565.1:23161028-23197617 GCF_004785775.1 Grammomys surdaster | reverse complement strand
AGAAGAAGAAGAAGAAGAAGAAGAAGAAGAAGAAGAAGAAGAAGAAGAAGAAGGAGAAATGAAGATTATTTTGCCATTGTCAATGTCTGCTAATGTTTATTTTTTCTTAAAATTTGTTTAAATATATGACAATTGTATACTTCCATTTCCCATGTTACTTATTTAGACTTAAGTAAATATATACACTAACTAAAATGTAACTATTGAAAAGTTTTGCCCAAAAAATTTTGTGAATAATATAATACTCAATAAAATAGTAAATTATAGTTCAAGTAATTTAGTTGTTTAACTATGTAGTGGAGCCAAGTAGCTTCAGCAGAACTGTTATCAACCATGTGAGCTACTGCTGAAAAGAAACTCTGCTTAGATCTCTCATTTAGAAGAGTCAGACAAAAATATAGATCTCAGCACTTGAGGGAACTTGCTCAAAACTGAGCACAAACTTGGATCCAAGCAAGTCTCAAGTGGTACAAGAAAATTGATATATAACGCTCTGTGTCCTATCTGGCCACCACAAATAATTCAATATCAGCATCAGAAAGCTTACTCATAGAAACTGAACAACTAACTATTAAATGAACAATATGTCAAGACAGAAATTAAAGATTTCAGAAAATAAAATGAAAATGAATGCACAACATATACAAACTTTTGAGACACAATGAAGAGTTTTTAAGATGTAAGTTCATAGAAGTGCCAAACTTAACAACACACCTGAAAGGACTAGAGCAAAAGAAAGAAACCACACAGAAAAAGAATACACTGAATTTAAGAGAAGACAAAATGGAAAAGAGACTGGAACATATCCACACAGGGGGAAATTTCCTGAACAGAATACCAATGGTTCAGGCTCTAAAATTAACTACAGATAAATGGGATCTAATAAAATTAAAAAGTTTCTGTAAGGCAAAGGACACTGGCAACAGGACAAAACAGCAACCTAAAGACTGAGAAAAAGATCTTTACCAAACTTTACATTTGATAGAAGGCTAATATGCAATATATGCAAAGAAATCAAAAAGTTAGATGCCAGAGAAGCAAATAACCCTATTTTTAAATGGAGTACAGAGCTAAACAAACGAGTCTCAACTGAGAAATCTTGAATGGCTGAGAAGCATCTAAAGAAATGTTCAATATCCTTAGTCATCACTGAAATGCAAATCAAAATTACCCTGAGATTCCACATTACACCAGTCATAATAACTAGTATCAAAAACTCAGGTGACAGCAAATGCTGAGATGGATTGGAGAAAGAGGAACATTTATCCATTGCTGCTGGAACTGCAAGCTTGTACAACCACTCTGGAAATCAGATTGACTGTTCCTCAGAAAATTGGAAATAGTTCTACCTGAGGACCCAGCAACACCACTCCTGGGCATGTACCAAAAAGATAATATAACATATAGCAAACACACATGTATAACAAGGACACATACTCCACTATGTTCATAGAAGCCTTAGTAATAATAGCCAGAAGCTGGAAAGAACCCAGATGTCCCTCAACAGAAGAATGGATACAGAAAATGTGGTACATTTACATAATGGAGTACTATTCAGCTATTAAAAATAGTGACTTCATGAAATTCGCAGGCGAGTGGAAAGAACTAGAAAGTATCATCCCAAATGAGGTAATCCAGTCACAAAAGAACACACATGGTATATAATCATCGATAAGTGGATATTAGGCAAAAAAAGCTCAGAATACCCATGCTACAAGTTACAGACCCACTGAAGCTCAAGAAGAAGGAAGACCAGTGTATGGATGCCTCAGTCCTACTTAGAAGGGGGAAGTAAATAGTCATGGACAGTAAGGGGAGGGAGAGACCTGGGAGGGATAGAGGGGGGAGTGAATAGGAGAATAGGACAATGAATGAGAGAAGACATTTGAGAAGTTCAGAGGGTCAGGAAATTGAAGGGAGGTATGTAGCCATAGAAGATGGGGAACTCGGCATCGCCTAGACAGTTCCAGATGCTAAGGAAACAAGAGGTTCTCAGGACTCAACAGGGAAGACATCAGCTGGAATACCCAATATAGAGGAGAGAGAACTTGTATAGACCATATCCATTGGATAGGCACAGCCCCTGATTGAGGGATGGAGTTACCCCTAAACCAGAATTGTTCTCATCTAAAGGAAATGTGGAGACAGAGTGGTGCAGAGACTGAAGGAAAGGCCACCAAGAGATCATTTTACCTACAGATCAATCCCATCTGCAGACACTGAACCCAGACACTACTGCTGATACTAAGAAGCACTTGCTGTCAGGAGTCTGTCTCTTGAGAGTCTCTGCCAGAGCCTGACCAATACAGATTCAGATGATTGCAGCCAACCTTCAGACTGACTCCTTGGACCCAAATGGAAGAGCTAGGGGTAGCACTGAAGGAGATAAAGAAATTGCATCACCATAGGAAGAACAACAATATTTACTAACCTGACCATCCAAAACTCTCAGAAACTAAACCACCATCGAAAGAGTATACATGGAGGGAGCCATGGCTCCAACTGCATATGTAGCAGAGGATTTCCTTATTTGGAATCAGTGGGCACCAAGCCCTTGGTCCTATGGAGACTAGATGCCAGAGTGTAGGGGGATGCTAGGACATTGAGGCTTGAGTGGATTTGTGGGTGAGGGAGTACCCTCATAAAAGCAGGGGGAGGGGGATGGCAGGTGGCATTTGTAGAGGGGAAAGCAAGAAAGGGGACATTTGAAATGTAAATAAAAAAAACCATTCAAATATCTGAAAAAGGAAGAAATGAAAGAAGACTATCTTAAAAGTAAAAGAAATATACAAAGTCACCTTATGTTTTTAACCAGAAAGTCTAGCACATGGCAAGTCAATCTTATATTCAGTAGAAATGATTAAGACAAATGCATTGGTGTCATGAAAGCAACATTTTACTGAAGTCACTTACAGTCTCCATGATTTGATGTTTAATGGGACAGAACACTGTAGCACTTGCAAAAACTAACAGATGCATCATCTTTGAAATAGAAATCAGGTTTATTAAAATTCAGAAGTATGGATGCAAAAAGTTAGCAAGAATACTTCCACAATTGCTGCATGTTAATGAGAAATGTCAAAATTGTCCTCATTATTGACAAGAAATTTGCCAGGGTTTAAGATGACTGAGATGGTGCTCAAAGTAATGAGAAGCTATGAAAATTCCTGATGGGTACTAGTAATGTATGAACAAATTCCATGTTGTCTTTAGTTTTAATTGATGCTCTTGTCCAAGTTTGAAAACATATAAAGTCGTATAGAATTTGATAAAATAAGGAACTAAGAGCAGAAAAAACATTTCATAAACAATTTTATCACTGACATAACACTTGGAAATGTTGTAATTGTTTCTCTGTGATAAATTTTATAACACTGGAAGTCTTAATAATATATTATATTTGTTACTGGGAAAACAATGAGGCTAGATAATTATTTATCTAATTATTGTTATTTCATACATTACATTCCCCTCTTTCCACTTCTCCAAGCACTCTGGCCCACCTCTTCTCTCAACCAGATCGACTCCTCTTATCTTTAGAAAAGAACAATCCTCCCAGGGATATCATCTGGACATGAATCAGTTACAGTAAGTCGAGGCACTAACCCTCATATCAAGACTGGATAAGGCAAAATAATAGGAGAAAAAGAGTCCCTAGAGTAGATAAAAGAGTCAGAGACAACCCCACTCACACTGTTAGGAACCCCACAAGAAATACAAGCTACACATCCATAATGTATATTCAGAGGACCTAGATCAGATCCGTATAGGCTCATTAATTATTGCTTTAGCCTTTTTGAACTGCTGAGCTATGGTTAGTCTGCTTGTTGGAAGAGGGAATTGGAAGAAAACCTCAGGGAACAATCATTTTTAACTTTAATAATGTTAATTATTAAATTATTAATAATGTTGTAATGAATATAATTATTAATTAATTAATAATATTGACAGTTGATTTTTTCTGTATCTTTATTAGTAATTATTTTTATCAAATGCTAAATCAAGAAGGCTAAAATAAATTCTCAAACTATAGTGTATTATGTTTTTTCTTTGAAGGGTCCTAGTCTCCTCTTCATTCAAGGGTATCAATAAATTAGATCAAATCTAAGAATTGATCTCAGGACCATTAGTAACAACTTCTACATATGGGTAGATTTTATATACTTAACTTGGAGTCTTCTACATACCACATGAGAAAAAATAATTCTATATGCTTCTTATCTATTTAATTTCATATTTAGGGAAAAATAATTAATCTGAAATGCCATTGTCCATAAAAGTTTTTTTTTTAAGTTGAGGGTGTCATTTGTGCAGATGAGTGCTAGTTGTGTTGCAAAGCATAGAGTACAAATACCTTCCCTTTTTTTCTTATAAAAGAGGAGTGAATTATATTGATTATCAATATTAGAACAGCATAGTTGATACAGTAGATTGTTATATATTTAAATATTTTTATATATTGTAAATTTCTTTGTTCTGTCTTTTTGAGATAGGATCAGCGTGGCCTTGAACTCATCATCCTCCTTTTCAGCCTCCAGTGTGCAGGAATTTCATACACATATTATATACAGCTTACAATATATTTTGGCAATACAAATAATATTTTGACAGTATAAACAATGTTTTGCTTAAATATCTATATTTACAGTATTTTGATAACAAACTTTTAATTAATCCTGTGAATAATGATATTATTGAGTGATCGCTAAGCTCATTCAACTGGAAAATTTAAGGGCAATTGGGATAATTGCATCTACTAACTCTGGTGTACAAATGGTGACATTAAACTAAATAGTGAAATTAAAGATAAATATAATAGTTCCAGCACATACCAGAGGCAAAAGAAAACTTAGAATAACCAAGATGTTTATAAAATATATATCTGATAGAGAACCTTTTACATAGCTACCTGTCACCTAGACAATCTAAACATTAACAACCATATGTGTTGTGATAACATACCATCATGATCTTGCTCGTGACCTACATATATTTGAAACTATTCTTATAAACAATATATGGGTTAAATCTCATATTTGTAAAAATTCTAAATGGCATTTTCACAGAAAAATAAAAATGCTAGTTTGAATTTAATCAATAATTGTTTCAGGAAGGAAAAATATTTAGCAAATACAAAAAGATCAGCATTATAATACATGAGTTTCAATTTATTACAGGCCATGTATAATATCACTTAACTGTAACTCTACACAGCAAAAGGAGAATCACAGATTAATAAATTTCACTTATTTCATGTCTCAAAGAGAAGATAAACAAATTACTAACATATAATAACAAAAGGTTTAGGTACTGACATTAACTTTGATACTAAGATCAATGTAGTACAAAAATAACTCGTTAATAAATCTGTGTGTATACAGCATTTCACATATAAGTACAATTGTTTATGCCCAACCTGTTTTGAATAAACTCAACAAGCACATCAGAATGTGGACACTTTCTTCAACAAGTGGTGCTGAAAAAAAAACTATGTATCTATATTCATACTAATAAAACTAAAATCCAATCTCTCCATGGTAAACAAAATAAATATGAATGCATTAAATAATTAAATGGTAGACTGGAGTCTAGGAAACCAAAAGAAATGCTTTTTGATACTGAAGTGGGTAAAGTTTGTTTTCTTATTGGATTTGACTTCAAAATCCCGGGAAATACAAATATGAAAAATGAAAATCATACTAAAATGTTTTACACAGCAAATGGTCTGCAATCTACAGAATATGTGAAAATATTTTGAAGTTACTCATCTTAGAGGAAATTATTATAAAATAAAAAAAATCAAGCAGTGAAACAGTAATTACAAACACTGGCAACAAATGTGATAGTCATTCTTCAAGGAAGTTATACAAACAAACAGCTAGCAAGTATATAACCCTAACCCTTGCTCTAACTCAAACTTTTAACCTGTTCCTAATGTTGTTCATCATCATTAGTCCTAAAGCAAATACAAGTCCAGGCCAAAATGAGGCATCATCTCATTCAAGTTTGAGCATCTGATATTAAAAAGTAAAACATAGATGCAAATTAATATGTAGATTAAAAAAGATTCCCACAGAGTTGGAGACATTGTAAACTAATTCAGGTACTGAAAACTACTTCCAGTACTCTAGTAAACATACAGCTTCCCAGGGATGGAGGAGAAATGCAGAAAATGGAAATAGAATTACCACATAGTCTAACGTGTCTCCATTGGTTATATGTCCAGAGGGTAAACAATCAGGACATGAAAGCAATACTTACTCTTTCAACATTTTCTGTAGCACTTTGTATTATATTTCAAGATTAGCATATACTTAATATTTCTTCGTGGTTGATATGTAATCATGTGTGAATATGCGCAGTGAGGTACATTACTCAAGCATACAAAGAGTGCCATTTGTAGCAATAAGAATGGTCAGGAAGTGTATTTGGTGATGCAAGTGAGGCAGAAAAAGACACATGATAAAGTTGGCATTTACATATGGAAGCTCAGCAACCATCAACCTCATAGAAGAAAACTATAGAGGTTGACCTTCCAGGGTATGAGGCAGGGAGAATTCAGGTACAAACATTCAGAGGGATAAGCCAGCAGTATAATAGCACTTGACAACATATGAGTTACTCATTTGAAAATAGTGGGAATAAAGGACTTTAAATGTTCCCTCATAAGAAAAATATGTATACATATCTATATGCATGAATATGTTTATTTCTGTGTGTGAGAGAGAAAGAGTGTAAAAAAGGAACAGAAAAACTGAGAGAGAAACAGAGATAGTCAAAAAAGAGAAACGGGGGACAGAACACACAGAGGGGAGGATAAGGGGGAGGGAGAGGGGAGCGGAAATGAAAGGGAGGGAGGAAGACAGACAGACGGAGACAGAGGAGTGCAGTTTTCCTCTTTTGATAGTGATATTCTGATACTCATTCTGTAGTCCACCCTTGCTCCAAATTCTTCCTACTTTAGACATAAAAGTACAAATGATACATAAAGTGAATGATGTTCCAATCCTTTAATATGATATGTATACGCTGCTAAATTCTGCTGATAAGTCCTAAACTATCATAAACATATGGAAATATAAAGATCTAAATTTAACAAAATTTTTAAAATTTTGTATGTTGAACCATGAATTATCAAGGCTCAGATGTTAAGTACTGTTAATTTTTTTTGTCTAAGCCTACAATTATAATCTTCATAATGAAATGCTGTCTTAACTTTTCTTAGAAATACTCATTGAAGTAACACATATATAGCTTAAAATGACATACAAATATATGTACCAATCAATGGAGACAATACTAATTATAGTCCATTTGTACTACAGATTTTTCAGGTTTTTGTTGAAGCTACCATGCAGCTGGAGATTCCTGTAAAATTAACTATACACCATCTACAGCTCCAATGAGCAGAATGAAAATCAAATTTAAATAAGGTGAAATATGCATATAGAAAGATGTCCAGTTGCCATCTAAAGGTACAACAGAAACAATGTTATAGTATATATTTTTGTCATTAACCCCACTTGTCAGAATAGCCTGATTTTTCCCCAAAGAACTTAAGATCACTGCATTCAGCAAAACATAAAATTTGTTGAGTTTTCACTTCATATGTTTATTATAAATTTTCTACTATGTTGACTGGAATCAAATAATTAGATATCATTCCTTCTGAAATTTTAGGTCTGATATTTGAGCAATGTTGGTAATAAAATCAATAGGTTTTTTTTTGTTTGTTTTTGATTTGTTGTTTTAAATGTTAAGTTTGCTTCCATGATACTTATTTCATGATACTTTAAAAAACAAGTTTTCATGAGAGATTTTAAAATACAAAATTTTAGAATTTTGTTCATGGACATATTGATTTTTTTTAATCTATTGATTTTCAATCAGCAGGTAGCCTTCTAACAAAATTGGAAGTATAAATTTCTTCTAAATTATGAAAAATAAATATGCAAAAGGTAAAATTAACAATTATTGGATTACATTTCCATTCAAATAAAGAGTCCTTGAATTTATTATTAGTGTACTTTAAAATTGAAATTCCATAGTATTGATTTGTTGTACTTATATGTAAATGCAGAATTGACATCTATAAAAGCTACAGGAAAAAGAAACTAATTAATATGAGGATTAACAAGACATAAAGGCATGCATGTGGTTAGAAGCCTTGGCTATTTTCATCAGCATAAAATATTCTATGTAGTTTTCTATATTATTCTTCAGCAAAAAAAGCAAATGTGACTACTAATAGAAATAGGTCAAAGGCACTTTTAAAGGTATAAACTTTGAGATTATTGCATTATAGATTTTTAAAGTTCTAGCAGTTACTAATTTCTTTAAAAATGTTTCATCTACTCCTTCCCCAAAGCTTTTAGAAAATAATAAATTGAGCATTTATATCAGCACCAAGAATAAAATATAAGCATAATGTTATTTATTAGAATGACTTACTCAGATCTGTGTTTATTTTTTTGTATTTACTAACATGGCTTAATAAAAAGGATTAAAAAATCATTAAAATTATATCATATCAATGCATAGAATGTACATAACTAAAAAACAGGCTAATTATTTCAGAGTACAAAAATCACAGTGTAATCATGTAATCAAGTCAGACTCTTCACATCCTTTCAAAATAATATGCTGCTCCCTAGGTCTACCTGAAAAAGACTGTAAAACTTCTGGATAAAAACATGAGAACTGAAGTAAGGATTTATGACCTTCAGGAAATCATTTGGTTGTTTGGATAAAAGAAATAAGCACTAGATACTTTATAGCTTAGAACTCTCGTTTTCAGAGGTGTAGTAACAACTATCACAGTCTGAAATATTATATAATACAAATCATTTCAAAAGGAAAGGCCAGCTTGAAAGTCCTAGAGGAAAAAATACTTATGTTATTAATTGAAAGGCAAATTATTCCTCGAAAAGAAATCAAAAGGATACCAGAGGGCATAAGAATTTTTAGATTGTGCAGACATAGCGTCAGCTAAAAAGATTAAAGGGAGCTTGTCCCCAAGTTGATTTTAGGTTTGTAGCACATGACACACACACAAATAGATTACCAAAGTGTCAATTGTTTTGCATGGCTTTTAAGTAAAGACCGTATTAGGTTTTAAAAATTTTACCTAGTTGTTCAAACAGCATAAAGCATGTGTTGTGTTATATATAGAAAGCACGAAAGTAATAGATTGTGAGTAACAATCCCCAGACTATTGGCCTACAGGCTCTGCAATTGTACAAGTCTTAGGAGAAAAAATTTTTCTCAAATTTGAGACTCAGTCAAACACTAGTGATAATAATAACTTGGCTACAAGTCCCAACAAGGAAGCAGACAACAGCAAAAAATAGATCTGGAAGAATGCTTTAACGAAATTGTTCTAAGGGAAGTTCCTGGTAAGATTTATTCATAAATAAATGTTGATTGAAAACATATATGGTAACTGAGTGCTATGCTCAACAATAAGGAGATTTGAGCAAAAAATGTAATTTCTTCATTTATAACAGTAATTGCACAGGTTAATATGCATGTAGCAAATGTCAAAGATAACAGAAAACATTTTTGATGGTTGGTATATGCTCAGGTGAGGGAGTGAGACTTTTAGAGGGTTGACACTGTTACAGTAGGTGTGAGTTTGTTGGAGTAGGTGTGTCACTGTGGATGTGGGCTTTAATGCCCTCATCCAAGAGGCCTAGAAGCCAATATTCAGATGAAGATGTAAAAATCTCAGCTCCTCCTGTACAATGCCTGCCTGAATACTACCAAGTTTGCAGTAAATTGTTTTTATTATGTTTAGGTATAGGTCTTCAATTCCTGATCTCTTCAATACTTTTATCATGAAGCAGTGTTGTATTTTGCCAAATGCATTTTTCAGCATCTTAGGAGATGATCATGGAATTTTTTCTTTGAATTTCTTTATATAGTGGATTACGTTAATGAATTTTCATATATTGGTCCAACCTTGCATCCCTTGGATGGAGCCTACTTGATCATGGTGAATGATGTTTTTGATGTACTCCTGGATTCAGTTTGCAAACATTTTACTGAGTATTTTTGCCTTGATATTCATAAATGAAATTGGTCTGAAGTCCTCTTTTTTTATTATCTCCTTGTATGGTTTAGGTATCAAGAGTTATTGTGGCTTCATAAAATGAATTAGGTAGTGTTCCTTCTGTTTCTAATTTATGGAATAGTTTGAGGAATATTGGTATCAAGTCTTCTTCGAAGGTCTCGTAGAATTCTGCACTGAATCTGTCTGGCCCTGGCCTTTTTTAGGGGGGAGGTTTTTAATGACTTCTCTTTCCTTATGGGGTATGGGCTTGTTTAGAAAGTTTACTTTCTCTTCATTTAACTTTGGTATGTGGTATCTGTCTAGAAAACCATCCATTTCATCTAGATTTTCCAGTTTTGTTGAGTACTGGCTTTTGAAGTAGGATCTGATGATTTTTTGAATTTCCCCAATTACTGTTGTTATGTCTCTCTTTCCTTTTTGATTTTGTTAATTTTGATACTGTCTCTGGGCCCTTTAGTTAGTTTGGCTAATTGCTTATTTGCCTTGTTGATTCTTTCAAAGAACCATGTTGATTCTTTATATAGTTTTCTTTGTTTCTATTCACTTGATTTCTGCCCTGAGTTTGAGTTTTTTTTTTTTTTCTGGTCTATTCCTCTTGGGTGTGTGTTTGTGTTCTTTGTTCCAGAGCTCTCAGGTGTGCTGTTAAGTTGCTAGTGTAGGGCCTCTTCAATTTCTTTACTGGGGTTCTTAGTGCTTTGAATTTTCCTCTTAGCACTTCTTTTAGCTAGTCTCATATGTTTGCATATGTTGTGTCACCATTTTCATTGAATTTCAGGAAGTCTTTAATATCTTTCTTTATTTCTTCCTTGACCAAGTTATCATTGAGTAGAGAGTTGTTCAATTTCCATGTGTATGGAGGCTGTCTGTTGTTCTGTTGTTATTGAAGACCAGACTTAGGCCATGGTGATCTGATAGGGTGCATGGGATTATTTCAAACTTCTTGTAGCATTTGAGGCTTGTTTTGTGCTTAATTATATTTTCAGTTTTGAAGAAGGCATCATGAGGTGTGGTGCACTGCCGCGCATGTGTAGTCTCCCTCCTGAAATCGCCATTAAACACCAGTAAGGCGAATGCCTGAGCAGCCGGTAACTGTCAAAAAAAAACTGACGCAAAAAACTGACGCAGCCCGACGTGTCATATCTGCTGAGATGCATCAGCCAATAGAGTAGGGACACGCCGACCTGACGGGTATATAAGGAGAGCTCCTCTTCCCCTCGGGGTCTTTCCTCATTTTCATTGGAATAAAGCTTGCTGAAGGACACCAGAAGGATCCTGGTGTCTGAGTCCGTTCTTGCTGGCGAGAAGATGACGCGGGTCACAGTTGGTGCCGAAACCCGGGAACAGGCCGAACCATCGCCAGGCACCGAGGGAGACCCTCCGCTCGCGGAGTGGATTCAGAACTACAGACAAAGGTAAGCTCTGAGAGGCATGTTTGGCCTTGATCTATTTCGTCTCCCTCCCCAGGTGGTGCTCGTTCTCTTCCTTCTGGTTTTGCAGGATGAGAAAAGCCGCTCGACTATAGCGGCAGGCCAGGGAGTGCTAGACGAATTACAGACCAGCGTGTCAGAAACAGAGCAGGATAAGCGCTTAGGAGTTCAGAAAAAAAAGGGAGCTCAGAAAGAAAAAGGAAAAAAAGGCATACCTAAGAAAACAGACCCTTCCAAAGACGTTCAGTCCGTGGAAGTGAGAGGTAAGGGAAAGGACGCCCTTGGGAGAGACGAAGGGAAAAGAAGCCTCAGAAAGAAATCTCTTTATCCGGTAAAGGAACTGGAGGCCTCGGGGCTTGGTGGCTCTGAGTCGGAGGAGCTAACTTCCTCTGAAGAGGAAAGAGCTGCTTCAGGTGGGAAGAGCAGGGTTAGAAAGAATTGGAAAATTAAGAAAGCAGGGTACTTAGGTGTTACAATAGCTGCCTGCTACATCTCCAATGAACGAGATGAAAAGTTACATCTTGAATATGAGAGAGAGAGAGAGGGTTTTAGAAAAACAGTTGTCCTCTCTCTGAGCTGTGTCAACAAAAAAGAATGAAAAGGCTATTTCAGAGCTTATCTAGAAAAAGAAAGAAATTCGGGAGACGTCCTGAATTTGTCTTTATTTAGCTCTTAGATGTCCTTCTTTGTTGTCTGTCCTTGGCGAGCCAATGTCCACGTGTTTGCTTTTTGTTTCATTGTCTAAATGTTCTGTGTTTGTTGCATGTTCAAAAGAAAAGATTGTTAAAACTGCCTGATACAACCTTTGGGCTAGTTTAACTTTGTTTTAAAGACAGTCTTAATATACACAGCAGAGGCTGATAAGCTACCCTACACCTGTAGCTAAGAGTTGAGCTAAGCTGAAAAAACCTTTCCAGGAATTGACTGTTGGCATAAGCTGCTTTTAAAAGAAACCAATAGCTTTTTGGGTTTTATAAAGAAGCTAAGAGTTGTTTTGTCCTAGAAAAGTCTCGGTGACAAGGTACTTTTCTCTTGAAATTACAGCTAGAAAAGGCAACAAATTTTGTTTGGTCTAAATATATAAGATGCATAGCCACTTCATTGTTGTTTCTGATTGGTTTTAAAAGTATAAAAATGTTCTAAATTATTGGGTGTGATTAGAAATTTACAACTTTGGTAACAGAAAGTTGGTGTAAAATTAATTCAGTGTTATAGTCATTCAGAAACCAGAAACCAGTATCTCTTCAATGAGATATTAAAAGCTGTTTCATCAAAAGAAACTCAAAATTATAGTTAAACTGCCAGTATTCCATTGGCTACAGTTGGCTGTTCAACTGTGAGTTTGGAATTCTTAGACTCATCCATGTTTATGGTTGAGAAGAGGATAGAGGAGAGTTGCCTATTTTGTCAGGAGGAGATTACTTGATTTGGAGCTCAGATTGGAGTAACACTAGTAAAAATCATAGTGCCATGATGAATGCTCAGGCAGGCATGTAGATTGGGATATTAACATGCTTCTAGGAGAAGGTCAGTGTGAAGGCAATGTTAATCAGGTTGAACTGCCTACACAGCTCTCAGACCATACAAGCAGACTTAGATACATTCGTCTTTGCAATGAAATTGCACCCTCATACAATCAGGGTCTGGCCATAGCTTGCACAGAACTTGACAGCCTTTACAAAAGAAACGGCCGTTACAAAGTTGCACCCAGAAGCTTGGAAGGAGCTTAGAGCTCAATGTTTCCAAATGTTTCTTAAGGAGCCAGGAAAAGCGGTGATGGTTGCTATTTGCATTAATGGCTTAAACTGCTTCTTTAAATTTCTTGCCTGGATTTATATGGGTTCAGCAAGTATGTTCTCAGAAGCTATACACTCATTATCTGATACTTGTAACCAGGACTTGCTAGCACTAGACATCAGCAAGTCTGTTCAGACACCAGACACTTCTCACCCCTATGGCTTTTCAAATATGCGCTATATTTTTTCATTGATTAGTGGTATTGGTATTTTCATGATGGGCGCAGGACTCTCTTGGTATCATGGAGTCATGGGATTGCTTCATCCTCAACCAATGGAATCCCTTCTATGGGCATATTGTATTTTAGCAGGATCTTTGGTGTTTGAAGGAGCGACACTTCTTGTTGCCATAAATGAACTTCGCAGGAGCGCCCAGGCCAAGGGCACATCATTTTACAAGTATGTCATAGAGAGTCATGATCCGAGTACACTCCTGGAGAGCGACCCATCAGTAAGGGCAATCCATAATGTCAAAGCCACAGACCTGAGATTAGGCAAAGTCAGATTTAAGGCAGAAGTTGATTTAGATGAATGAGTTGTTACAAGATCATATTTGGAAAAGCAAGATTTTGACCAAATGATGTAGGAAATTCAAGAAGTGAAAACTCCTGAACAATTAGAAGCCTTTACGCTTAAACATGGAGAAAACATTATTGATACTCAGGAGATGAAGTAGACAGGCTTGAGAAAGAGTTAAAGAAATGAAATCCTGAAGTTCGGCATGTAGATCTTGAGATCCTATAGACAAGATGAGTGAGTCACTTGATTTGTGAAGAATGCTTTTACCTTTTCTCCATATATTGCAACCTAAAGTTATTAAGCCCAGGACAAGATGTTTCCTTTTTACCCATGCTGATATGCATGTGGCTCTGCTTTGTGGTTTTTGTATATAATGGTAGTTATAATGGTAGTTTTTTGAGTTGTGATAATAGTACTTGCTTTTATGCTGTATGTTGGAATGTTTCTATATTTTCCTTTGCTATGGTGGCCTGAATGCCTCATTATGTTCCTTGGCCTGTGGAAGCTCCTTCAGCTATGACGTTATTTGGGCCTAGGAGGGATTTTGACATAGAGATGGCCCAATTAGGTTGCCAATGGAAATATTCTGGCTTGTGTGTTACTTCTATTTCATATCAAAATGTAAGTCATGCTGCTAATCTTTCTAAGGAAATTTCCAAGTATCTTGCAGGAAATTGGTCGGAAAACTTCGATGAGACACTCAAAAAATTGAGAGCGGCTGTGGTGGCCATCAACTCGAAGTGCATGGATCTGTCCCTGACTGAGGGACTCTCCTCCTGGATCTCTGCAGCTTTCTCTTTCTTTAAAGAGTGGGTGGGAGTGGGACTTTTTGGAGCTATTTTGTGCCTGGGTCTGGCAGGTACCCTTTTTCTGCTGTGTAGGATGCGAGCTCAACGACAGAGAGATAGGGTGGTGGTGGCTCAGGCCTTTGCAGCCTTAGAAAATGGTGACTCTATCGGCATCTGGATGTCCATGCTCAGGGACTAACATCGATAGCCCCTATACTATTCTCGCCCACGAGGTCTCTGTTCCATGATAAGGGCTGGTATGTCAATGACGGAGTGTCAAGTAAGACTCGGTCCACCTAAGACAGGGCGATCTCAGGTGGGGAGATCGACCCAGTGACGGGTAAGCATTTGAGCATTGCTCTCCTTTGCAGGCTCAGTACCATCATGAGGCCTCAAACGAAAGGGGCTACAGAACCTCCCCAAGAATCACCCATGCAGGGTCTCAGCTTCTGCACCTGGAGGGCCGTTGCCCATTGCACCCAGTGAAGTGAGACCTTCTGCTCCAATTAATATTTAAAACAGGGGGAGATGTGGTGCGCTGCCGCGCATGCGTAGTCTCCCTCCTGAAATCGCCATTAAACACCAGTAAAGCGAATGCCTGAGCAGCCGGTAACTGTCAAAAACTGACGCAGCCCGACATGTCATATCTGCTGAGACGCATCAGCCAATAGAGTAGGGACACGCCGACCCGATGGGTATATAAGGAGAGCTCCTCTTCCCCTCGGGGTCTTTCCTCATTTTCATTGGAATAAAGCTTGCTGCAGAAGGATCCTGGTGTCCGAGTCCATTCTTGCTGGTGAGAAGGTGACGTGGGTCACAATGAGGTGCTGAGAAGAAAGTGTATTCTTTTGTTTTAGGGTGAAATATTTTATAGATATCTGTTAAATTCATTTGCTTCATATCTCTATTAGTTTTACTGTGTCTCTGTTTACTTTCTGTTTCTACGACTTGTTCATTAGTGAAATTGGGGTATTGAGGTCTCCCACTACTATTGTGTGGGGTTCAATGTGTGTTTTTAGCTTTATTAAAGTTTCTAGAAGGAAAACTCCAACACAAGGAGGGTACTCACAACAAAGAAAAGACAAGATATTAACATCTCACAATAAATACAAAAGAAAAGAACCACATGAACATAATGCCATCTTCAAAAAAAAACTACAACAGGTTCTAAAAATTATCTGTCTTTAATATCTCTCAATATTAATGGACTCAGCTCACCTATAAAAAGACATAAACTAACAGACTGGATATGCAACAGGATCCAACATATTACTGTATATAAGAAAAACACTTCAATGACAAAGACAGAGACTTCCTCAGAGTCAAAGGTTGGAAAAAGTTCTTCCAAGAAAATAGTCCCAAGAAACAAGCTGGAGCTGCCATTCTAAATGGGGCTTAATGGGATATCCTGGTAGGAAGATGCAAGACTTTGTGGCTGGGAGTAATTTGAACTGTTCTGACCTAGCTCAAGAGGTTTCAGAGAAGAAGAATTTCAGTACATGGTATAAAGACTAGTTTTGTGATATTTTGGTAAGAATGTGGCCACTTTTTACCATTGTCTGAAGACTCTGTCTGAGGTTAAGGTAAAGAGACTCAGCTTAATTGCATTGACAAAGGAAGTCTCAGAAATGGCCTTCATAGACTTTGTTCTATGTTTAAGTCTCATGAAGAGCATTTTAAACAAGCATAACAAGCTGAAAAAGGAAAAGTATAAAATATATGGTTTCAGTATTAAAGAGGCAACAGGAAGTGAAATGGAGCTGAGTTCAGAGTTCTAGGAGATAGAAGATTAATTGAGTGGGACACTGAGGCAAGATCCTACCTAGCAAATTTGATCTGGGCATAGTAGTACACTCCGTTAATCTCAGGAGATAAAGCCAAGCAGATCTCTGAGTCCAAGGCCAACCTGGGACAGAGCAGGTTCTAGGTAAGATAAGCTTAAGTCTAGGCATGGTGATACACAGCTTTATTTCCAGAAGACAGACATTCGGATGTCTGATCTCAAGGTGTAGGACAGCCAAGGTTAGACAATGAAAGAGTTGGAAAAGAGAAAGCTAATGATAATATAATAGAACAAATGGGCAGTAAAGGCCCCAAGATGTTTGAGATGGCAGAGCTGTGGGCTATCTGCTGAGAAAATTTGCTAATGGGGAGTAGAATCATCCCAGGAGAAAGAAGTTTGTTACAGTCAACAAAGATGAAAAGGCAGTTGGAAATCTGAAGACTGCTTTGACATCAGACATGGAGATGCAGAGTTTTGTGTGTGCCCAGCTAGTTTCCTGTTTTGCTTTGGAGATTTCAGTTAAGTGATTGAATGAATCTCAGAAGAGACTATGAACTTGAACTTTTAACATTGTTGAAACTGCTATAGACTACACGAACTTCTGAAGTTAGACTAAACATATTTTGCATTATGCTATGTTTAGGTATGTCCCCATAAACTCATATGTTTGAACAAAACTATGAGAATCAGGGGGTGGAATATGATGGTTTGTATATGCTTGTCCCATGCAATGGCACTTTTAGAGAGTGTGGCCTTGTTGGAGCAAGTGTGTAACTGTGGATGTGGGTTATAAGACCCTCATCCAAGCTACCTGGAAGCCACTAATCTGCTAGCAGCCTTCAGATGAAGATTTAGAACTCTCAGTTCTTCCTGTACCATGGCTGCCTGAATGTTGCCATGTTCCCACCTCTGTGATACTGGACTGAACCCGTAAACCCGACCCAATTAAATGTCATCCTTTATAAGAGTTGCCTTGGTCATGGTGTCTGTTCATAGTAGTAAAAACCTCAACTAAGACAATATCAATAATTTGAATTATCACTCATTGTTTTTACTTCAATTGCATGATAGAAACATCAGATGTAGAGAAAAGATTAATTTTCTTTCTGAAAATTTGTCTAATATAAGTCTAACAGTTGTAATTGGTTTATTGAAAGCTGAGTAGTGAGACCAATGTAAATGTTCTGATCCGGTGCATATATAGTGACTTATTATTAATATGACTGGATCTAGATTCACCAGGAAAACAAAACTATCTTCATATCTCAGAAATATATTATAAATAAGGTTGATTGGAGTAGAAGGATGTATCCTAAATGTGGGTGGCTTCATTCTTTAGTTCTGGTCCTGTAGTTGTTAGTATTCTATCTAAACTCCACCTCCACAGTTATCTGGCAACAGCCAGGTATGCTACTCCCCACAGTTACCTGGCAACAGCCAGGTAGGCCTGACCACTATAATAGGGGCTGCTTGCCGCCTCTGCTTTCTCACATTTTCTTCCTCTCTTGCCTCTAGCTTCCCTCTGCCCACTTACCCCTCTCTCTTCCCTTTCCCCTCTCTCCACATGGTCATGGCCGGCCTCTACTTCTCTTCTTTCTCTGCCATTTTCTTCTGCTTTCTCTGCCCACCTTTGCCCTATCTCCTGAATAACACCCCCCTCCCCTTGGAAACGTTTGGTCTGGTGTTGTCTGTTCTAAGCTTCGAGCCCGAAGTCTAACAGTAGTGAATTACAAAAGTTAGAGCACTGAACTTGAGGGTTCAAGGTCATAGCATTTTTACTGTAAATGCAATGTGACCAGTTGCATCCCTGTATGCTACCTTGAATTTTCCAGTTAGATGAGCTGTACCCTCCAACTAAGAGTTAAAATATACTCTTGGTTCTGAATTTGCTTTTGTCTTGTGTTCCTGTTACAGTAACATGAAAAGTAATTAAAAACATGTGAACAGCACCAAGTGTATATTCCATTCGATTCTTACATCATGTACTAACAAATACTAAAAATTTTTTTTTATCACATTACTAACATAGTCAAAGTGTAAGGAGAACTTTTCTGGTCAATAATTAATTAATTTTTACCTTGTTTTGTTTTAGAATTTGTAATGTTCTTTTTATAAAGTTAACTTTGCACATGTATAGTACATACTATGATCATAGTGAGAGGCCAGACCTATACCTTCTTGGGACTTGACATCAGTTAAAGAAAAAAGAAAAGAAAAAATAAAAGAAAAGGAAAGAAAAGGAAAGAAAAAAAAAGCAAAGGACTTGATATACACCTAAGAACTTGATCCACACCTGAACCAAATCTGCACTCAAGTACTAGGAAGAACTCAAGGGCTTGTCCTTGGACCATACTCCAGAATTACTTCTTAGCTACTTCCCAGCAACATTTAATTAAAGATTAGTCTGATTGTTTCAGATGTACTTTCAGACAGTGACTGTTCAAAGTCTTGCTTCAGAGCACCCACCTGTTGACTTATAATATCATTCAATTAGATGCTTTCCAGTATGGAGACCCCTTCCTCACTTGCTCACATTTCCTAGAAAACTTTGTCTTGATGAGAGTTCAGGGCTGCTTCACCACACTATCCTATCAAGTAAGGTCAAGTTTTTAATGGAGACTCTAATGTGATTGCACCGAAGTTGGCCCCTGGTTGGTCTTTTGAGCTTGCAAATGATGCACAATAGAACTCTTAAAGACTAATTTCTCTAAAAGCATAGTGTCTCTTAAGTCAACCACTCTTCAGCAGACTGCTACTGGTAAATATATGGGAAATACATGTTGTATTGTGTTGCTGTGTACAATTTTGATATGATAGATTTTACTTCATCTTATTATACCTTTGTCATGTTTGGTTGTTATTTCTTAGTAGGTTAGTTTTTCCTAGTGAGAGGATGAAAGGTAGTAAATCCAAAAAGGAGAGGCAGTGGAGAGGAACTTGTACGAGTAGAGGGAGGAGAAACTATAATCAGAATATATTGTATGAGAAAATAATCTACTTTCAATAAACGAGAAAAACAGAAGAGCATAAAAGTTGAGTAGACAAGACAAAGAGATCTTGGAAAATTGGAAGAGGGGGATATAAAAGTAAAGAAACACAAGGAGGATATCTCTTAAAGCATAGCTCTCATTTTCATATCAAATATTTTACAGAAAAATAGGTTTTATATTCTTGTGTATGCAAAATATCTGGACTGGAGAATGGAATGAATATGCTTCACTGCCAAAGCCTGTCAGTAAATATGGATGGGAATTAGAAAATACCCCTTCAAACCTAGGAAGACCAATGGAAGGTTTTATAAAGTCATGATTATTCAGGAATAAGATGGCACCAAAAAATGTAAAAGAGCTTTAAGAACTGTTGGACTTTTAAAGTGTTGAGAATGATAAAGACTGTGAGACTATTAAAGTAAGAATAAGTTTGTATTATGATATTAAAGTGAGTAATTATGGATAAGAAAGGAAAGATTATAGTTTAATGGTAATGTATTTGTGTGTTAGGCTGACAAAGGGTAGAATGTCTTGGCTAGCTTTAATTGTCAGCTTGACACAGTCTAGAGTCATCTGAGAGACCTCGTTGGGTAATACCCTATACAAGTTTGCTCTATTGGAGTGTTTTTGAGGTATCATCTTAAGTGTTAGAGCAGGATGGCCAGCCCATGAGATCACTGAGAAACCAACATTCCTCAGTCAGGAGGTTATGGGCTATATATAAAAAAAAAGTAGCTAAGCATGATTCAGTAAGTTAGAGAGTAAAGTAGTCAGTAGAATTCTATTGTGATTTCAGCTACTGATTTCTGCTTTGAGATACTGTCTGTAATTTTTTTTCAATGATGCAGTATTACTTGAAAGTGTAAAATTAAATAATCTCATTACTATTCTCAGTTATTTTTGTTTGTTTTATTTGCTTTTGTAACAGACACTATGCAAGAAGATAATATGATCCCACACATCATTTTTGTCTCTTAAGATGAAATATCTCTACCATTCAATTGTCCTTCCTGGCAATCAGTTTCCATGTATGGAAAGAGCAAAGTTTCTAGTCTCAATAATTCAAACAAGTTAAATAAGGATGTCCTTCCATATTACAAGGATTTCTGAGAGGTAAGTCTGCTATTTACACAGATTCATGGTACTTATCGTCCTTTTTTGGTACAAGGCTCTTTTTGTCCATGCCTCAGAGGGCTATGGGAGGTTCATCTGACTTTGCCCATCCATGTCATGACATCATAATATGGCAGCAAGACAGCCACTTCTTATAATGCTGTGCAGTTTGTCAAGACAGTTGGGGAGGAGACTGTTGCTGTCTCTGACTAGTATTTTTTAGTCTTCATGCTCCTATTTCACACTCCTACCTGCACAGCTTGCCCTGTTGTGGTTCTTTCATGACTTATACATACAAATCTTGGGTAACATGCCCATCTCTTTCTTGCTTTTACAGTGGCTGCCAGTGAAAGCACTTACCTACAATTACAACTGACACCTGCCAGACATGCACTCAGCTATGTACCTGTGCCCTGAAATTTAAATTGTCGCTAAAGAAAGTATCACCTCAACAGCAACCAACACTAGGTGAATTCATGAGCATACACAAGTTTGACTAAAACACCTCTTGAAGGGTATCACAAGGAAGTCTGGGATTAGAATGGGAACTTGCAAAGTCTTTGTAGATGAGGGGCTATTCCTGAGAAGAAACATACATTTTTAGAGGGAATTCTATAACAGTGTTTAAAGAAGGGTCACTACATTCTTGAGTCCAACATATTGTAACCCTATCATGGCCCAGAATGCATTTAGTCTAAGCTTAGTGTGTCCATTGAGACTCAAGGCAATTTCCTAACTCTCCTATCACATCTCTAAAAAAGGCAAAAATGTAAATAACATACATCCACCATACAATGGTACAGAATATACATCAATATTTTAAAATGCAGTAATTGAAGAAGAGTGAGTCAAAATAGTACCAATGCAAAACATAAATGTAGTTGGACAAACTCCAAATCCTGTAGCTCCATACCTTGGTAAATAATCCAAAGGTTATTAACCAAATCTCTCTCTGGTTACACCCCTTGTATGTATCACTTTGTCAGATATCTAAGGATCTGAGTTATCTAGTATCTTTAGGTCACCACGGTTAACCTGGCCTTACTTTAATGGTTCCACACAAGGGCACCTGATAACGGCTTTATGTAGCCATAGAATTTCTCCATAACTGCCAAGGAAGAATAAAAGATGACTTCAGTTTCTCATAACTTTCCTATCTCTCAGACCAGAAAAAGACATTGCCAAGCTTAGCTGCTGACTTGGGATCGCCGATGGCAATTTTGAATCGCATTAGCAGTAGACCACTTTTTGGTTGCTTTCTCAGACAAGAAAATGTTTTATTCTATGTTTTACAAGTTGAGTGCTTAGCTGAGAGAGAATTTGCTCTGAGGTTACCACCATTTGCTCCACTACTGAGCCTCAGGCCATACCTCAATGATAGTACAATCTTTATCTCTTTTACCACAAAGTTTTGCCTCAACATTAGGTCAAGAGACTTTTCCCCCTCCTTCAACTGTTCATTCTGCAATTCTAAATGCCCTATTATTTTATTATATATCTACATAAGTCATTTATAGTAACCACACTAACGATTCAATGTTATGCTGGCAAAAAATTGCCTCTATCCAAGAAATTAGTTCATTACTTTTTAATTTGGGTTCTGACAAATTCTTAGGACAGAGACAAGAATCAGACAGATTCTTTGTCAAACTATCACAGGAACATCTTTAGCCCGGATACTTGTAAAGGAATTTTAATCCTGCAACATGAGTACACTGGCTAGAATTCAGACATGCCCTTTAGTACACGTCTTTAATCCCAACCACTGAAGGACAGAGAAAGTGACTAATCAGAGAAACATTGACAGAACAGCATATGTAAAACTCTCAAGAGAAGAGAACAGGAAAAAGAAACTATTTAAGAAAACACAACAAAAGGCTGATGCATTCAGGCAATGCCGTGGTGTCAGTTGAGAGGCATCACATTGGAGCTAAGGTTATGGCAGTTCCGTTTGTGGAATTAGAAGCAGTTTTTACTGAGACAGTTTTACAGAGAGGTTGCAAAGCTAGACACAGGTGAAGACAGAACTAGCCAGGACATAAGAAGGAACCAGAATAGTATAAATTTCCTGAGTTAGTGTGAGACCAAGGAGAACAACTCAGTGAGATGCCCAAAGAAGCCAGATTGAGTCAGTCATCTTGGAAAGGAATCTAAGCCAGAACATGTGCATTAACATACCCAGCTAGAGTTTAGAAAAAAGTCTAGAAAAGGTGAGCTATTCACCACTAAGTCACCAAGAGAACATTTGCCTGAGGTAAATAAAAGTTACATTTACAGCTACTAGTATCCACCTCTGAAACCATTTGAGGTTAGCCTACAAGGTCTACATAGGTATATAGGTCTCAAAACTGTTGTCTTTTAAGCTTGCTCTAGGGAGATTTAAGTTCTACTTATTTGTGTGCAGATCCTCGCTTCCTTTTTTAATCAAGTGTTCCAAAATCTCCCATGTTCTTCAAAGCAAACACCCAATGGTCAAGTTTGTTACAGCAAACTGGTCTGGAAGCACTCTGGTACCAACCTTGGGATTAGCTCCTTCTGTGATTTCATAATAAAATATCATGGCCAAGTCAATGAATAAAAGGAAAAATTTTGTTAGGTTTAGAGTTCATCACAACAGAGACATGCAACAAGCCATATGACATTAAGAACAGGAAACTGAGACCTTATATTTCACCTATGAACATGAAGGAATGAAAACAAACTGGATTTAGGACAATGTGCTAAACTCTAAAAACTTCGTTAAATCAATAACATAATACTTAAGTCAAGCCACATCTCCTAATCCTCTTAAAATGTTACATCTACCTCAGGGTCAATTACCCAAACACTTTGACCTATGTGTTACATCCTCATTCTCCATACAAATGTGGTTAGCTTGCTTTGAAAAAAAAAGAACAATCCCCTATAACTTAGCATCATAACTATGTGTGTACCCATATCTGCATACATGTGCTTTATGTGTTAATTGTTATACACACATAATGATAAATATGTTTGAATTTACTAACCTACTCTTTTACAATATTAAAAACAAGGAATAAACACTCTTCGTTTGTAAATCAAATATAATGGCATAATTTCAATTCCCAGTAATTAACTACCCAGATTGATTCAGAATTCTTGGAAAATTAAAGAAATACATTATATTTTAAGTTGCAGTTGGATTTCCAAATGTATACATATATTGCGATTATATGTGTGTATGTGTAAATATCTGTCTTGTTTCTGAAGCTAAAATTATTTAACATTTTGAAATTATTAGCCTGGTTCCTCACTGCTAGGGCATTAGCTAAGCAGGCTTTCAAATAATGGTTTACTTTAATTAGATGACTTTTAAAGAAATAAGTGTTTGTACAGCATATATTTAGTACTCTTTTGGAAGTTTCATATTTGTAATTACATTTTCTTTTGCCCATCTTTAAAAACTTTTCCATATTTTAGTATACACGGACTAATTACAAAGCCTACTGAAGGAATACTGGGAATTGATAGAAATATACATAGCATTAAACAGTGATAACAGTCCTAAATATGTATGTATATGTGTATGTGAAGGAATAAAAACTCTTATAAATAAAATATATTGGCATAATTTTATTTTTCAGAGTTTAAACAACCTCCATTGATCTAGGGACCTTAGAAAATTCAAGAAGTAATTTATACTTTAAATTTCAATTATGTTTCTGTTAAATATTAAGACTTCCATGATACTATTCTCTTCTTCATGGGAGGGGAGTGATTAGTTTATTCCACATACCTTGTCCTATTTCTACTGTGTGCTAGCAACTCAGAATTTTCCATTTCATGGACAGTCATTGTGTCATTGTTCTCATCTGTAGGTAAGTTTTAATTACCTAAGGCCATAAACTACAAAAATGGTGGTAGCAACAATTCAGATAATCTACACCCCCCTTTTTCCTCTATCTTTTCTCTATCAACCAGTTTCTTAAAAATGTAAAGAGAAAATAAAATTGAATTAAAGATTAAATAAAATAAGAGAAAAAACAAATAGAATCAGAGAACTAAAGAAAAAACACAAGAAACTTGTATAGATGAGACATTCACATCCACACACAGAGAAATAACGTAATCAAAACTAGAAACTATAGTGTAATAAAAAAATTAGAAAAAGACTTACAGTGTAAAAAATTAGTTCCTCCAATATAATTACCATTGAGGTTGGTATGTGTATGTTTTAGTCATCTTGGTATGAGGCCTGACTTTAAGCATGGTTTTTACATTCAGTAAGACTGTGTTAGAGAAAACTAAATTTTCATTTGCAAGTACTTACCACTTGAGATAGCTTATTTGAGATACTATATGAGATAGCTTCTGGATTAGGAATATGGGATTGTATTTACTTCATTTCTCTGTGCAGGAACTTCATCTAGCTTTTTAAAAAAGGTATTTATTTTAATATATGAGTATTCTATCTGCATGTATGCCTGCATGCCAGAAGAGGGCTTCAGAACCCAGTGTCAATCTTTGTGAGCTACCACATGGTTGCTAGGAATTGAACTGAAGATTTCTGGAGGATCAGAAAGTGCTCTTAACCACTGAGCTATCTCTCCAGCCCCTCATCTGGCTTAGAGCAGTGCAGTGTATATTTCTTAAAGTACAAGTGTCCCTCAGACCTGCATCTAGAAGGTCACATTTCTTTCTTGACTTCCATCTCCTTTTCCTCTTACACTCTTTTTGCCTTTCCTCAACTGCAGACTTTCCTGAGCCCTGAGGTCTCTCACACTCTGATTACTGGCCAAATGTGCACTTACTTTAACAATACCAATTTAGAGAACCTTTTGTTTTGTAGGCCTTTTTAATAATATGTATGAAAATGTAATCTGAAACTTAAAGTCCATATGAAAAATATAGAGACAAAAGAAAATGATTTTATGGTGGAGGGAAAGAATGTAATCAAAATATATTTAAAATAAAAACAATTTTAAATGAAATGTAATACAAAATTTAAAAATAATTTCTTACATTACAAAAATGATACATTAAGGTTCTAATGTGACAAATTGACATCTAAGCATCAGATTTACTGTATAACTTTAAGCAAAACACTAGAGCTATCTAACTTCCTATGTTTTCATGTGTGGAATATCTCAGGGCTTTGACTAGGTGAAATGGGATTATATGCAGAGCTCTTAGTGTATGCGGTTGAATGCTTTACTTCCAGCATAACAGCTGCAGCCTTCATCAGAACTGATGTAAAAACTTTCAAGTGACCTCTCCTTTGAAAATGAGTTTATTAACCACTGCCCTTTCCTCATATAAAGTAGATATAGGGAGCCCACTGAACCCTCATATGAGATTCTTCATCAGTAGACACTATACCTCCAGCCATTTGTATATAAGTCTGCCCTAATTGTGTGTGGCCATCTCGTCTTATTAAGTTCTAGATTACATAGACTGTGAAACCTGACTCTATCTGTGTAGTTATGGGCAGTTCATGGGATATGGCTATTTTGGTGTAACTTGCATTCTTGTGGGTAACCCTTCACCCACACACGGGAAAGAATCCCCAAACAGTAAGTTCACCAATGCAAATTGTTCACATTCAAAGGTCATGGAAAAGTCTTCATACAAAATATTAGATAAAGTTGGGTGAAGGTGGCTTGTCTTTTATCCCAACACTTGAGAGGCAGAGGCAGGAAGATCTCTCATTACTATGGCAAAATTCATCTAGATTTCCATGAAATTTCCTTAAAAAATCTGAGCTACCACCATTGTAGAAATAGTTATGAGTAGGTGAAATGGTTAAAAAATGAGGAGACTTCCTTAATTGCTCAAGTATTGCTCCACACTGAGTTTTAAACTTAAACTGCCTCACTTTGTGAAAACTGTTTCAAGGATCCTGGCTCTCAGATTGTGTATAAATAAAATGGTGGTAGCAGCTATTTACACCCACCTCTTCCCTAACATCTTGAGCATGCTTGCTTATAGTTGCCTATAATCTAGCTCCCAAAAATGCCTTAATAATATGTCTTATCTTGTTCATGACATGTGTTATCAGTCATGAAGTAGCTTTCTTTAGTTTTCTCCCAGATTCACTTTATACAATGACAAAACTATATCCTCATTTACCTCAGTATATCTGAGTCAGGTCCTAGACTAGATCTGTAACAAAAGAAGCTTATAAAATGTTTGCTGTTTTTAATGAATTCTTTGATCAATGAGACAGTCAATTAAATTATGTCTACACAGAACACAAACCACAATGTACCTTAAGCGGAATTTTGGTGGGAAGTAGTATATTTAAAATAAACTTAGGTAGAGGAAAGTACCTCCAACCACATACATGGATTTTAGTATATCTCTTTTATTGTTGTCAAGGTTGCTGCTAAGCACAGAAATAAGAATAGGGAAGCACAAGAGACTTTTCTCAAAATAAAGTTACAATCCAACATACTTAAATGTGAGTGAATTGGAGAAGTAAAAAAGTAAATTCAATTTAAAATAACCATGACACAAATTACTTGCTTTTTCTCCTGGCATGTTTTAAATTTACACTATCTAAAGTAGATAAGTATGTCATGAAACATTCATTCTCATACTCTGTGTATAAGATGGTAGAGGTTATTTTGAAAATATGTCAGAATCTGTCCAAATTTTGGAATTAAACTTTTTCTTCAAGCTATTCTACTTATCAAGTGTATCTAATAGAAATATATGTTTCTTCTGGAGGCAGAAAAGAAATACCTAACACAAATTTACTTCAACAAGAGTTATGTAATAAGTACTTCTAATCAATACCTTCTGAGTTTGGGTGATTTTCTTACATTTCTATATTTCAGTTTCCTTCTCTTAAAGCCAGATTATGGTGTACATACCTTTGTCCTTCCGGCATTAATTAACTGGTATTTTAATCCCCTTATAATGATAATATTAGATAATCAGGATTAGGGAAGGTGGTAAGGAAAGGACTATTGCATCTTCTGAATGAGATGAATGCTCATATAAAAGACTACTGGTGACTGAGGGCTTTTATTGTTTCTTGTTACTTTCTTGATTTGTAAAAGTCACAGTGTTCATCTAATTTTGTTCTCTACCCTATGAGAATGCATCAGATAGTCACCATGAATAAAGAGAGAACATTTCTTGTACCGTATAGTGAATTTGTTAGGAATTTATGTTAGATTCATCCTACATAACTAAAAAGAAAATTTCTATTAATAAATTTTACAATCTAAAGCTATTCTATAGTAGCAAGAACTATGATGAGAAAGTCATGCTTAACAATGTTTATTTTAGTTACATATGTGACATGTTATCATAGAGTAATGGGTCTCAAAAATTTGACAAATCTCTATCTTGAAAAGTATTTGCATTAAAATTCAAACATTAGCAAAATTGCAGGTATGAGGGAACAACAAAAATACTTTTGTAGAGGGGTCATAACAACTTGAGGAACTGTATAAAAGAGCCACAGCATTAGCAGGGTATAGAAATACTGATAAAGTGCTTGAAGGTGTAACTCATGATTTGATTTTATATATACCACTTCCATAAGAAAAGACAGAAATATTAATCTAGTTTATAATTATCAAATTAGTGATTTTGCAATTAGGAACCTGTGTTTGTGAAAACTAATGTATTAGGAAGGAACATATGCTAAACTGTGATGATTTAGTATCTTTTCATTACAGTACCATATCCTGGAAAGCAGAGGCAGGCAGATTTCTGAGTTCAAGGCCAACCTGGTCTACAGAGTGAGTTCTAGGACAACTAGGACTATGCAGAAAAACCCTGTCTCCAAGAAACCAAAAAACCAAAAAGCAAAGCAAAAACAAACAAACAAACAAACAAACAAACAACCCAGTACCATAGCTTTTATTCTAATCATGAAGACATTTCATTTTATTTTTTATATTTGTGCTAATCAATCATCATGGTCAATTTGATTACTTTTGAAATGTTCCAGAAGATGCACTTTTGGGTGTGTTTTGATGGCTATGTTCAGAGGTTTAAATGATAAGGAAGGAGTCTCCCTAAAAGTGTACAGCACCATTCCAGTGGGTGATGTACCAGATTGAATAGATGAAAAACAGGTGAATCTATGGCTTAACATTAACCCCTGATTTCTTTCCATTCTTATAATGTGACAAGTTGTCTCTTGATCTTACAAACTTTCTTTTCTAAAAATTTAATACAAATTAAATCCGAAATTGTGTTGCTTTTGACAAATGTTTAGCCACATCTGTGGAGAAAATCCTTAAACAGCAAAGAAAGAAAAGATAGTTTGAATGAAAACAGACATGATTTTGCATCTGTGCATTTTAAATATTTGACTTGTGTCTTTTAAGAATACATTCAATTTTATAAAATAAAACAAAAGAAAATTAAAAACAGAAAGTAATGCACACTAGTGATTCAGTCACATAATTTCATATAACTTATTTATTTTGATTAAAAATCCCAACAAACTAACAAATAATAAAATTAAACTTCATCTTTTATGTCCTCAATGGAGTAGCTGACAATTTATCCTTAAGTGAATTTCAATGACCATGTCCTAAAGACACAGTTTTAACTTACCTAAAATTTCTTGTTTCAATGTGGAATTTATTTCACAGTGTTTTATAGCTCTAATGATTAAAATTATATATCAAGGCATTTTTCCTTTTATTGAAAAGAGATTCTTTTTTTGTACAATATATCCTGATTAAAGTTTCCCTTTCCTTGAGTTCTCCAATTACCTCCCAAATTTTCCTGCCCTCACTCTTCTGTCTTTCAATAAAAAAAAAGAGAAAGAAACAGGCTTCAAAGAAATAATATACAAACAGGACAAAATAAACTATAATGAGATGAAGTACAACCTATTGTATTGAATTTGAACACAGCAACCCATAGAAGAAAAAGAATTTCAAGAGCAGGCACAAAAGTCAGAGACACACTTGTTCTCATCCAACATTTGATTTGTTTATCAAATCCAGGAACTTACAGATTAAATCCTTTTCTTTGCCCCATTCCCCTACCTACTGAGTCTTCGAGGAGTACATGCCGTGCTGCCCTGAGAGACATGTTATCCCCTTTGAGCTCCATTGTCTGGCCACTTGGTCACCAGCCATCACCAGACTTGCAGCACCAGGACCATAGAGGTTAGATCCTAAACCCTATTTCCACTCTTCTGCCTGCCATGTCCCCAGGAGATAAATCAGGGGGTGGGAGATAGGCACTGCCACATGAATTCCATTTTCCTGCCTAAAATTGCATACAAGAAGACTTCTGCACAAGAAAAATCCAGATTATGCCTGCTTTCCCAGTACCTGCTACAATAGGATCATCAATGGACAAATAGATAACTCAAGATCAGCGTAAGAGCATAATCAACAAAAGCAAAGGCAATATAGCAACTTTAGAGCATAGCTATCCTAGTAGATCAATCTCTAGAGATCATAACAAAATTGAAGCACAAGAAAATGATCTTAAATCCAATTTTATAAAGATGATAGATGTCTTTAAAGAGGAAATGAATAATTCCCTTAATGAAATACAGGTAAATACAGCCAAAGAGATAGAGGTCTTTAAAGAGGAAACAAATAAAACCCTTAAATAAATACAAGGAAACAGAATTAAACAGGTGAGGAAATGAGGAAGACTTTGAAGACATGAAAATGGAAGTAGAAGCAATAAAGAAAACACAAACTGAAGGAATGCTGAAGATGGAAAACCTAGGAAAGAACAAAAACAACAGATGCAAACATCACCAACAGAATACAGGAAATTGAAGAGAGAATCATAGGCAAAAAAAAAAACAAAACAACAACTCTCAAAAAAATTGGTATATCAATCAAAGAAAATGTTAAATTAAAAAAAAAATCTCTGAAAGAAAACATTCAGGAAATCTGGGATATTATGAAAAGTCCTAACCTGAGATCAATAAGAATAGAACAAAGTGAATACTTGCAGGACCAAAAAATATTTTTAACAAAATTATAGAAGAAAAATTTCCCAATTGAAAGAAAGAGATAAGTATATAAGAACCTTACACAAAACCAATTATATTAGACCATAAAAATACTCCTATCACATAATAATCAAAACATGAAAGTTACAGAATGAAGAAAGAATATTAAAAGCAGCAAGGGAATGGACCAAGTAACTTGAAAAGGTAGATGAATAAGAATTAAACCCAAATTTTCAACAGAGACTCTAAAAGCTGGAACAGACTGGACAAATAGATATCTTACAGCTTCTAAGAAATGACAGATGCTAACCTAGACTACTATATCAGCAAAACTCTCAATCATCATATATGGAAAAATAAGATGTTTCAAGACAAAACCAAATACAAACAATATCTCTCCATAGCTCTATAAAAAGTACTAGAAGGAAACTCCAGCAAAAGGTTAAATACACTTAAGAAAACACAAGAAAAAAATACTTTATTCCATCCAAAACAAAAGAAGGAAAGCATACAAACAGAAGCACACGCACAGAAATACACACACACATACATAAGCACAAACACTAATACCACCAATATCAAAATAGCATGAAATAACATTCACATATCTCTTATTGTCAGTGGACTAAATTCTTCAATAAAAAGGCAGAGGTTAAGAGATTGGATGTACAAAGAGTGTCCATCATTATGTATCATACAAGAAAACTAACTCAGGAACAAAGATAGATATTACCTTAGAGTAAAGATTTGGGAAAAAATGTTTTCTAAGCAAACAGACCCAAGAAGCACACTGAAGTAATCATTCTAATGTTTAATAAAAGAGACTTTCAATCAAAACTAACCAAAAGAGCTCAGGAAGAATATCTCATACTTATCAAATTAAAATCCACAAAGATTACATTTCAACTCTGAATATCTTTGGCCCAAATATAATGGTATCCACATTCAGAATAACAAGAAAAACAACAACAAAACATTACAAAAGTTTAAATCACACATAAGACCATAGACATTAATACTAGGAGACTTTAACACTCCATTCTCACCAATGGATAAAACATCTAGACAAAAACTAAACAAAAAAAATAATGAAACTGATAATATCATTCAAGTTTATCTAACAGATATCTAGAGAACATTTAACTCAAGGACAAAAGAATGTACTTTTTTCTGAGCTCCTCAAAATTGACCATATAGTCAGACACAAAGCAAGGAGCAACAGAAGAAAGAAAATTGAAATTACCCCTTGTATTTTATCAGACCACCATAGATTAAAGATAGACCTTAACAATAACAAAAACAAAACATCAAAAACAAACAATAACAAACAAAAAAACCCAACCAAAACAAAACATAAAGCTGTTGAACACATGGAAACTTAACAGTGTTCTCCTTTATAATTACTTGAGGGAAGAAATTAAAGACTTTATGAAACCGAGTGAAAACAAATATACAGCATACCCAAAATTATATGACACACTGAAAGCAGTGCTAAGAGGAAAGTTCGTAGCACTAAGTGCCTTCATAAAGAAATTAAATAGCTCTCATGGTAGCAATTTAAAAGTATAATTCAAAGCTGCAGGAAAAAAATAAAAATAAACAAACATACTCAAGAAGAGTAGACAGCAGGTAATAATCAACCTCAAGGCCAAATCAATCAATTAGAAACAAAGATAACAGTACCAAGAATCAACAAAATCAAAAATTGATTCTTTGAGAAAAATCATCTAGACAGACACATATTTTAGACTAACTAAAAGGCAGAGAGACAATATCTAAATTAACAAAATCAGAAAGTGAAAACAGAGACATAACAACAGACAGGAAATTCAGAGAATCACTGTCTCACTTCAAAAGGTTGTACTAAGGAAACTGCAAAAATCTTAATGAAGATACCACTTACCAAAGTTAAATCAAGATGAGATAAACTTTTTAAATAGTAGTCATTTTAACCATAAAAAAATAAGATCCGTCATTAAAATCTCCCAATTAAATAAATAAATAAATAAATAAACAGACCCCTCAAAATCAAGACAGAAGGAACATTGCCAAATTTATTCTATGATGCCACAGTCACCCTCATATCAAAACCACATAAAGATTTAATGAAAAAGAGAACTTTAGAAAAATTTCCCTTATGGGTATTGATGTAAAAACACTTAATGAAATGTTAACTAACAAAATGTAAGAACACATCAAAAACATCATCCAGCATGATCAAATAGACTCCAGCCAAGAAATTCAGGGATGGCTCAATATACAAAATTCTATCAAACAATCCACCATATAAACAAATTCAAAGAAAACCCACATGATCATCTCATTAGATGTAAAAAAAAAAATCTTTGACAATACTCAACACCCCTTCATGTAATACGTCTTGAAGAGATCAGGGATATAAGGCATATACCTAAACACAGTAAAGACAATATTAAGCAAGACAATAGCCAACTTCAAATTAAATTGAGAGAAATTTAAAACAATTTCACTAAAATCAGGGATACTACAAGGTTGACCACTCATTGTCTATTCAATATAGTACCTGAAGTTCTAGCTAAAGCAGTAACATATCTAAGAGAGAGCAAAGGGATACAAATTTAAAAGAAAGAAGCCAAAATATCAAAGGGAAGATACAACCTGTAGAGACCACATTCAGTAGATATGCACATCCTCCAGTTGAGGGATGGGGCCACCCATGAATCTCAAAATTTTTAACCATGAAATGTTTCTATCCAAAGGAGAGACTAGGACAATAAATGGAACAGAGATTGAAGGAAAGATCATTCAGAGACTGCTCCACCTAGCGATATATCCCATCTGAAGACACCAACTACCCGCACTATTGCTGATGCCAAGAAGCACTTGCTGTCAGTAGCCTGGTAAGTCTGGTAGAACTCTGAGAGGTTCTACCAGCACCTGACCAATACAGATGCAGATACTCAGAGCCAACCATCAGAGTGATCCCAGGGACCCCAATGGAAAAGCTAGGGGAAGGACTGAAGGAGCTGAAAAAGATTGCATCCCCATAGGAAGAACAACAATATCAACTAACACCCAGAGCTCCAACCAACCAACCAAAGAATATACATGAAGGGTGCCATAGCTCCAGATACAGGTGTAACAGAGGATGACCTTTTCAGACATCTTGAGAGATGTGTCTATGGGAAGGAAGGACCTTGGTCCTGTGGAGGCTTGAGGCCCCAGCATAGGGGGAAACTAGAGTGGTGAGGCAGAAGTGGGTGGGTGGGTAGAGGAGCATCCTCATAGAGGCAAAAGAGAAAGGTGGAAAGGGAGAATGAGATGGGAGGCTTGTGGAGATGTAATAGAGAAAGGAGATATCATTTAAAATGTAAATAAATAAAATGATTAGTAAAAAAGAAAAAAAGCAGAAAAATGGAAAAAAATCAAAATATCACTATTCACAAATGATATGACAGTGTATATAAGTGAGCTGAGAAATTATACCAGAGAACTCCTACAGCTAATAAACACCTTCAGCAAAGTGGCTGGATACAAAATTAACTCAATGAAATGAGTATTCTTCTTTTATATAAATGACAAATGGGCTTAGAGAGAAGTTAGGAAGGCAACACCCTTCAAAATAACTGCAGATAATTTAAAACATTTTGGTACAACTTTTAACCAAGCATGAAAAAGATCTTTATGACAAGAACTACAAGTCTCTGAAGAAACAAATTGAAGATATCAGAAAATGGAAAGCTCTCCCAAGTTAATGGATTAGTAGAATTAACAACAAAAATGGTACTATTACCAAAAGCAATCCACAGATTCAAAGCAATTTTCATCAAAACTGCAACATCATCTTTTATAAACTTTGAAAGAGCAATTCTCAACTTCACATGGAAACACCGGTATAGTTAATACAACACAGTACAATAAGAGAACTTCTGGAGGAATCATCTTTCCTGATTTTAAGCTATAATAAAAAGCAATCGTAATAAAAAAAGAAAAAGAAAAGAGAGAAAAGTAAGAGAAGACAAGAGAAGAGAAAAGAAGAGATCTCATGGTATTTGATGTATTTATAAAAAGATAAAGAGATACAGAGTATGTTCTATGGGGGTGTGATGAGGTATGGGGTAAGGGGATGTCTCAGTGGGCCCATGCCAAGGCGCCCTTCCCCCAGGGACCAGCCACATGACAATATAGTATATAATAAAGTTTATTAAGGGCATGAGGAGGGGAGTTAAGAGGGTAGTAGAGGCAGAGAGAGGCAGAGAGAGAGAGAGAGAGAGAGAGAGAGAGAGAGAGAGAGAGAAAGAGAGAGAGAGAGAGAGAGGAAGAGAGAGAATAAAAAAGCAGAGGCTGGCTATGACCATGTGGAGAGAGGGGGAAGGGAAGGAAGAAAGGCTGAAGGGACAGAGGGATTAGGAGATCAAGAGAGAGAGAGAAGGGGGCAAGTAGTCCCTTTAATAATAGTGGGCCAGGCCTACTGGCTGTTGCTAGGTAACTGTGGGAAGGGACATACCTGGCTGGTGTCACATAAATGTGGGAGTGGAGTTTAGACAGAATGCTAACATTCCCCAATTTTGGTTTTATTAAAAAAAGTATAATTAGAAAGAGGTAATGGTGAAACAGGAATAAGGTCATCGTTATATCTGGCTACTTCCTGCTGGCATTGAGGGTGACAAGTCTCTAGGGAGCCCAAAAAAATTGGTATGGAAGGTGTTTGTCCAGTCTTAGGAAAGTTGGCTGTTTCCTGCTATCCAGGGTCTATGGAGCCATCTGAAGATAGGTCTGAAGGAACAGGTCCAGTAGAAGTGTCTGTGTATGTGACAGAGATGGAACACTGGAGGTTGCTTCTCTCAAGCTGATCTGGATTCGTTGGGACAAGAGATAACATGAGTTAACAACATGAACAGTCTTTAAGATGAGCCTTTGTTGGATTGGATAGTGGAATGTTTTATTAGAGTTAGGCAAGTTTATAGGAACTCAGATAATATTAGGACAGTGGCATAGCAAGAAGAGGAAATATGAAGCATTTAATTGATGGAAACTGAGGTTGGGTAATGAGGTAACAGATTACATCTATGAAAGCTTAGCTCTCAATGTAGTCAGAAGTCTGAGAAAGAGTAAACAACAATCTACTGGTTATATATTATTTTAAAAAATAACAGAGTCCACTAGCCAACAGTTTCCATGGTCTCCATGCTCTCTTGGGATGAGTCAGTCTGGCTTCCAAGAGCAGAAGACACAGGCCTTTTTCTCTGTGAAATGGATATGTGTGACATGAAAAATGACTTACCTTGTTTAGCCAAAGTCATTTGACTAAGGGTATCCAGTTTTGACCACTGAGTTTTTCAGTACTTACCATATCACAATACAGGCACTATCTTGCAGGTGTGTCCACATCTTCTGAAACCATCTTGGGTCAACTGTTAAAGGCTTTGGAAATTCCTTCTGTCATAAATTTAATAATTAGCAAACTTCTGACAAGATTGAGAGCTATATGGATTCAGTCTTTCACTGGCCTTCATTTTAGGACCCCTTCCCTTGGGTGACATTCCCCTCTGCCTTTGAAACAGCTTCTTTCTCTCAGCTAAGAACCCCAGGCCAGGCCTGAACAGACTGCTCTCTCTCTCAGGAGCACTGGCTCCAAACATTAGTCCCCATTCCCCATGTGTCTCACCCACAGGTCAGTCGTTTTGCCTTCTGGTCCCTATTTACTGGATGTCTTGGTCTAGACCACAGTTAATTGAGAACAATATCTCTCTACATGGCCAGTGAAACACTGAATCTCTCCCATCCTCGAGAACAACATAGGAGTAGGTCTCAGCTCAAGAACTCTCCCCTGGTGCCATGTGGACAGTTACTCTGACCAGTGGGGGATGGGAGGACTTACCAGTTCTACTGAGCATGGATCTCTTGTGGTAGCTGGGGTGGGATGAAACCGGCAGTCCTCTATGTCTAAGTCTTGGCACCAATGATGTGCTTATGAAAAGATAAAGAGATATGGACTATCTTCTGTGGGTGTGTCTGGTGATGTATGGGAGAAGGGGATGTCTCAACAGTCCCATGCCAATGCATTTTTTCCCACTGAGGGACCAGCCACATGATGTTATAGTGTAGAATAGAGTTTATTCAGGGCATGAGGAGGGGAGTAAAGAGGGTAGTAGAGGGAGAGAGAGAGGGAGAAAGAGAGGGAGAGAGAGAGAGAGAGAGAGAGAGAG
>NW_021604565.1:23132021-23160928 GCF_004785775.1 Grammomys surdaster | reverse complement strand
GAAGAGAAGAGAAGAGAAGAGAAGAGAAGAGAAGAGAAGAGAAGAGAAGAGAAGAGAAGAGAAGAGAAGAGAAGCAGAGGCTGGCCATGATCGAGGGGGAAGGGAGAAGCAAGAGGCAAGAGAGCAGGACATCAAGAGAGAGCATGATAGCAAGAATGCAAGAGAGCAAGAGGGAGAGAAGGGGGCAAGCAGCTTCTTTTATAGTGGGCCAGGCCTACCTGGCTGTTGCCAGATAACTGGGAAGGAGGAAACTTGGCTGTTGCCACGTAATTTTGGGATGTAGTTTAGACAGAATGCTAACAGTATTGGCATAAAAACAGGCAGGCTGATCAAGGTACTCAAATCAGGTGTATTGTATAGGATAGGAAAGGGATGGGAGTGAAAATGGAAATGGGGGTGGAGGAAATCTCCGGGACTACCTGGAGCTCTGGGACGGGAGAGGCTACGAAGATTATATGTGGGTGAAACTAGGTGAGATTATGTTTTTAATTCTTTTTTTTTTTTTACAGTTCAGACTTTATTACCCTCTTGGTCTACCCTCTGATTGGTCCACATCTCATACCTCCTCACCTGCCTCTGTCTCCATGAAGATGTGCTCATTTCCCTACTTCAACCCCACCAGACCTCCCCACTCCCTGGAGCCTCCAGTCTCTTGAGTGAGATTCTTACCAGCAGGGAATATAGAGACTTATGTGGTTACCTCATATAGCCAGGCAGGACATCCAGTGGGAGGAGGGGAAATCAACACACCCACAAAACCTTCAACCCAAATTTTATTCTGTCTACAAGATGCATGGGGATAAAGATGAAACAGAGTTAGGGATCAGCCAACCAATGATTGCCTCAACATGAGATCCATCTCATGTTAGAGAGCTAAGCCCTGAGATTATGACTGATACTCTGCTACATTTGCCAAAAGGAGTCTACTATACCATTTCCTGAGTGGCTTTATGTAGCAGTGAATGAAAACAGATGCAGAGATTTACAGCAAACTTGATGTGGAGCTAGGGGAGTCTTGGGGAAGAGTGGGAGATAGAATTGACATGCTGGAGGGTGCAAGGGCACCACAAGGTCTACAGAATCAACTAACCTAGGCCCATCAGGGCTTACAGAGACTGAACCACAAACCAAAAATCATGCAGAAGCTGGACCTAAGCCTCATCCCCTGCCCCCATACACACACACACATACACACACACACACACACACAGACATACACACACATTTGTAGCAGATCAGATGTGCAGTTTGGTCTTCAGGTGGATCCTCTAACAATTGCAAAGATGTTGTCTCAGACTCTGTAGCCTGTCACTGGATTCTGTTCCCCTACCTAGATTGCGTGGCTGCGTCTCAGTGGGATAGGATCTGCCTAGTCCTGTTGAAACTAGATGTCACAGAATGGAATGCTACTCAACAGGGGCTTTGCCTTCTTTTAGGAGAAGGGGAGTCAAGAATGGGGGGAGCTATTTTTAGGACTAGAAATGGAAGAAGAGAAGAGAGGGGCTCTGTGATCAGGATGTAAAGTGAATAGAAAATAAGTTATTGAAAGGTAAAAAAGCTATAATACATATGCAGACCCATGCAGATCTTGTTTTCTTGTTCAGTCTCTGTGAGTGTCTATTAGCCTTGCTCTGTTAACTCAGAGGGTCTTGCTCTCCTGCTGTCTTTCATAGCCTCTGGCTCGTACAATGTCTGCCTTCTCCTCTTCCTGGTTCCCTGAGTTCTAAGAGGAGATATTTTAGGTAGAGCTCCCATTAGACTCACTTATACTCACATAGCTTGGTATGTCAGGTGTAAGTATCTACTTTCTGAATGGGTCTTAATTCAATTTAGATATTAGTTTGCTACTTTCATAACTGCCAGTATTGTTCTAGCATATTTTGTAGGTAGGAATGTTGTCAAAGGTTGGCTGGGTTGATATTTACAATATTCTTTTGATATACTGCAAAGTAGCTTTCCTTACCAAAGAGACTAGAATATATGGGTGATGGATCCATGTAAGCACCAGCCTGACTTCTCCTTGTTAAATGAGGGTTGTGGGTGTTGTCCTTGGAATGGGGTTCCAAATTTAGCTTGTAGGAAGTAGTCCTTTTTCTTACCAAAATTTGAGTTGTTCTGGGATTTCAATCAACCCCCTTGGCCAACAACTTAGTTGACTTCAGCTTAGTCCCACTACTGGAAGTCTTTGCTTAGATGAAATGGTCAGTTTCAATTTCATATCATCCATTTTTAGTGGGCCTCTGTAGGATCACCTTTGTAAGTTTCCAGTTCATTGGTGTCCATATCATCTCTTAAATCCCCAGGAAGTCCAGCTGTTTCTCTCCCCATTCTCTTCTTCTACCCTATCTCAAATGAAGGCAATTTTAAAATGCATTGGTAAAACATCAAAGAGCTTCAGTAAAAAAAATGGAAGTTTTACTATAGGCTTAAAACATATATCTGCGACATTCTTAGCTTTAGGGTTGATGAAAGTGAGCAGTCTTCTAAAATTAATATACCCCACAAGTATTTTTATGTATATATCCCAAAATGTTAGTTGTCATACAGAGGTAGCAGGAAATAACAAACAAGATGGATAGAACTAGTAGAAGATAAGATAATTGGACTCCAGAACTGCAACACTCCAACCTCTCTATATCACTGTGTACCTAATCACTTCGTCTTTGAAGATACAACATTGATCTAGGAATTCTCCCTGATCTATATTAATTTTACATTAATTTTACCTAAACACTATTCCTTATTTTTAATGCTTCTGAGAATCAGAGATCACTCTAATTCAAATTACAAGTAAAATTGCTGTAAAGATAAGTTTTTAAATAGGAATATTAACCTGAGATTTCTTGATATTGGGATTATTTTCTTACTTCATATGTTAAGTACTTGTTTTCCTTCAATGGGATAGTCCTTAGTAATAGATATGCCTTTCACAAAGGGTATTAACTTGTCCCATTTTGCAACATTTTTTTTCTGGTTTTAGACAGTCTCTCTTTCTAATGTCTTGTATAGAGCAGACTGATCTTGACATCACAGAGTCCCTCTTGTTTCTGCTTCTCATTAGCTAGGATTAATGGATATAGTACCACAGTCATTGTAATAATATATTATTTGCAGTTATTCAATAAAATTTTAGGACATCTTTAATGATTTTACACTTTGTGATTAATATATGTAGTCACTCAGCTCAATGTCACATGAGGGTATTTCCCGGCCTCTCAAGAATAATTATCATTTAACCTAAGAGACCTAATGAAATACTCATTTTACATATATGAAATATATTTTTATTCTACGATTGAATAAAATCCAAGTTCAAAATTCCAAATTAAACATTGCCACAAATGAATACTTTCATTGTAAAATATTGAAATGATCTAAACAAACCAAAAATAAAAATGTGCTAACATATGTTTGAAATTCTCTCTCTCTCTCTCTCTCTCTCTCTCTCTCTCTCTCTCTCTCTCTCTCTCTTTGTTCTTTCTATACTGTGAGGTATTTGGAGTATACATATAACATATGCTCAATTTAATATTTAATTTTGTTATTAAACTTGATCTGATTTAATATTATTAATTTAATGTTCATGAGTAAAATATGAATAACAGTTAAAAATTCAAATTAACATTAGAAGGAATTTAAATATAAAATTAAATTTCCATACCATTTATCATACTAAAAAAATTTATTTGTATGTATGTATGTGCTTGCATGTATGTATGTGTATCTGTGTATGTGTGTCTGTGTCATTTAGAAATGTATATTAACCAGCTGTATACTTCCTAATTTATTAAATTCTTGAAAGGTGTGGAAAATTTTTGATATGGCTTCATAAAGATTTAAGGTATTGAAAACTGCTGTTCTCAATAGAAGAAATGGCTAGAAAAAATTGTAATGGAGAAAGAACTGGTGACTGTACATCAACCATGAATTATTTCCCTCTTATGTTTTTATATAAAAACAATTAAAAGATAAGAACTGGCTGTTTATATTTGCAAATGTTAAGAACATAATTAATATTCCATGTTATACCATGAGAAGGTATCATGTAAGTTTTGTAAAATTAAGCAGTTTTCGGCAAATGTGAGAGGAGGATATAGTTTTCATTCCATTCTAAAATCCAAAGGTTCCAGTGTTTCTGTAACCAACATAAATATAGCTGCTGAAAGAATTTCTGCTCATGGTTACAGCAGTAGAATTTCATGAGGACATGTAGGAATGTAGTTCTGAGACTTTTCTGCCCTGCTGGTAATCCACTCATTAAGCACTATAAATGACCTTACAAGAATAAACTTGGCTATAACAGCAAGTAATTTCCATGCCTATTACTGCATAATGTGGGTGTGCTATAAGGTTAAGACCCAGGAACTTCCTGGATAGGGTTTTTGTTCTTGATTTTGGCTGTTGTTTATTCTTTTACTGTTATCCTTTTTTTTTTTTAACTAGTTCTTATTTGGCCTTACAGGAATGAATTCTTCCAATTAGACTAAGCAACAAGTTATTTCTGTACTGAACTAAAGACTAAAGCAGGTTTTAAAAATAAGATCTTTCCCGTATGAGTATATTTTGAAGCTTCTAGTATTAGAATTTAAATTTTCACCCTATTGATCTGTATTTCTCTGTATTTAGTGGTACAATATTTACTAATCTAAATTTTCTAGGATAGTTTTACTCTATATCTTATCACCTAGCCTATCTATTCTTAAATAAGTTTAAAATATCTCTTAGGGAAAGTTACATTTGAGGCACTGTTACTCACTGTGCAGGTAACTCATTTCTAGGTTTTGGTAGTTAGGGCTAGTACAGGCACAGTTGTGGAAAGTACTACATATTTGAAAGGAAAGGACTCAGAGAGAACATTACCATCCATTGAAACACCCACTCATTCTCCAAAGCAGTCAAAAAGACATTAAGAGGTATTACCCAATGATTCACATAAAGCTCTTTATGAAGCTTTCTCAGGGGCCTTGAGTAAGAGCTGAGTTTAGATTTCTGTTTACCTGGTAACTTTATAATATTTTCTCTTTCCTCTGGTGTTCATAAGATACTCACATATATCAATTATCTTTTTTACAATGTGCTATGTTTGTATACAATGTGGCTTGTGTTTCTGCCTTTTCTTTCATTTACATTAACCTTTGAAATAAAAACAAATGCAACCTCACCCTTTAAAGATGAAGGTAATGCGATCTGGAAAGCTTCTGGCTTCCTAAAAACTACACAGTAAGTAGTAGCATCAGGAATGGGAACACATGATCTGTGTGACTTGGGGCCATCACTTTAAACTCAGCAAAGAACTACTCCACCTCTACTCTGCACTTAGGCTGTGCTTTCACCTGTATCCAGACTTCTTTTCTATACAAAACTTTCTCAGAGTTAACATTTTCAGGAACTTTATCAAGTGATTCACTGATAGGTACTGAGATTATGATAGAATCAAGGAGGTTTGAAGTTTGGCAAAGGAACAGGGTATAAACAAAAGGAAAAAAAGAAAGAAGAGGAGGAGAAGGTGGAAGAGGACATAGAAGAGGAGGAGCGAGTGGTAGAAGAAGAGAGGAAGAGGAGGAAAAAGAAGAGGAAGAGAAAGAAGAAGCAGAAGAAGAAAAGAAGGAGGAGGAGGAAGAGGAGGAGGAGGAAGAATTTACAATTTAAATTGTTTACTTATAAACAGTTGGCTATTAAAAACAGATTTAAAGGTGAGTAGATTCATGACTGAGCCCATGATTGATTTCTCCAGTGTAATGTAATAAAAGAGGGCCAGTATTAACGTATATTCTTACTGTTAAAATATACGAATTTTGGAATGATTGTACTCTGAAGTCTTTTTTTTATTGGCTATTTTTTTTTTTTTTACATTTCAAATGTTATCCCCCTTCCCAGTTTCCTCAAAACAAACCCCCTGTTCTTTTCATCTTCCTCTGCCTCTATGAGGGTGCTCCAACATCTACCCACCCATTCCCACCTTCACACCCAAACATTCTTTTATGCTTGGTCATCGATCCTCCATAGGACCAAGGGGCTCCCCTTCCATTGATGCCAGATAGGGCAATCCTCTACTACATATGCAGCTGGAGACAATAGTCCCTCTATATTTGGTGGTCCAGTCACCAGGAGCTCTGTGGGGTCTGGAGAGTTGACACTGTTGCTCCCAGCATGGGGCTCGAATCCCAGCTTCTTCAATTCCTTCTCTAACTCGTCCATCCATGAACATCCTCCTCTGTATTTGTCAGACTCTGGCAGATTCTCTCAGGAGACAGCCATATCAGGTTCCTGTCACCAAACAGTTCCCGTCATCCACACTAGCATCTGGGTTTGGCAACTTTATATGGGATGGATACCCAGGTGGGAAGTCTCTGGATGGCCTTTCCTTCAGTCTCTGCTCCATACTTTTTCTCCATATTTTCTCCTGTAAGTATTTTATTCTCCCTTCTAAGAAGCACTGAAGCATCCACATTTTGGTCTTCCTTCTTGGCCTTAATATGGAGTGTAAATTGAATCTTTGGTATTCCATAATTTTGGGCTAATATCCACTTATCAGTGAGTGCATACTATGTGGTTTTTTGTGACTGAGTTACCTCACTAAGGATATTTTCTAGTTCCATGCATTTGCCTGCGAATTTCATGAGGTCATTATTTTAATCACTTAGTAGTATTCCATTGTGTACATGTACCACATTTTCTGTATCCAATCCTCTGTTGAGGGACATTTGGGGTGTTTCAAGCTTCTGGCTATTATAAATATAGCTGGTATGGACATAGTGGAGTATGTGTCCTTATTGCATGTTGGAACATCTACTAGGTATACGCCCATGAGTGATAGAACTGGGTCCTCAGGTAGTACTATGTCCAATTTTCTGAGGGACCACCAGACTGATTTCCAGAGTGGTTGTACCAGCTTGCAATCTCACCAACAGTGGAGGAGTGTTCCTCTTTCTCAACATCCTCACCACCATTTGCTGTTACCTGAGTTTTTGTTCTTAGCAATTGTGATTGGTGTGAGGTGGAATCTCAGGTTTGTTTTGATTTGCATTTTCCTGATCACTAAGGAATATAATGAATAGATAGGCAGAAAGTGGGCAGCCTTGCCTATTCCCTGATTTTGATGGTATTGCTTCAAGTTTCCATTTAGTTTGATGTTGGCTACTGAATTGTTGTGTACTGTGTTTACTATGTTTAACTATGGGCCTTGAATTATTGATCTTTCCAAGACTTTTAACATGAAGGGATGTTGAACTCTATCAAATGCTTTTTAAGCATCTAATGAAATGATGACATAATTTTTTCTTTGTGTTTATATATGTAGTAGATTTCATTGATGGATTTCCATATATTGAACCATCCCTGCATCCCTGGGATGAAGTCTACTTGATCACGGTTAACGATCATCTTGATGTGTTCTTGGATTCATTTTGAGAGAGTTTTATTGAGGAATCTTACATTAATATTCATAAGGGAAATTGTTCAGAAGTTCTTTCTTTGTTGAGTCTTTGTGTGGTTTGGTGTCAGCATAACTGTAACTTCGTAGAATGAATTGGGTAGTGTTTCTTGTTTCTATTTTGTGGAATAGTTTGAAAAGAATCGGTATTAGGTCTTCCTTGAAGGTCTGATAGAATTCTGCACTAAACCAACCTGGTCCTGGGATTTTTTGCTTGGGAGATTTTAATGATGGCTTCTATTTCTTTAGAGGCTTTGGGACTGTTTAGGTAGTTTATCTGTTCCTGATTTAACTTTGATACTTGCTATATGTCTAGAAAATTGTCCATTTCTTCAAGATGTCCCAGTTTTGTTGAGTATAGGCTTTTGTGGTAGGATCTGATGATTTTTTGAATTTCCTCAGATTCTGTTGTGTCTCCCTTTTCAGTTCTGATTTTGTTAATTTGGATACTGTCTCAGTGCCCTCTGGTTAATGTGGCTAAGTGTTTATCTATCTTGTTGATTTTCTCAAATAACCAGCTTCTGATCTTCTTGATTCTCTGTATAGTTCTTTATTTTTCTACTTGATAGATTTCAGCCTTGAGTTTGATTATTTCCTGCTGTCTACTCTTGTTGGGTATATTTGCTTCTTTTTGTTCTATAGCTTTCAGGTGTGCTATTAAGCTTCTAGTGTATGCTGTCTCCAATTTCTTTTTGGAGCACTCAGAGCTATGAGTTTTTCTTTTAGCACTGCTTTCATTGTGTTCTGCAATTTGGGGTATGTTGTGATTCATTTTAATTAAATTCTAAAAAGTCTTTCATTTCTTTATTTCTTCCTTGACCAAATTATCATTGAGTAGGGCATTGTTCAGCTTCAATGTGTTTGTGGACTTTCCGGGTTGTTGTAGTTGTTGCTATTGAAGATCAGCCTTAGTCTGTGGTGATCTGATAAGATGCAAGGGATTATTTCAAGATTCTTGTATCTGTTCAGACCTGTTTTGTGACCAATAATATGTTCAATTTTGGAGAAGGTACCATGAGGTGCTGAGAAGAAGGAGTATTTTGTTGTTGTTGTTTTAGGATAAAATCTTCTATAAGTATCCTACAAATCCATTTGGTCCATAACTTCTGTTAGTTTCATTTTGTCTACGTTTAGTTTGTGTTTCCATGATCTGCCCATTGAAGAGAGTAGGGTGCTGAAGTCTCCCACTATTATTCTGTGAGGTGCAATGTGTGCTTTTAGCTTTAGTAAAATTTCTTTTATGAATATGGGTACCCTTAAATTTTGAGCTTAGATGTTCAGAATGTCAGACTTTCTCTTGGTAGACTTTTCCTTTGATGAGTATGAAGTGTCATTCCTGTTCTTTTTTGATAACTTTTTGTTGAAAGTAGATTTTATTCGATATTAGAATCACTACTCCCATTTGTTTCTTGGGATCATTTGCTTGGAAATTTGTTTTTCAGCCTTTACTCTGAGGTAGTGTCTGTCTTTGAAACTGAGGTGCATTTCCTGTATGTAGTAAAATGTTGGGTCCTGTTTATGCATACAATCTGTTACTCTATGTCTTTTTATTGGGGAATTGAGCCCACTGATATTAAGAGATACTATGGAATGGTGATTGTTGCTTCCTGTTATCTTTGTTGTTAGAGGTGGAATTATGTTTTTCTGTCTCTCTTCTTTTGTGTTTGTTGAATGAAGATTACTTTCATTCATTTTCTATGGTGTAATTTCCCTCCTTGTGTCAGAGTTTTCCATATATTATCCTTTGTAGGCCTGATTTGTGGAAAGATGTTTTGTAAATTTGGTTTTGCCATGGAATATCTTGGTTTTTCCATCTATGCCAACTGAGAGTTTTTGCTGGTTATACTAGCCTGGACTGGTATTTGTGCTTTCATTTGGTCTGTATGACGTCTGCCCAGGATCTTCTAGCTTTCATTGACTCTAGTGAGAAGTGTGATGTAACTCTGATAGGTTTGCCTTTGTATGTTACTTGACCTTTCTTCCTTACTGTTTTTAATATTCTTTCTTTGTTCTATGCACTTGGTGTTTTGACTCTCATCTGACAGGAGAAATTTTGTTCTGGTCTAATCTATTTGAATTCTATAGGCTCCTTGTATATTTATTGGCATCTCTTTCTTTAAATTAGGAAACTTTTCTTCTATAATTTTGTTGAGGTATTTACAGGCCCTTTAAGTTGAGAATCTTCATCCTATTCTATACCTATTATCCATAAATTTGGTCTCCTCATTGTGTCCTGCATTTCCCAGATGTTTTGGGTTAGGAGCTTTTTGAATTTTGTATTTTCTATGAGTGTCATGTTAATATTTTCTGTGCTATCTTCTGCAACTGTTATTCTCTATCTCTTGTATTTTGTCAGTGATGCTTGTGTCTCTGATTCCTGATCTCTTTCCTAGGTTTTCTATCTCCAGAGTTGTTTCCTTTTGTGATTTCTTTATTGTTTCTATTTCCATTTTTAGATCCTGGATTGTTTTGTTCAATTTGTTCTCCTGTTTGGTTGTATTTTCCTGTAATTCCTTTAGGGATTTATGAGTTTCCTCTTTAAGAGCTCTTACTTAATGTGTTGTGACCTCCAACATGTAATCTAATAGTATTATCACCATTTTATATTTGAGACTGAATACAGGGATTTATAAATGCTGGTCAACTGTCCTTCCACTAAGTTGTTTCTCGAGTCCTATTCCAGAGTCTCTTAAATTACCCATGGAGGTCTTGAATTTGCAAACTTGTGCACTCTAAATTTGATGACCTCCCTCACATGACCTTGATAGTATAATTATCATAATGTTTATTATGTCTTTTTAGAAATATGACTAATTTTCTGGCTAATATATAATTGGCTATTAGAATATATTTTTGCAGAATATGAAATATACATTTACTTATTCAACTGATTTCATATTTTATTCCCTTAAACTGATTGCATTTCATAAATTAAATAGATTTCACCAGATATCATAGGTAAAATATTATGGAAGAAGGGATGGAAAGAGAAAGAGGAATAGAGACAGAGAGAGAGAGAGGGGGGGGGAAGGGAGAGAAAGATAGAGGGGGAGAGAGATTTTTCAGAAACCATCTCGGAGAGGAGCATAGATTAGTAGAGAGTTAACATTCTGTAGGGATTAAGAAGTCTTATATCTTACAAAGACCTAAGCTGATTTTATTTGAATTCAGTTTAATAATTTCAATTCAACTTTTTATTTCCTGGTAATGGATGAGAGTCACAAGCTGAAGAAAATTGAGAAGTGTAGACAGTAAAGACTTAGACTATGTGTGTGATGTTTTTGTTAAACTATGCTGGCTAACATTGCTGGAGAAAATACACAGGAAGTAAGGAAGATGAGAGAGAAGAACAAGACATTATTTTTCATATTTTAGCATTATATATACTGTTTACCCTTTGGGTAGCTGAATGGTACCTAGCTTAGGAAAAATATATGATCATAATATTTTCCAGAATATATATGAGATATAGTATGACCAGATTTAAAATAACCTATTTTAATATATCTAAAGTTGTCTTCCAATTCATAGCCTTTCATGAATAGAAAGACAATCTATGTAGCACTGTGGGTTGCCCATGTACCTTCATCTCCCAAGAAACAGATATAAAACTTAACCTTGAGGATTCTGTCTTCTTCAATCATTTTTCCATCATTTCTTTAAAGATGATGTCAGCCATAATACATATCTTACTTTATATCTTTCCACATGATTTTATCAGCTCCATTAAAATAGGTACCTACTGATAGCTAGTTATTTCAAGATCATTAATTTATCTTCATTGAAAATGGTGAAGGCGGTATTTGATAACTATATAACTTTTATTTTCTGTTACCTTTAAATACTAGAACTTAAGCATAAGACCCACATTTGAACTATCTTAGTGGTTTCAAAATATCCCCAAATTGGAATTGAGTCCTTTAAGGAATATTATATATATTTTGTCTTCAGTGATTAAAATAGTTGAACACTGTGTATAATTACTTTTTTCCTTAGGTCTCTTTCTGTTGTAATATTATATAAAGTCATCTTTACATTCACTGTCTTTCATGAATATCAAAACAATCTGCGTAGCACTATGGATTGCCCATGTACCAGCATCTCCCAAGAAACAGATATAAAACTTAACCTTGAGAATACTGTCTTCTTCAATCATATTTCCATCATTTCTTTAAAGATGATGTCAGCCATTATACATATCTTACTTTACTTCCTTCAACATGATTTTAACACTCCATTAAAATATTATATATTATCTATATTTTGGAATATCATATATATTTTGTCTTCAGTAATTAAAATATTTGAACACTGTGTATAATTGCTTTTTTCCTTTGGCCTCTTTCTGTTGTAATAGATGACATTTTTATAAATAAAAACCTTTTATAGAAGTTTACATACAGTATAGGTATGTAGAGATTAAAAAATTCTTAAACATTATAATCATAACATTTTCACAAATTTATTACATTATTAGAATATGTATTACAGCAGTGTATATTTTTATAGTTTGCTTACCTATTTTTATGTTAAACTTTTAGTTTCATCATGCATCTGCAATTAAAAATTTCACTCTCTTTTAGGTGAAAGATGATAGGAAACATTGTTTTCATTCTTTTAGTTACTTTTATGTGACTTGCCTCATTTAAAAACTTTTGATCCCTCAAAATAATTATAAATACTCAGAACTATAAACTCTTTATATCCTACAGAAAACACATATTTTATTATCTGTATTTTTTTATTTTTATTGGATATTTTGTTTATATTTCAGACGTTATTCCTTTACCCCGTCCCAATCCCCCGCCCTGGAACTCCCTATTCTATCCCCCCTCCTCCTGCTTCTATGAGGATGTGCCCCCTTCTACCTCCCCACTAGTAAGAACTACAATTGTATGCTAAACAATATAAAACAAATGAAAAACCTAATTGCATTTTTTTCCTTAAAAACCTAATGCAATATTGGTGGACAATAATCAGTGGAACTCCAACTATCTAGACACCTGAAACCTTAATTATATTCTTGCAAATGAGAAAGTAGCAAAGTATTTCCAGAAGCACTCTCGTATTTCACATACACACATTAGCAAATACTCATCTTAAAATATTTAAAAATGATTTTTGTAAAACTGTTAACATTTTCTGTACATAACCATCTAAAAATATCCTCTTCTCTGACTGAGATAATAAGCTAAGCATAGCTGGAATCCTAATGCAATTGTGCCTTTATGCATTTATGTTTGTTCACAGTCCATAAATCTCTGTATTAGCCATCAGTGTTTCCATTCCAGTTGAGAAATAAACAATGAGGTGTTTTAGAATAAAGAGGAGATATGCATCTTTAGTTCTTCAATCATGTGATATATGATATGTCTAATGCCATTACAATGCAAAAAAATTGTTTTCTCTATATAAAAATACACTCCTGAAATGCAGGTTGTAGACTGAAGAGTGTGATTATTTTTTCCTGGAAAAACACAGTCTATGGCTTTACTCACCAGTAGTCTTTGTCCACCCCTTTTGTAACAAACACAATATGCTTGCTGTATTATTGTCTTATTTTTAGATATTGTATTTATGATTTATGTGGACCTATAAAGGTGATATGTCAGTGAGTTGCAACAAGAATTGTAGCTATAGAATTCCGTTTTTCAATAAAATCTTTCTTGGAGGCACAGTATTTGAAACTCATAAAACCCCAAATTCCAGATATGATGAGATTCTAACTCTTCATGTCTTCTCTCGTATGTATCCCCAGAGGGTTCAGAGCTCACAACAAGGCAAGCCACTATTTAAAAATCCCCATACATGAATGTCTCATTAAGTTTATACAGAGATAATAGAAAATGTGAGTGTTTGACATTAATCACAATGTTATTTTTGTAGCAAATATTTTGAGTTATTGCTTAAGAAGTATTACTGTAAGAATTTATCTGCGTTTTACTTGTTACTCCTCATTCCATCTACTGAGGGGCACTAATACTTTTAGCAACTTTCTAGACCATTTTATAATGAGGGAATTTTAGCCTTATATATGAATAATTTCTCTGTATTAACATTCTAGGACATTTTAAAGCCAGTGTCTGAGCTAAGGAAATCTTATCCTAAAAACTGATTATGTAATGATCATGTATTATTTATAGATCCGATATTCATTTATGTATTTTACAAACTGTTATCTTCCTGACTTAAATGTAATAGCAGTGAGTAAAACAGATTCACCACACACACAGCCAGATATAATCATCACAGTGAATCCTCTGGAATCAATCTTTTAACAAAATGAGTGATGAGAATATGCCATGTAAGTTGGCCCTATTTTCTGCATTATTCTTAATTTTAAAAAGTCATGGATGTCCTTTCTGGTTTCAAAGAAGTAGTAAAGTAATGGCAGTTCCTTCTCTATGTATACATAGCATGCCTAGAACCAGGTTAAGAAGAGAACAATGTTATATGTACAGGGGATCATGTTGTTATCTAATGACATAGAGACCAGTCGTAGCGAAAAGCCCATGCTGTTACTCCATGTAAGTTACTAAGGGTTGAATCTCTCCAGAAAGGGTAGATAATTTTTCTGTTATAATTCTCATGCTGTCAGTATAGCACTTTCTATTTTGTTCCAAATACATAGGTCAAAATATTTGGACATTTTTAATATAAATGAGTGTGCTTGGAGAAATGGTGTCTCATCTTTAGAAGACTGTTAGTCAAGTACTATAACATATCCAGAAAAATTTCATCTCTGTTTTGTGAGTTCACCCTAAGATCCAGCACTAGTTAATTTCAAAGCAAAAAAAAAAAAAAAAAAAAAACAAAAACAAAACAAACAACCAAAAAAAGTTAGGATTGATCTTTGTTAAATGTGCTGCTGCTTAATCTCTTGTATTTAATTGATTACAAATATTGTACAATGGCTTTTTATTATCTCTTATACTATATTTTATATCAAATTAGCTCCTAACAAATAAAATAAAGCACATTTACAAATGAAGAATTCAGAGGCATTCATAAATTATTAAAATCTAACTTCCATTCAGAGAAATGATTTAATCCTGTGTATGTAGGTGTATATTGAAGTGGTGCTTTAGTTCAGATAGATGCAATATACTTAACTTCATTTTTGTTCTTAATTTAAGTTTTGGAAAAGTTGTTTTGCAATATTGTTTTAGCTAGGTTTTCTAATGCTATAAATATTTATCATGGTAAAGACAACTTTTATAAAGGGAAACATTTAATCTGACATTGATGAAAATTTAGAAATTTAGTCCATTGTTTTATAGTGGCACAAAGGATAGCATTCAGAGAAACATGGTGCTGGAGACATACTGGAGAGTTACACATCTGGATCAGCAGACAACAGGAAGAGATAGAAACATTGGGCCTGGCTTGAACATCTGAAACCTCAAATCCCTCTCCAGTGACACATTTTTTCCAACAAGGACACACCTACTGACAGTGACATTCCCTATTAGCCTATGGGGCCATTTTCATCTAAATCCCCACAGATACTATAGTTAATACTTTGTGAATTTAATAACATGTGTTTTACCCCCCATTACCTATTACCACTTTATTCATCTGCCATTCTTTCTCACCTATCTCTTAGATTCTTCTTTTATTTTTCTCCGTCTTTTACTACTTAACTCTGTTTATGTTACCTATCTTACATAGGAGTGCATCTGACACTGCTATGTCTGTCAACATTCCAGGTAATACATCTGAAGAAAGTGACTCCTAGCAGCTACCAAATTCTTTGCCTCCTTGGATTTTGGTAGGGCTTTATTTCCACCTTTCCCCCTATATACTGCACTTTTGTCTGCCTGGATCTTGCTCAGATTTTGTACATGCTGTCTTAGTTGCTATGAGTTCATGAGTCTATGCCCTTTTGTATCCACAAAACATTGTTTATTGATGTTATGAACCACCTCTGGCTTTTACAACCCTTCTTCACCACCTTCTGTGTGTAGCCTTGAGCTTTGTTGGAAAGAGTGTGATATGAATGTTGTATTTGGGGCTGAGCAATCTGCAGTATTCTAGTATCTATATTTTGATTAAACAGTGGGGTCTTCAGTGTGTTAACTATAATCTTCTGAAGGTGAAGTTTCTCTAATGTAGAACAAAAGAAGTTGTAGTTTATGCCCTTAGCAATATGTCATTAAGAGTCATTTTAATTCTATATTCATTTAGCAGAATATAGTATTAAATTATCTCAGAGAAGTTTTTCAAAATGACATTTGTCAATGATTGATTTATTTTGATTTAGGTTTATGTGTGATTGTCTCAGAGTTTGTGGCCATGAATGAGTGTGTATGTGTGTGTGTGTGTACATGTGTTTGTGAACATGTGTATGTCTGAGAAAAACAGAAAGATAGATGCACCAACATGCAAGTGTCAACAGAAACCAAAAATAACTTCAGAGATAGAGTTACATGTAATTGATAGCTGCCTGCTGCCTGACAGGTTCATTAAAAAACAACTACAGTCATTTGCAAGAGAAGAAAGAGCTTTTAACTAATAAAGAATCTTTTCAGCCCCCAAAGAGATGTATAGACAATGTAATTTTAAAGTATTAATTTTGAAATTTTATTTTAATTTGAGTATATGTCTTCCCAGGCCTACTTTCTTTTCATCTTTTTTTCTCCTATTAGTTTCTTTTACATTCCAATTTTTTTTCACTTTTAAATTTAGGTATAGACCGAATATCAGTAAAAATTGGTTTTGAGAAAAGTTAACATATCTGTCAGTTGACATATCTATCTATGATGAAGAAATAGTGTTATTTCTTCTTTACTGCCTGTTGGTACAATCTTGTCTACAGACAAGTTAGGGAGGAAAGGAATATTTGGCTTAAACATTTCTGTTTCAGACCATCAATGAAGGAAATCAAAGCAGAAAGTAAAGCAAGGAAAGTGTTGAGTGGTGCAGAAAGCAAAATAAATCATATAGAAGAATGTGGCTTACTGGCTTGCTTCTCTATAGCTAGGTCAGCTTGCTTTCTTATGTAACCCAAGAATATATCCCCAGGTGTTGACCATCTAGAGGTGGTCAATAGGGTCAATTCATTAGTGAATATAGAATATAGGAAATATACTATAATAGGAATAAGAACTTGAATAGGATTCAAGTTACTCAAAAATTCATTGCTCAATAAGAGGGAATATAGAGATTGGAGGAAAAAGTGATATCAAAATATTAATTGAGAGCTTGCCTTAAGAAGTGGCTCCCTTTCCACACTTCACAAACTTCTATGGAAGTAAGTCATTCTGTATCTCAATTATACGTATTTTTACAGATACTATTCTCATTGAATCATCAAAAACTTATATGAACGACACTGTAACAAAATTAAATCTATATAATGTTTCTTAAGCATGATGCCTCCTCTTTCATCTTTTTGGAGTCTTGTCATGTATCCTAGGTTGGTGTTGAACCAGAGATCTCCTCCAGACCTGTAGCACTATAAGTGTGTATCATGTTCCCAGGTCTTACACAATTCTTTAAAAGGTCATTATGAAAACAATATTCAAGTGACAAATTGTCATAATAAATTTGAAACCCAAATAACACATACCTGCACTTTGCTTGTCCTTCACTTCTTCCATGAACATGTGTTTACTCAAGCATGTATGCATGGAAAGCTATCAGTGCCAGGAGTATAATCAACATTATTACTACTATACAGTTCATTATTATCTATAATTTACTTTTATTAAAATTCTCATTTTCTTGGAAATTTATTTTTATTAAAGATATCATATGCATTAATAAAAATGTATTTATTAGTTTATGTAAACACAATATCTTTCTGTAAAACTTTTCTTATTAACCCTGATTATTCTTTAAAAACATCTTTTTGACAAAGAAACAACTAGTTTCTTTGTATTTTGTGTCAATGTCAATAATTTCTGGATCAATCCATCATGATAATGGATTTTGTCATAGTATGGTTAAATGAAGAAGTAATTTCTTCTGTTGTAAATGTGGCTTTAGATGTGGAAGCCTCAAACTTCATATTTATTTATTTATCCAGGAATATGCCACTTTATAGCTCATTACATTTACAATGCTAAAATGTGTAGTATGTCAAGTTGTCACAAATTTATTAACATTTTTGCTGCTTATTTTCCAGTAATACTGTTGATTATCGACAACTTCATAATTTAGAAAATATTTCTCCTCATTTTTTCTTGGGAAAAATAGGTTTGGCTTTGCTGGTTTTTGCTGTTGTTCTTATAGAAGTAAGATACATATATTCTAGTAAGTATATATTTATTCTAGTAATGATTCTTTACTTTTGGTTTATGTATATATGCAACCGTAATGCCAACTAGGAATCATTTCTTTTTTCATACAAACATGGTGTGTCCTCTGAATTCTAGGAGTTTGATAATGGTCAAATATTTACATGAATGATGTTAAAAACATTATAGGAAGTGTACTTTCAAACATTATAGATAAATCACAACTAAATAATTATTGAAACTAAATTATCTGGAGGAAAAACCTCATGGAGATAGGGTTCACTTTCAGTCACTCATTGCTTGAGATGCTGTTTATATTGAATGTTGAAGGAGGAGGATAATAAAAAAGACAATAAAATTTACCAGCTTGGAAAGAAGTGGCATTTGAAATGTCTGTGGTTTGAAGAAAAAGATAATCTGTGCATTCAAGAAACTTATGCTAAGATAAGGTATTAAATTATGCATTTTTATGTAGGATCCTTCAACATTGTTATGCATATAATATGAAAAGACTCTATCATGAATACTGACTCATCCAGCAATTCTGTATAATTGTCATAAAATCAATAAGAAGCAATGATCCACTACAATCTAGTTTAGACAAAATGTCAAGACAGTTATCCAAGGAGTAAAACTCGAGATAATTTTTAAATGTTATGGTCAATACCAGACGTCTTCTGATAAACTTCTTTTAATCACTAAAAATTATTCTGAACTATTTTGAATACAGAAATTCTTTCCACAAGTTTGGACTTGTCAGTAAATAGTTCGCTTTCTTTGCACATGCTTAGAAATAAGTCAGGTTTTTAAAATGATAAAAAACATCAAGGATATACTACTGGTGAGTAAATCAGTATTTAGGAATCTTTGGAGTTTATCTTGTATCATATTCTGCTCTTTTCACATATAATACTGCCAGAAAAATTGTTCATGTCATTCACATAGTTCTAATTGCATTTTGTTAGAAAATAATCCTTGCTTTTCTTTCTCATTACTGGTTAGATTGCTTTCACTTTATTGTGCTTAAAAATAGTAGGTGTTTCTCAGTCAAAATACACAGATTTATAAGTGTAATAAATCACTGAGCAAAGTACCTTTACAGAATTTATAGTAATGTCAATTTATTTCTCCCGGTAGCTAGAGTGACTCCTAGGTTGCATATTTTGTTCAACAGGAAGATTTCCTCTTGTCTATGTCCTTACAGTAAAACATCCCACTACAATCTTTTTTCCTCTTTTTTCATAACTTGTTCTCTATACTATTTCAAGCATAGACCATTCTTCTATTTGTATTTGGCATCCAGGTGTGCTCCCATTTCAAGGCTTATATCCTTTTTCATAAGTCTTTAGCATTCATCTTAGCAACAACCCATTGACTCAGATATCAACATCCAAATATTTTCACAAATGACTCTTATTTTATAAGTCTGCCCTGAGCAGCATAAACAAACATGTAGTTCCTTCTGCTTTTTTTCTCTATCCCATGTTATAGCTTCTTTCCTTAGCCCAATTTATTTTAATAATAGTTTTCATATACACATAGTTGATTATTGAATTTACCTTTGAGAAGAAAAAGGATGCTTTCAATTTAATTCTGCAAATCATTAATGGTTTTTAAAACTCAAATGACCTATCAGAAAATTTAGAATACTTATCAAGTATTGAGTTAACATAGTACTTTATTTGATACACCATTGATTGAGATATAAAATCCCAAAGAACATTCTGTAGTTTTTAATTGCAACATTAATCACTTTACAAGTTATATTTCTGTGAAGAGTTCAGCTGAAATCTACTCTCTCAACGAATCTCAAGTACTCATGGTATTGTTATTAATTTTAGTCATTATGTTGACCATTAGGTATTTTGTTCTTATTTACCTTTTAACCAAAATTTATAGCCTTTTCCCAATATTTCCTCCTTTGTCCTCCTCCATTTTATCCCCTACTAGATTTTTGTCACAGTTTTTTTTTTTCCATTATAAATGTTATCTATACAAATTAGACTGAGCAGAGTTAATTATACTTTGTCCTATTTATTTTAGGTATCTCAATGTCCTTTATTTCCATCCATGAGTCACTGATCACTGCATTCCTTTGTGTGTGTGTGTGTGTGTGTGTGTGTGTGTGTATCTCATGTCTATAGAATGTGAGGAAAACATCTTTTATTGATATTTTATTTACATTTCAGATGTAATGCCCTCTCCTCATTTTCTTCCCAACCAGAAACACTCCTAGTCCATCCCCCCTCCTCCTGCTTCTATGAGTATGTGCACACACCCACCCACCCACTCCCACCTACCCGCCTTCCAATTCCCCCATACTGTGTCATCCAACCTTCACTAGAACAAGGGCATCCTCTCCCACATATGCCCAAAAAGGTCATCCACCCCTACATATACAGCTGGAGCCATGGGTTTAGACCTTGGGAGCTCTGGTTGGTTGGTATTGTTTCTCAAGCCATGGGGCCGCAAACCGTTTCAGCTCCTTCAATCTTCTTCTCCATTGGGAACCCAATGATCAGTTCAGTGGTTGACTGAGAGCATCTGCTTATGTATATGTGAGGCTCTTGGAGACCTCGAAGGAGACAGCAATACCAGGCTCCTGTCAGCATGCACTTCCTGGCATCCACATAAGAGTCTACCTTTTGTGACTACACATGGGATGGATATCCAGGTGGAACAGTCTCCAGACGACCCCTCCTTCAGTATCTGTCCCATACTTTGTCTCCATATTTTCTTCCATGATTATATTATTACTCTTTCTAAGAATTATCGAATCACCCACACCCCCCACCACACCCACTTTGGTCTTCCTTCTTCATCAGTGTCATGTGGAAAAAATATATATATATATATTCAGCTTATATATAAACCAGTAGATTTTCATAATGTATTCTTACATATTCTTACTTTTGGAGAACAAGTCTATCTGAACTGCCTCCCTTTAAAATTGTTGGCAGAATTGCCTCACCTGTTGATTTATGTCTTCAAACATATGTGGATTTTTGCTTCAACTTTTCCTTACCTATGTTAAACTTGCATTACTTGTGGAATCCAGGTACTTAGAAGTGATCCATTGTAGGTTAATTCTTTGAGAGTATGAATTTAGTGAAATACAAGCAGAATGACAGAAAATAGAAAACTTGGATTTTAAAAAGCATCTTAATTTTTTTTTTACTTTTGGCTTTTCCTTTCCTATAAATCTGAAATTATTATTTATTAACTATTAAATATATAGTTTAAGAACATAGTTTCCCTTCATGTATTAATATTTTGCTCATGAATGGAAATAATTGAGGTTATGGAAGTAGTCTCATTTTTCAGGAAAATTTCAGATTCAACATCATTCTTTAAAGAACTAGAAAAGTAAAAAAAGTATATAGAATTTATATGTAACCAGAAACAACTTCAAAACCAAAACTCACAAGGAGTAATGAGAAATCTGGAGGCAACACATTACTTTCCAAAATGTACTACAGATACATGACAATCAAAGCAGCATGGTACTGACATAAATTCAAGAGAAAACAGCTATTGCTCAAAATGCTTCTTGCCTCAGAAACTGAAAATTTGCCAGACATTGAAAGTAGGTTAATGTTTTGCCCTTAAAATATTTAAAATTGCATTCCTAATCTGTTACCTACTGTGTACCCAGTACTATTTAGTTTTACTTGTCCTTAAGAAAGCAATCTTATAAAACTTAAAATGCCTTGGACTTCACATGTAATCAACTGTTAAAACCTGTGCATTACTTTAATCTTAAACTATATTGTACTGTTCAATGCCTCTAAGATAAAATACGGTGATTGTGTGCATGTATTGTGTGATGTGTATTTGTGAGTGTGTGTGTGTGTGTGTGTGTGTGTTGGCTAGTATTTTCTAAGAGTTTAAACAGAAAAAAGGCAATCTTAAATATAAACAAACAAACAAAAAGTCCAATTATGTCATAAGTATAAGAAACAACATGAGGAAACTGGATGATAGCATCTATGGTTTTAAATGCTATTCTGCATAACTTAGGATTTAAATTGCAGCATCTTTATATGTAAAAATGTTAAATATTCCTGTATAAAAGCATTCCTCATTCATTAACTGAACCATGATTTTTATGGTGTTCAAATAATATAGAATGAAGTCCTCTGTTAGGAGCACAGAGATATTAGGGCCGCACAGAAGACAGAAAACAAGTATGTCAAACCAAAGACTATGCCTATATGAGAGAAAACAGCAAAGAAACTAAAAATTTTAATCTAGGTACACTCTGGTACAAAACTGACTCAGAAAAATGAAGACTCATTGTTGTTGTTGTTGTTGTTGTTATTGTTATTGAATATGGTATTAGAGCAAAACAGACATATCAATAAGTAAATAATACAGAAATCACTACAGCCAAACACTGAAGAATGTGCCCCAGATCTCTAGTGATTCTATACACATAGCCTCAAAAAAAAAAACCTTAATGAAAGAAGCTAACTACAAAAACCCAAACAACCCAAACCAAAATGGGGTATAGAAATAAACAGAGAATTCATAACAGAGCAATCTTGAATGTCAGAGAAGCACCTAAAAAATTTTCAAAGTCTTTAGTGATCAGAGAAATGCAAATCAAAACAACGCTGAGATCCCATCTAATACTAATCAGAATGGCTAAGATCAAAACCTCCTGTGACAACAAATGTTTTCAAAGAAGTGGAGAAAGAGAAAGACTCCTTCAATGCTGATGGGATTGCAAACTGGTACAACCACTATGAAAATCAACCTGTAGGTTCCTCAGAAAATTGGGAATAGATCTACTTGAAGATCCAGCTATACCACTCTTGGGAATATAACCAAATGACGCTCTACCATGCCACAGGGACACATGTTCTACTATGTTCATAGTGACCTTATCTGTGGTAGCCAGAAGATAGAAAGAACCCAGATGTCCCAAATCAGGAGAATGGATACAGAAAACGTGGTTGGTTCATTTACATAAGGAAATACTACTTAGCTATTAAGAATAAGGACATCCTGAGTTTTGTAGGCAAATGGATGGAACTAGAAAATATCCTTAGTGAGGTAACTCAGATCCCAAAGGGCGTGCATGGTATGTAGTCACCAATAAGTGGATATTAGCCAAATAAATAAATAAATAAAGTAAGTAAGTAAATAAGTAAGTAAGTAAGTACAGAATACCCAAGGTACAGTTCCCATAACTTAAAAAGGTCAATAAGCTGAAGGGCCTAAGTGAGAATGCCTCAGTCCCACTTGGGAGAAAGAAGAAAGCAATCACAAGTGGAGAGGAAAGTAGAGACCTGGGATGGAAAGTGGACAGGGGGTGGGGCACAGAGGAGAACCTGATCTGGTACTGGGTGAGGGAAAAGGACTGAAGCCCTGATATCCAGCAAAAGGAATGGAAACAGTCAACTTCTTGAGGTAGGAGGTTGAGTGGACTCTCCAGAATGCACTAGAGACCTGGGAGGTGCGAGACTTCAGGACTCAAAGGGAAGGACCTTAGATGAAACACAGGACAGTAGGGATAGAAAACTTATAGAGCCTACATCCAGCAGGAAGACTGGGCATCAAATGAGGGACGTGGTTTCTATTTCACAATCGAAGCTCTGACCCATAATTGTTCCTGTCTGAAAAAATTACGGGGATGGAAATAGAGAGGATCCTGAGGAAAAGATGATCCAGCCACAGGCCCAAAGTGGGATCCAGCTCAAAGGGAGGTTCCAAGACCTGACAATGTTACTGAGGCTATGGATCACTAGCAGAAAGGGACCTAGCATGGCCACACTCCAGAAGAAGACCCAACAAGCAGCTGAAAGAGTCAGATGCAGATATTTGTACCCAAACAATGGACAGAAACTGCTGACCCCTGTGGTTGAATTAGGGAAAAGCTGAAAGAAGCTGAGGAGAAGGGCAACCCTATAGGAGACCAGCAGGGTCAATTAATTTAACCCCCTAGATCTCTCAAACACTGGACCACCAAATCGGCAGCAAACACCAGGTGATATGAAGCCCCCAACACATATACAGCAGAGGACTGCTGGATCTGTGTTCTATCAAATGATGCACCTATACCTGAAGAGACTAAAGGCACCAAGAAGTTTAGAGGTCAGGTGGGGTGGTGGGTGGGTGGTGGCAACACCCTTGTGGAGACTGGGGGGTGGGGAGTATGTATGGGATGTAGAACAGTTGGAGGGTAGACTGAGGGTGGGATAAAATCTGTAGTTTAAAAAAATAAATAAATAAAAATCTAAAAGATTCAAAGTTAAGATATCTGTAGAAGAAAATAACTGGATAATCCTAAATTACATTGTTCTGATCTACGCTTTGCTTTTCCTCCTCTTTTGAACAAACCTCAAAAATTGAAGAACGACTGAACCCCAGTCATGGGGTCATGTAGGCTAATTGCCGACCTTCACCTCTCCTTAAGCTCCATCAAATTCAGTCAGATAACCTGCTGCTGCCTCGATTTCCTCCCAACTCCAATCCCTGTTCTTTCTCCACTGAATCTGCAGATCTTCTTCTCTTAACCCATTACCTCCATCTCCAACATGCAGACCTTGGAACCAGCAGGCCACTACAACCAACAGAGCAGGTATATTAACTGTCCCATCACTAACTCTTCATCAGAATCCCTCTATGTCCTTCCTCTTTGCCTTCTTCTCTAGTGGATCTCAGAGATCTTCCCTCAAACTAATTTTATTCCTCTCATTGCTTTATCCTAGCCTCTGTCACCAACAGATATTCCTGGGTAATAGGCCAGTTTGAATAATGAAAAAGATAAGCTTATTGTGCCCAATTCCTGAACCCGAAAAGACCATCAAGGAGCTGATGTCAATGCAGTCTCACTAGGGTCTTTATTCAAGCTCATGCTTGAGCAACAATGCTGTTTCTGATGCAGCAGAATGGGAAGGTAAAGCCCCAAGTTCTCAGTGGGACAATGAAAATGACAAGCAAGCAATGGGGTTTCTACCATGGCACACATCTGATTAGGGAGGTATTATGGAATTTCATTGTCCTTTAATAATTGACTGATATTGGAGCCAAACAATAAACATAACGTTTGCTTTCCTCCCTATTGATGGTTGTTAAAAAGTGAAGTGCCAGGGGCAGGCTTCTAACCTGGAAACTGGTGCTAAATGCAGGTTTGTTGGTGAATAACCTGAAAACTGGTCCTGTAGAGTTCAACCTTAGGTTATTTTCCTTAAGATGGAGTCTCAACCCAAGATCTGGTCTCTCAATCTAACTTTAGACTTTGATCTTTCCCTCTGTTTCTGCAAGTTTGATCTGTTATCTTCCCCAGTTCTGTTGCAGACTCCTACCTCCACACTCTGGACTCATTCCCCTAGGAGTAAGGAGCTTTTGATAAAATGTCCTCCTTCCTTTATTCTATAAACCCCTTCACTACTACCTAATCCACCTCTGTTCCTAAGTGTCCATGCCTAATACATAGTTCTAAATTTTTGTGCAACCTGAACATCACATCTATCCGAATGCCAGAAGAATTTTCTACCAGACAACATACAGTCACCACATTTTCCTGAGAACCTGAGATGGATACAGAAACCAAGGAAGAAAACATCTCCCAACACAGTCAAGACCTAATGTAAGCACACAGAATTACAATCTCAATATCAAATGTCTAGACATGAGCGTAAAATATAATAAGTAACAACAAGGACAAAATTTCTCAAAAGGGCTAACCAATCTTAAGGTGGCAGACCTTCAAAATCTTAACAATGCTGAAGCATAAATTAAGGACTTGTACATTATGAATGTGATAAATGTTCTTAAAGAAGAAATGAATACATTCCTAAAGAAATATATAAAAACACAAACATTGGATGAATGTAAGTAAAACAGTTCAAGACCCTAAAGTGAAGATAGGATCAATTTTTGTTTGTTTGTTTGTTTGTTTTTGTTTTTTTTGTTTTTCTTTTTTTTTTTTAATTTTTTTATTGGATGTTTTATTTACATTTCATATGTTGTCCCCTTACCCCATCCCCCACCCACCCAGGAACCCCCAATCCCCTCACCCCTCCTCCTTCTTCTTTGTGGATGTAACCTCTATCTACCCCCCCACTCCCACCTCCCCACCCTCAAAACTCCCACCCCCTGGGGCGTCCAGCCTTCATGAGGTCAAGGATCTCATCTTCCACCTGTGCCCAGCAGGGCCCTCCACTCTTCTATATTCAGCTAAAGCCCTGGATCCCTCCATAAGTGCTCCCAGGCTGGTGGTTTAGACCCTGGGAGCTGTGGTTGGTTGGTATTGTTGCTCTCCTCATGGGACCACAAATCCTTTCAGCTCCTTCAGTCTTCACTCTAACTCCTCCACTGAGAACCCCATGATCACTTCAATGGCTAGTTGTGAGCATCTGCCTCTGAATATGTCAGACTCTTGAAGACCTCTGAGGAGACATCCATATCAGGCTCTTATCAGCATGCACTTCCTGACTTCCACATCAGCATCTACCTTTGGTGACTGCACATGGGATGGATACTCAGGTGGAAAGGTCTTCAGACGGCCCCTCCTTCAGTTTTTGTCCCTCGCTTTGTCTACATATTTGCTCCCTTGAGTATTTTGTTGCTCCTTCTAAGAAGGACCGAATCACCCCCACTTGGTCTTCATTCTTTATGGACTTCATGTGGCCTGTGAGTTGCATCTTGGGCATTTCAAGGTTCTGGGCTAATATCCAATAATCAGTGAGTGAATACCATGTGTGTTCTTTTGTGATTGGCTTACCTCACTCAGGATGATAATTTCTAGTTCCATCCATTTACCTAGGAACCTCTCAAATTCATTGTTTTTAATAGCTGAGTAATACTCCATTGTGTAAATATACCACATTTTTTTAATCCATTCCTCAGTTGAAGGACATCTGGGTTCTTTCCAGCTCCTGGCTATTATAAATAAGGCTGCTATGAACATAGTTGAGCATATGTCCTTATTATATGTTCGAGCATCTTCTGGGTATATGCCTAGGAGTGGTATAGCTGGATCCTCGGGTAATGCTATGTCCAATTTTCTGAGGAACCGCCAGACTGATTTCCAAAGTGGTTGCACCATCTTGCAGTCCCACCAACAATGGAGGAGTGTTCCTCTTTCTCCACACCCTCGCCAGCATCTACTATCACCTGAGTTTTTAATCTTAGCCATTCTGACTGGTGTGAGATGGAATCTCAGGGTTGTTTTGATTTGCATTTCCCTGACGACTAAGGATGCCGAGCATTTCTTTAGGTGCTTCTCGGCCATTCGAGTTTCTTCTGTTGAAAATTCTTTGTTAAGCTCTATACCCCATTTTTTAATAGGGTAATTTGGTTGTCTGGAGTCTAATTTCTTGAGTTCTTTGTATATATTGGATATTAGCCCTCTATCAGATGAAGGATTGGTAAAGATCTTTTCCCAATTTGTTGGTTGTCGTTTTGTCCTATTGACAGTGTCCTTTGCCTTACAGAAACTTTGCAATTTTATGAAGTCCCATTTGTCAATTCTCGATCTTAGAGCATATGCCATTGGAGTTCTGTTCAGGAACTTTTCCCCTGTGCCCAAGTATTCGAGGCTTTTCCCCACCTTCTCTTCTATTAGTTTCAGTGTATCTGGTTTTATGTGGAGGTCCTTTATCCACTTAGATTTGAGCTTTGTACAAGGGGATAAGAATGGATCAATTTTCATTCTTCTACATGTTGTCCTCCAGTTGAACCAGCACCATTTGTTGAAAATGCTGTCCTTTTTCCACTGGACAGTTTTAGCTCCTTTGTCAAAGATCAAGTGACCATAGGAGTGTGGGTTCATTTCTGGGTCTTCAATTCTATTCCATTGATCTTCCTGTCTGTCTCTGTACCAATACCAGGTAGTTTTTATCACTATTGCTCTGTAGTACAGCTTGAGGTCAGGGATGGTGATTCCTCCCGAAGTTCTTTTATTGTTGAAAATAGTTTTCGCTATCCTGGGTTTTTTGTTATTCCATACGAATTTGAGAATTTCCTTTTCTAATTCTGTGAAGAATTGAGTTGGGATTTTAATGGGGATTGCATTGAATCTGTAGATTGCTTTTGGCAAGATGGCCATTTTTATTATATTAATCCTGCCAATCCATGAGCATGGGAGATCTTTCCATCTTCTGAGATCTTCTTCAATTTCTTTCTTCAGAGACTTGAAGTTCTTGTCATACAGGTCTTTCACTTGCTTGGTTAGATTCACACCAAGGTATTTTATATTATTTGCAACTATTGTGAAGGGTGTCATTTCCCTAATTTCTTTTTCAGTCTGTTTATCTTTCATGTAGAGGAAGGCTACTGATTTGTTTGAGTTGATTTTATAACCAGACACTTTGCTGAAGTTGTTTATCAGGTTTAGGAGTTCTCTGGTGGAAGTTTGGGGGTCACTTAAGTATACTATCATATCATCTGCAAATAGCGATATTTTGACTTCTTCCTTTCCTATTTGTATCCCTTTGACTTCTTTTTGTTGTCTAATTGCTCTGGCTAAGACTTCCAGTACTATATTGAATAGGTAGGGGGAGAGTGGGCAGCCTTGTCTAGTCCCTGATCTTAGTGGGATTGCTTCAAGTTTCTCTCCATTTAGCTTGATGTTGGCTACTGGTTTGCTGTAAATTGCTTTTACTATGTTTAGGTAGGGGCCTTGAATTCCTAATCTTTCCAAGACTTTTATCATGAAGGGATGTTGAATTTTGTCAAATGCTTTCTCAGCATCTAGTGAGATAATCATATGGTTTTTTTCTTTAAGTTTGTTTATATAGTGGATTACATTGATGGATTTCCGAATATTGAACCATCCCTGCATTCCTGGGATAAAACCTACTTGATCATGATGGATGATTGTTTTGATGTGGTCTTGGATTCGGTTTGCTAGAATTTTATTGAGTATTTTTGCATCGATGTTCATAAGGGAGATTGGTCTGAAGTTCTCTTTCTTTGTCGGGTCCTTGTGGGGTTTGGGTATGAGTGTAATTGTAGCTTCATAGAACGAATTGGGTAGTGTTCCTTCTGTCTCTATTTTGTGGAATAGTTTGAAGAGAATTGGTATTAGGTCTTCCTTGAAGGTCTGATAGAATTCAGCACTAAAACCATCTGGTCCTGGGCTTTTTTTAGTGGGGAGGCTTTTGATGACTGCTGCTATTTCCTGAGGGGTTATGGGACTATTTAGATGGTTTATCTGCTCCTGGTTTAACTTCGGTACCTGGTATCTGTCTAGGAAATTGTCCATTTCATCCAGGTTTTCC
>NW_021604565.1:23079122-23127021 GCF_004785775.1 Grammomys surdaster | reverse complement strand
CATTGTGTCCTGGATTTCCTGGATGTTTTGAGTTAGGAGTTTTTTGCGTTTTTCATTTTCTTTGACAACTGTGTCAATATTTTCCACCGTATCTTCTGCATTTGAGATTCTCTCTTCTATCTCTTGTATTCGGTTGGTGATGCTTGCGTCTGTGACTCCTGATCTCTTTCTTAGGTTTTCTATCTCCATGGTTGTCTCCCTTTGAATTTTCTTTATTGTTTCTATTTCCAGTTTCAGATCCTGAATGTTTTTGTTTAATTCCTTCTTTGTGTTTTCTTGCATTTCTTTAAGGGATTTCTGTGATTCCTCTTTAAGGGCTTCTATCTGTTTACTTGTACTCTCCTGTATTTCTTTAAGGGAGTTACTTAATTCCTTCTTATAATCCTCTATCATCATCATGAGAAGTGATTTTAATTCTGAATCCTGCTTTTCAGGTGTGAAGGGGTGTTCAGGGCTTGCTATATTGGGAGAACTGGGCACTGGTGATGCCAAGAAACTTTGGTTTCTGTTGCTTATGTTCTTGCGCTTGCCTTTCGCCATCTGGGTAACTCTAGTGGTACCTGCCCTCTCTGTGTAAGATTGGAATCTGTATTTCCAGTTATCTTGCTTATTGCAGAGCTCCTCGGAGTCCAGAGGTCTCTGTGGTCTTATGCCCCTAATCTCCCGGGTGGAAGAACTCCTGGGACTCAGGCCACCTCTTGGATCTGGTAATCCTTCTGTTCTGAGTGCAGTGGCTCCTCGGCTGCTCTGAGTGCAGTGGGTTCTCGATGACTCAGGATTCAGTTTCTCCACAGGACAGGAGCAGACCGACTCTGTGTCTGCTCCAGTCCAAGGGACCAGGCAGGGGCCGAAGGGACGTGGAATTCCGGAGGGGCGGGGTTTGGGTAGCTGCTGTGCCCTGGATGTCCCTGGCTCCCAGATGTATTTCTGGGGCTTAGGGAGTGAGATGGAGTTCTTACCAGCTGCTCTGAGTGCAGTGGCTCCTGGATGACTCAGGATTCAGTTTCTCCACAGGACAGGAGCAGACCGACTCTGTGTCTGCTCCAGTCCAAGGGACCAGGCAGGGGCCGAAGGGAAGTGGCAGGATCAATTTTTAAAAAGAAGAAAATTGTGAAAATTAATAAACAGTATCTCAGGGCTATGCCTCACCAACTAAATAAAAAAAAATGAAAAAGATAATAAAAAGCATTGAAAACAAAGTAGAAGAAATGATCATATCATTTATATAAAATGTCAAATTTATAAATCTCTAGGCACAAATCATAAAGGTAATCTGAGCCCCTATAAAAACTTAATCTAAGAATAATAAGAGTGTAGAAAAGAGAAGAAAGTCAGGCCAAGGGCATAGAAAATATTTCAATAAAATCACAGTAAATGCAAGTAAAGAACAGAGCAACAAATACACTTGTCCAGAAAAGAAAGTTCACTTGTCACATAACAATCAAATCAAATCAAATCAAATCAGAACAAATAGAATACATAATGAATATTAAAAGCTGTAGAGGAAAACACCAAGTAACAAATAAAGGCAGAACAATTAGAGTAACTCCTGACTTCCTAAGGGAGAGTCTAAAAGCCAGAAAGACCTAGACAAATGTCCTACAGACTCTGAAAGACTGCAGATGTCATTCCAGGCTGCTATACCTTGCAAAACTTTCAATTAAAATAGATGAATAAAATAAGATATTCTGTGGCAAATGTAAATTTAAGTATTATCTATCTACAAATCTAATCCTACAGAGTGCTAGAAGGAAAAATCCAACTTTATAGATTAATTATAGTGATTAAAAATTGTAGATCAGGAAATCAATAGAGGAAAAAAACACACACAGAGAGACATACACACACCCACACCCACCCACACACACACCCATACACAAACAGTAAAGTCAGGAGTCAACAACTCAACTCATTTTTATCAATGTAGCAGAATGAATGTCAATACAAGATCTAGCCATCTTCTGTATGCAAGAAACAAACCTCAACATCAGAATATGTGTTACTTTAGGAAAATGATTGGAAAAAAGATATTCTGAGCAAATACACCTAAGACACATGTTGATGTAGCCATTTTATTATCTGAAAATAAACATTTCAAACTGAAACAAATCAAAAGAGATGGAGTAGGAAAATTTATACTCATCAAAGTAAAAACTCATAAAGGTGATATTTAAATTCTTATCATCTATACATCAAACATAAGGAGGCCACAGATGTAAAAAAATATATATAATAGATCTCAATTACATACCGACACACACACTTACTCATAGTGGTAGGCAGGAATCTAGAGAAACAAAAAAAAACAAAACAAAACAAAACAAATTAGTAGCAAGCAAACCATAAAAAAACCCTATAGACATACAGGAGATTTATAAAAAAAATGAGCATAATATATTCATAGAAAATTTTATTTGACAACAAAAGAATATACCTACGTCTTAGTCCCTCATGAAACTTTCTCCAAAATTGTCCACAAACACTCAACAGAAAAAAAAAATGTGTAAATAATACCCACCATTCTATTGACCACCAAAGATTAATGCTAGATATAACAAGAACAGAAAGTATTACAAACTCATATAAAATGAATAATTTACTCATGATTTTAAAAAAAATGGGTAAGAAATTAAAGACTTTCTAAAACTAAATGACAATAAAAACAGAGCATACATAAACATATGTGGCAAAATGAGGATGGTTCTAAGAGGCAAAGTAATAGCACTAATTGCTTATATAAAAGGTTTATCTCATACTAGTAACTAAACAACACACATGACAGCTCTAAAACAATAGGAAAAATATCATACACAAAATATCCAAATAGCAAGAAATCATCAAACTCAACCTAAGCTTAATATAATAGAAACAAACAAATAATAGCAAGACAAAATATCAACAAAAATTAGTTAATTCTAGAATGATAAAGCAGGAGTGGGTGAGTGAGTGGAATGTCTCATAGAGACAAATGGGCAGAGGGTTTGCAGGGGGGAAACCAGGAGTGAGGAAATTGTTTGAAATGTAACTGAGTAAAATGATTAATAAAAAGAATTGGTTCTTTGAAAATATCAATAAAATCTAAAACCATTATACAAACTGATTAAAATGTAGAATGAGAATATTCAAATTAAAAAAATGGAAATGAAAAGAAGGGCATAAAAATAAACACTGAGGAAATGAAGAGAAACCTTATAACCTTTGAAAACCCGTACTCCAAAGACTTTAATAATTTAAAAGAAAAAGATAATTTTCTTGATTCATACTACTAACCAAACATACATCAAAATAAGATAAGCAATTTAAAAAGGCGACAACCTAGTGCAGAATTCTGTCATTTTCAAGGAAGACCTAAGAACAATTCTCTACAAATTGTTCTACAACATAGAAACAGAAGGAACACAACCTAATTCATTCTATGATGCCACAATTACGCTCATACCTAAACTAGACAAAGACACAACAGAGAAAGAGAACTACAGACCAATCTCCCTTATGAATACCAATGCAAAAATACTCAATAAAATTCTCTCAAACCAAATCCAAGAACACATAAAAAGAATTATCCATCATGATCAAGTAGGCTTAATTCCAGCAATGTAGAGATGGTTCAATATATGGAAATCCATCAATGAAATCTACTATATAATCAAACTCAAAGGGAAAAAAAACACATGATCATCTCACTAGATGCTGAGAAACCATTTGACAAAATTCCAATATCCCTTCATGGTAAAAGTCCTAGAAGGATCAGGAATTCAAGGCCCATGCCTAAACATAGTAAAAACAATATGTAGCAAGCCAGTAGCCAACATCAAGCTAAATGGAAAGAAACTTGAAGCAATACCACTAAAATCAAGGACTAGACAAGGTTCCCCACTCTCTCCCTACCTATTCAATACAGTATTGGAAGTCCTAGCAATTAGATAGCAAAAGGAAGTCAAAGTGATACAAATAGGAAAGGAAGAAGGCAAATTATCACTATTTGCAGATGATATCATAGTATACTTAAGTGACCCTAAAACTTCCACCAGAAAACTCCTTTCCCTGATAAACAACTTCAGCAAAGTGGCTGGATATAAAATCAACTCAAACAAATCAATTGTTGTTCTCTACTCAAAGGATAAACAGGCCAAGAAAGAAATTAGGGAGATAACACCCTTCACAATAGTCACAAATAATATAAAATATCTTGGTGTGAATCTAATCAAGCAAGTTAAAGATCTGCATGACAAGAACTTTAAGTCTCTGAAGAAAGAAAATGAAGATTACAAAAGACAAAACATCTCCCATGCTCATGGATTGGCAGGATTAATATAGTAAAAATGGCCATTTTGTCAAATCAATCTACAGATTCAATGCAACCCTAATCAAAATTCCAACTCAATTCTTCATAGAGATAGACAGAGAAATTTGCAAATTCATTTGCAATAACAAAAAAACCCAGAAGAGCAAAAACTATTCTAAACAACAAAAAGAATTTCTGGGGGAAATCACCATCCCTGACCTAAAGCTTTACTATAGAGCAATAGTGATAAAAACTGCATGGTATTGGTACAGAGACAGGCAGGAAGATCAATGGAAAAGAATTGAAGACCTAGAAAGTAACCCACACTCCTATGGTCACTTGATCTTTGACAAAATAGCCAAAACCCTCCAGTAGAAAAAGGACAGCATTTTCAACAAATAGTGCTGGTTGAACTGGAGGTCAGCATTTAGAAAAATGCAAATCAATCCATTCTTTTCTCCTTGTATAAAGCTCAAGTACAAATGGATAAAAGACTATCACATAAAACCAGATACACTGAAAGTAATAGAACAGAAGGTGCAGAAGATCCTTGAATATTTGTGTACAAGGGAAAAGTTTCTGAACAGAACACCAATGGCTTATGCTCTAAGATCAAGAAGTGACAAATGGGACCTCATAAAATTGCAAAGCTTCTATAAAGCAAAGGACATTGACAATAGGGCAAAACAGCAACGAAAAGATTGAGAAAAGATCTTTACCAATTTTACATCGGATAGAGGACTAGAATCCATTTTAAACAAAGAACTCAATAAATTAGACCCAGATAACCAAATAACCCTATTAAAAATGGGGTACCGTAGTAAACAAAGAATACTCAACTGAGGAAACACAAATGGCTGAGAAGCCCCTACAGAAATGTTTAACCTCCTTAGTCTTCAGGGAAATGAAAATCAAAACAACCCTGAGATTCCAACTAACACCAGTCAGAATGGCTAAGATCAAAAACTCAGGTGATAGCAGATGCTGATGAGGAAGTGGAAAAAGAGGATCACTCCTTCATTGTTGATGGGATTGCAATCTGATACAACCATTCTGGAAATCAGTCTGGTGGTTGCTCAGAAAATTAGACATAGTATTACCTGAGAACCCAGCTATACTAATCTTGGGAATGTATCAAACGATACTCCAACATATAACAAGGAAACATGCTCCACTATGTTCAAAGGATGCTTATCTATAATAACCATAAGCTGGAAAAAATCCAGATGATCTTCGACAGAGGAATTGATACAGAAAATGTGGTACATTTACACAATGGAGTACTACTCAGCTATTAAAAACAATGAATTCCAATTCTTAGGCAAATGGATGGAAACACATATATCATCCTGAGTGAGGTAACCCGTCACAAAAGAAGACACATGGTATGCACTTATTGACAAGCCCAAAAGCTCACAATACCCAAGATATAATGCACAGACCACATGAAGCTCAAGAAGAAGAAAGAACAAAGTATGGGCACTTGGGTCCTTCTTAGAAGGAGTAACAGAATACTCACAGGAGCAAATATGAAACAATGTGTGGAGCAGAGACTGGAGGAGGAACTGTCCAGAGAGTGCCCGACCTGGGGATCCACCCGTGCATTCACCAAATACAGACACTTGTATGGATGTCAAGAAGTGCATGCTGAAAGGAGCTTGATATTGCAGTCTTCTTAGAGGTCTGCCAGAGTCTAACATGTACAGAGGTATATGCTCACAGCTAACCACTGAACTGATCACGGGGTTCCCAATGGAGGAGTTAGAGAGAAGAATGAAGGAGCTGAAGATATTTGTGGCCCCATGGGGAGAGAAACAATACCAACCAACAAGATCTCCTAGAGCCAAACCACTAGCCTGGGAACACATAGGGAGGGACCCATGCCTCCACCTGTATATGTAGTGGAACAATGGCCTTGTTGAGCATAGATGGAAGAGGAGGTCCTTATAAAAGATCCAGAAATCATCCTACACAATCATCCTACACACCTGATGATTTGTATAGACACAAAAATACACACTGGTGGAAAAAAAAACAGCGTCTTCAATAAACGGTGTTAGTCAAAATGGATAGCTATATGTAGAAGATCCAAATATGTAGAGAAATTTTAATTCGGCATGATGGCTACTTTGGTAAGAATCACATCCAAAGACATAGGTCTATGTGATCCAGCTGAAATGAAGACTAGACACACACCATTAATCTCTCTGTCTGCAAAACAGACATGCTCTTAGTATATTCCTTTTATGGTCAGTGTAGTTTGTAAAAGGAAGCAACCATGTTTGATACTGACATCTAATTGAGGAACAGAAAAAGTGATGAATAAGAGAAAGATTTGACAGTGTGGGTAAGAAATGGAAGGTAGTTCAGAGAGTACTGTTTAGTTGAGTTCAGCCAGTACAGTTGATTCAATATATGAAGTAAATATATTCTATGCAGTTCAATTTGTTGAATTCAAAACCAAGTTTTCAAAGCAGAGCAATTCAGTGAGATGTTGAGACGAGGCAGATTGAAACAGTCATCTTGGAGCAGAATTTGGGCCAGAATATCTTATTTGAACCAGCCAACAAGAGTTCCGAAAGAACTGGAAAGGGTGAAGCTCACTCAGTAGTAAGGCTACGAGACAGTTATATCTGGTAAATAAAAATTATATTTACAGGAATAGGTTGATATTCATTAACCTGCACAAAACTCAACTTTAAATATATCAAAGACCTCAACAATAAGCCAGATACGCTGAACATAATGGGGGTAAAAGTGGGAAATAACATTGAACTCATTAGCATAGGAAGAGGCTTTCTGCACAGAAGACTGCTGGCACATGCACTTAGATCAGAAAGGAATAAGTAGGACCTCATGAAGTTGAGAATATTCCACATGGGAGCAGACACTGTCACAGATAAAGCAGCAAATTATATAATGGGCATTCTTTTCATCATGTATACATCACAAATCAATATACAAAGAACTAAATAAATTAGATATTAGGAAAAGAACAGCCCAATTCTAAACAAATAATTCTCAAAAGAGGAAATTCAACTGATTTTGAACTACTTAAAGCAATGTTCAAGAACCTTAGCCATCATGGAAATGCAAATCAAAATTACTTTGACATTTTATGTAACTCCAGTCAAAAGGGCTCTGACAGTTTATGATGTCAAAGATGTGGAGTAAAATGAAAAATCTTACATTTCTTGTAGAAGTGCAAACTTGTACAGCTATTTTGGAAACCAGTGTGACAGTTCCTCAAGAAGATGAGTATTAATCTACCTCAAGATCCAACTACACCACTCTTGGGCATATGCCCAAAGGAAGCTCCTTTATTTTCTATCACATAGATATTTGTTCAATCATGTTCATTACTATCTATTCAAAATAGTCAAAAATTAGAAACAACTTAGATGTTCCTCAATTTAAGAATAGACAAAGAAAATGATTACTCAGCCATCAAATACAATAAAAAGATGAAATTCACAAGTAACTGGATAGAAATAGAAATTAACATTTGGAACAAGATATCATAGTCTCAGAAAAAAACCAAATATGATATATACTTACATATATGTGTATATAAATTGTTAAGTCAATGTTAATCAATCTACAATCCACAGCAGCATTAAAAATTATATAGAGAAAGTTTGAGCAGTTGGGGTCAATTAATTCTCCTTAGGAAATGGAAAAAGAATGTACAGTTAAGGATGAGTGGATTGACTAAAATGAGGAAGAAGAGAGGAAGGTGATGGTAGAGAGGACTGAGAGGATAAAGAGACTGCCAAAATGAAGAGCCATTTGAAGTTAGTATAGAAATCTAATAGAGTAGAAACTTTCTATATAAACGCTATCTAAATAAATTTATCAAATAATGGGGGAGACAGAGTCCCAACTAGTCATCACTTCTGACCAAATGAAGCACCATTCCTGAATTTAATTTACATCCAATTGAACTGCTTGACAAAGGGGACATATTGATATTCCTCAATATTCTAGGATGGTTTGAAGACTATTGGTTGTTCTTCATAATCTAATGTCAAGGCCTCACTCATAAAGACAACATAGAAACAATTCGTTTTGCATGGAGAAATTGAGCTGGTGTCATCATCAAGCATTCATCTCTATATTCTAGTATGTTTGCTACTCTAAGTTAATCTATATACTGTCAAATGACAAATGTGAACAGTAACATATTATGAAATCCTTTAATGTACAAAGGTGTCCTGAATACAGGATACGCTATTGTCAATAATGTCACAAATCGTGTGGGAGAAACCAATTAATATCTAATATGAATTAAGATCTACTTTACAAAAAGCAATTTATACCTGACATTGTTTAGATTACCAAAATTCTGAGACCAGATAGACCAGGGCCCTATCATAAAACCAAGAAATGTGTATATATATATATGCAGCATTACAATGACTCCTACTGATATTATCCTATACTCACAGAGTAGAGACTTGCTCAGTCATCATTAGAGAAGCTGCTACTTGGATCCGATGGGACAGAAGGAGAGACCATAATCAGACTTTATCCAGAGAATAAGAGACCTTGGAACACTGCTAAATAAAATTTCTCTATCAAATTACTCTCCTTGGCTCTTTTGAAACTCTATGAATTAGAGCTTAAAAGGAGTGTAAGAATCAGGGAGAATAAGAAATACCAAGAAAAAGTGTCATAAATTAATGGCCCTAAGTCTATCTACTCAATCTCCTTAATAAGTAACTCTATAATATACTTGCTTCTTCATAAATTTGTTGGTTTTATTTGTAATTTTGCAACTGTTATGAATCTTAATGTAAATATCTGATACATAGGATAACTTATATATGACCACCAAAGGAGTAATGACCCACAGATTGATAATTATTGGACTATCTAACAGAATCAAGCTCATATGATCTCACACCTACTGAGGTAGCTTACATAAGGTCAGTAGGGGTCTAGCCTCAAGTTAGATATATTTAGGAATACCAATATGTCCCCTTTGTCGAGCAGTTCAATTGGATGTAAATTAAATTCAGGAATGGTGCTTCATTTGATCATAAGTGATGTGCATGTAATTTGGGTCCCAGTTCAATGTTTTTATAGGATTCCTGATTGTGAGATCAAGTGTGCCTTTGATTCTTGTGCCTTCTCCTGTGTTCTCTTCCTTATGTTTGTTTATTTTGTTCAATTCTGATTTGTAAATTTTCTTTCATTGAATTGTATTTATTTTATTAATATTCTTTAGAAATCTGGTTGTTGTTTTTGCTGCTGTAATTTTGTTGCTGGTTTTATCTGAGAGACAGAAACGAATCTGAATGGGGAGGAGATAGGGAGGAAGTGAGAAAAATAGAAGTAGAAGAACATGTAATAAAGATACATTATGTGAGAAAATATATTTTCACTTTAAAAAAAGCAATGACTTACAGAGTTATATTAAATCTAAATCCTCTGGACAGTGAAGATTATGTATCTATCAGCATTGTGTTTGTTTTCCAAGGGCTACAACTTGATCTTCTCATGAATCATTAGCATCAGTGCTCTCATTCCATCATTCTTTTCCAAAGGATTTCATGAAATTTTCATTGCTTTCATATATATGTTGCTCACCATTCAATACATGTCAATAGGAGCAGAATAGGCCAAAGCATTGTTATCTGTGGATGATATGATCTAGGAACAAAAGATCCCAAACACTTCACCAGATAAACCTGCATTTGCACTCACCCTGTCCTGAATGACATTGCTGATGGTTTAACAACCTTTCCTGTTTTCTTCTTCTCTTTTATTTTCATACTCCTTTATCAATTACTTATGACATAATTCAGACTCAAAGGGTAACAGTATTATAGTTCTATAAATAAATTCCAACTTAAATTTTAAACCAGGTAGTTCATTTCCTTTTCTGTAACTATTGAGATAATTTTAAAATTTAAAAAGAATACATATTTATTGAACATAGAAATATGTAAGTGTACTACTGTTAAAATTTAAAAGGTCATTTGTTTGAAAAGAAATCAACTTCATCTTTCTCAAGCCATTATTGATTTTCAACATAATAATTCAGAAATAGATAAATGATGCTGCTATAGAAAAGAACAAAGTGAGCAGAATAGTTTATAATAACAGATATTACATATAGAAAATTAGGAGCAGAATGGACAAATAATAGGGATTATGTTATTATCTCTACATTTCAAATGTTTACCTTTTATATAATTGGTGACTTGATATTAATTTCAACACTTTTCTAACTTTTATGATTAATTATTTATATGTTTGTAACCAAAACCCTTTATTTAAAATCATATTTAATTTAAGAACATCAATTGATTCTGTAAAGGTCAAGAAATACTATCAATACCTCATTAGTATTCCTTGGAATTTCTTGGGCTAGGATGTCACTGGTGCATTGTAATACCTAAAATCTATCTGTATCACTCAGAAATAAGAATTATGTTTGTAATAATGAGTAATCCTTCATATTCCTTTGTAGTTTTTCCCTAAAAATGTCTGCAGCAGACAGTCTTCTACAAGGATAATTAAAAGAAACTTTATGGGTGAGCATTGAGGAGAGAGGTTAAATACATTTTTTTAAGTTTTCAAAAGGTCCTTAATACAGTAGGTAAACAGAGAAAGTTAAAAGAATAGTTACCATTAACATTAATACAAATGTGCAAAAGTAAAGTGGAGAAAGATTTTTTATGAGAAAACACTCCAGTATGCTCTGGTATGTTATGGGACATTCAGAAGATTCACTAACAGCTATCCAGTTTCTTTCTTGATAAATTGGCCCATGTTAAAATATCTACCTATAAATAGATATCTAAATGTAGGTAAAGATAGATGATAGATGATAGATAGATAGATAGATAGATAGATAGATAGATAGATAATAGATGGATAGATAGATAATATAGAAATCAAAGTAGAAATGATTTTGTATGCAAAATTCCTAATGTATTTCTCTAATAATATTTCTTTTTATTCTTAATCTTAGCTTAAAAATTTACAGGGACAAAAATGTACTATTTACATTAGCCAACATGTTATGGTTCACTTTATTATATCACTAGCCCATTCTCATGTCTGTCAGATACTTGATAGTATTCATATTTTACAATTTACCTGTTTCATATACTTTATGCTTGGTCTAGGCTCTAAGTGGGGGGGGGTTGAATGAGCTCAACATATTTTTATTTTTATTGGCTAAATTATTTATTTACTTTATATTCTGATCACAAATTACCCTCCATCCTTTCCTTCACTTTCCTCATCATCATCTTTCCTTTCTTCTGTATACCCCTCTTTCTTTTCTCCAAAGAAAGAGGACGGCCTCTCATAGAAACTAATCAGCCCTAGAATATTAAGCTGCAAAACTAGGCTCATTCTCTTCCATTGAGGCAGTCAAGGTAACCCAGCTAGGGAAAATGGATCCAAAAACTAATCTAGTTTCTTGTGGAAGCTTTTTATCTCAGTTTGATCCAATTAATTTGTACAGAAAATGAATACTTTAGTTCTGAATTACAGACATTATAAATACAAATACCCTATAGATTTATCCTGAACATTTACATTTTCTCAGTGTAGATAGAAGTATTGAAATAATATGTAATTAATGAGGCGTAAGAAAACCAATTCTTGCAAAAACTGTAAATTCTGAAAATCTCTGTAAATTTTGAAAGATAATAGATATAAGAAGAATCAAAAGTACATTTGAAGGCCTTGATTTTATTATAAATAAAATAACATTTGCACCAGGAACTGAGCAGGTATAAGAGTAGTAATCAAAATGTAAATATGCAAAGTAGATAAATAGAGAAACATTGGTTTCTTGAAGACAATAACAAAATATGACATGAAGAAAAGCTCAAGTTTATTTTAGGAAGTCTATTGTCCTTTCAGTGTTTTAAGGTTTACTGAAACTGTTGTTTTTACTGAGACAAATGTATTGTAGTAACTGACTTATGTATTAAATAAACCAATTCATGATTTAAAAAAAGAAGTAAAGTTATCAGTAAGTAAGCATTTGTAGAACACTTATTTTATGTCAGAATGTTTGAAATGCATGACTCGTTAGCAGTTTTTGTGGGTGGGGAGTGAGTATAGAAGAGCTAAAATGATACACTACATGAGGAAGAATGAAATTATAAAGGGTGTACTGAATGAGAAAATAGCATTAACTTTATGTGACTCAGGAAATTAGAGGAAGTGACCTTTTATACGATTCCAGGAATTAACTTATTTTTTTTATGTAAGATCACTGTTGATGGATTTTTCAGTGTGTGAGATAAGTGATTAGGAGTGAGAAGTAGTGAATAACTTAAGAGTCATTACAACAGAAGTCTCTTGGTGTCCTGGTAGAAATAAGATTTGAAACATGCAACCAAATTTGGAATATAAAATTTAATATAATTTAATATAATTTTATGGTATGACCAGTATATGTTGTCATTTCCTCAGTGTATGTCACTTCATGCTAGGATCACAATTTACAACACAATTAAATTTCTTTGTTTACTAAAAACAATTTTATAATAAACTATAGATCTAGTAAGACTTCATTGAGAGATATGGCACTGCTCTATCCTTCTCTACTTCAACTAGCATGATTATCATTCTAAGAAAGAGAGATGGTTATGCAAATTAAATGCATTGTTAAAAGCACAGAAGTATAATGTTCCACTTCTTTGGCAAGAATTACATATACTTCATTTTGTTAACAAATTTTTGACTAATAAAAATGACCCAGATTTTTGAGTTATCACTAAGCCACATTCTCATGTTTTTTCCTCTTCCTGTCTTCCACATACCTTCTTCTTTTAAAAATTCATTCTGTACTAAAAAAGAAAAAATGAAAAAAACAAACAAACCAACTAATGAACAAACAAACAAAATCTTTATCTCAATCTCCCAGTTTAAGAAACCCTTGTAATCCAATATACAAATATCACAGAAGGACTTTAGCCACATTATCCAAATGATTTTAAAATTCATATATATGCATACATATATGAATATATAAATATGAATATATACTTATATTAATATATATATTGAGGAGGACATAAAACTTTGTTAAAACCATTGAGAAAGATTAAATAAATTTAAGAAACCATGAGATTTATGGATAAAGTTCTGGTCTTTTATAGGGAGAATTTATCTATATATAGGTTAGCGTTGACTAATTTTTTTTCATTTTCTGACAAAGTCTTAAAATGAATCCTAGATTAACTTCCAACTTCTTATATACATGTATTCCTCTTTCAGGAATGGAAATTCATCTGCATGAGTCTCCGAAGGGCTGAAATTAAGTATGTAAGGTAAGAATCCCAGCTCTGATGTTTTAGTATTCGTCAGGAAAGAAAATTTCATTCCACTTATGAAAATATAGTACTCCAACAAAACAATAAATATTTTGGAATTTTATTTTATTGCAATTTAATATTTTCTAGCTATAAACACATATAGGCTGAAACAACATTATTATATACATTAATACAATGAAGAATAATGAAATGAAGTCAATTTATATTACTACTCCTTAAACATCCTTTAATAATGAGAAATTTGAAGTGGCTATCTTTATAACTTCGCACTTCACAGTATGTTGATATACATTGTATTTACATTGTTATAAAATAGATCTAAAAAGAAAATTGCTACTTGCAGACTTTATATCCATGAACTATTTGTTTTCCTTTTCTCACCTAAGCTTTGATAATCATAAACCTATTTATACTTCTGGGAGTTCTAGTATTCTAGAATCCTTAGTGTTTAGAATTTTTAGTGTTTAGAATACACCAAGAATATTTCTATGATACCCTGGCTGAATAACATCCATAATAATGGTACAAAGATTTCCATTTCTCCACAAAACTGAAATTTACCTTGATTTAAGTGTTAATATTTTACGGACAAATTATACCATACGAGAGCATTTAAAATAGAAATTATGCACATATCAATGGTGGTGCACGCCTTTAATCCCAGAGCTTGTGAGGCAGAGGCAGGCGGATTTCTGAGTTGGAGGCCAGCCTGGTTTACAGAGTGAGTTCCAGGACAGCCAGGACTACACAGAAAAACCCTGTCTCGAAAAAACAGAAACAAAAAACAAAACAAAAAAAATTGTAGATTCTCAAAATCAGAAGGTCTAATTAACATCTGTTTGGAAACAAGATTGCAAATAATACTTATATTAGAATCACACCTTCATAAAAGTGCACATATTTTGCCCTCATTGCTCATATATGGTTGGATATTCACTGTATAATCAAACAAAGTGTTAAATATGGAATACTTAATCATAGTACACACATTGACTCTGAATTCTACCTAATGATTTAGATTGGATATAAACAGTGTATAAAATCTTTAAGAAATGTGTAAGAATTTGTTTATTATAATAAAATTATAAATCAAATGAGATCTATCTGATACTCTCAGGCTTATTATTAGCTATGCATTATTCCCTTGGACACTAGAAATTTATGCATTCACTTTCTATTATTGGGAAAATCCAATAAAAGCTTTTATTATTTCAAGGATTGTCTTTAGGAGATGATCTGTGCTGACCTGAGTTGGCAAGCACTGGTAATGTGACAACAGGCTCTTTGGCAGGAAGTAGCTAATCATTAGATATCTCAGTGCTTGCATGACACTCCAGAAATGTATCATTAATCAATCCACTTGCTGCTAATTAACAGTAGAGTGATTTGGACATGATTTATTCATTCAATAACAATTTGATTATGTAGTTCGATTTATGTTACATTTTACTTTAAAATTGAGAGTTGATAAGTGCATAATATGCTGGCAAATTGGACTTAGACCTATTCAATATTTTACTTCAAGAATTTTTAAGCAATGGTCTATGATTGAAATTGGGTGTATGATTTTTACAGTAAGACTTCCTAGCACAAGCTATACTTATTCATTCTTATCTATACTTCATTGCTACAGTGGCTGATTTTGGTTACAACAGAGATTAGCTGTATCACAAACATTAAAGCTCTATCTAGCCCTTCTTATAAGACTTCCACTCTATAATTTTTTGATTTGTTAGATAGAATTCTTAGTGCTAGATACCTTGATCACTATGTGATCATATAATACATGAGGACGTTAAAAAACACACAAAGAAGTGACCATCTCTCTTCTGCCTAACCTTTTTAGTTCCCATTCCTAATTATGAAACTGCAATTCAAAATCATGAGACCTATCCTAAAGCTGGTTTTTGATCCCACCCATACATACATCTGGGTAATTTTAGTAATTTTTGAGCTTAGGAGTAGAAATCAAAGGCTACATTTAGGAAACTCAGGAGGTTTCTATCAGGTTCTGTGATGCTGAATTCTTTTCCACTCCTTCAAGTCCTCATGTAGTATTGGTTTCTGATACTCCTCATGTAGGTGTTACTGAATTCAGTTAAGTCTGAAGTTATGTTATTGAAATTAATGCAATGCAGGGTTACAAGTATGTCTTGCTAAAGACCAAGAATAATTTTGATAACTTTTTTCAAATAAAAAAAAATATGTGTACACGGTGAGACACTAACTTGCCAATCTGATTGGAAGTTTTCAAAATTTACTTTCCTTCTCTAGCATAGCCCATCTTCAAATATTATGTGGTATTGCCTGGGGTGTTTTTATACTTCACAACTTATTAGAGATATCTTAAAGAAGACAGTGTATACTTATGCTATCAAATATTTAGAAACTAAGCTAGTGCTCAACCATAGGATTCAAAAATATTGTCTAGTGTTCATAGTATTGAATAAGAAAAATAATTGTCAATGTTACCAGCAGTTAGTCATGAGAGCTACAGCATAAAATTGCCTACAAACTCTTTCCACTGGGGTAATAGTAGTCTGAATATCATGTGAGTAACCAATGCTTTTTTTTTTCAGGCTTGCTCTATGAGAGAGACGTATTAATACTGCTAACACGACCAAGAATGCAAGACGAGATATGCCATTGTCCTTTGGGAAAAAAATATACCATTATTATTCTGCTCAAAGAACGCATCAAGAAAAGGATATGTGGTAACATGTTACTTTACTTGTTAATAAGCAAATCACTCAGAAGTTTGTTCTGTAGACTTAGACTTAACATAATTCAACAACTGAATGAGTCTGAGCAGTCAACCTGAACACATATGATAAACGAGAGACTTCCGAGCACTCAGCAATAGAAGGAATGCTTTCATCACACTTACCCCATCAAGTCTCAGTGTAAGTAGAAAGAAAAAAGATTTTAAGAGATAGAGGTGGGAGATAACTCCAAGGAAACAGCTTTCAGACATAAAAGTGCTGATGGACATATAAGTTCATTGAGACTATGATAGTATGTACTTGACCTACACAAGTTCAATTTAGACAAAATCCCAGTATTGTTAATGGAGAAGAGGCACAAAGAAGAGACCTAAACAAGAGGCTTTGTGTAACTTATACTTCTAGGAGAAAGAAAATCAGTTTTCTTCTGTAGAGATAGTATAATGGCTGTATCAATAACACTCTACTGCAAGTCTCATCATCTGAGTAGTTGATCAGCACAAACTGATTTACTGATGTGTTGATGATGTGTGATGATTTACTGATGTGTTGTTTCTTCAGTTTATTTTATTCTTTTTTTCTTCGGTTTATTTTTATATTTGTATTTTTGTAAGAGAGAAAAACATTATGAAGCCAGGTGACTATGCAGGTACTTTGACCTGGAAGTAGATGAGAGAGGGGAAAGAATAAACAAATATATATTTCATGAAGATACATTAACCTTTCTATTTAATGATTGGAAACTGCATTAACACTATATCATATTTTAAACTTCATCATATTTTTTCCTATTTGATATTGTATTACTAAAGTTGTATATCTCAACATACAGATACATTCTTGCTACACATGTTATCTCCTTCATTAATTCTCGCCTTTATAGAACCGTTGTTTAAGATACTTAGAAACACATATAATAAGGTATTATTGCAAACGGCACAATCATTATTTCCTGATAAACTTTCCAATGTTCCAATGTAAAAAGCTAGACCCTTTTAAAAATCATTTTTCCTATGTTGTGATGATGTGAATAAAAATAGCCTTATAGGCTGGTAAGTAATGCCATTATTAGAAAGTGTGGTGTTGTTAAAGAGGTGTGATAGTGTTGTAGGAAGATTGTTAGATGCTCAAGCCTGGCCAGTGTGTCCCTGTCTTTTCCTGCTCCCTACAAATCTGGATGTAGAACATTCAGCTACCAACACAGCACTATGCATACCTTTGTGCCACTAGGCTTCCTTCTATGATGATGATGGATTAAACCTCTGAACAGTAAGCCAGCCTCAATTAAGCTTTCTTTATAGAAGTTGCTATGGTCATGGTGCATATTCACAGCCATAAATATCCTAACTAAAACACATTTATTCATCATACAGGCATCAAACACATAAAACAAAATGGTGAGAGCTCAGAGTAATACTATAATAATGAATGGCCAAAATTTCAAGTATCCAAATTAATTTTTAAAAGAAACATGTCATAACTGATTGAAACTAGAGTCTATCTTTCTCTGTCTCTGTCTCTCTGTCTCTGATGTGTATATGTGTGTCTGTGTGTGTATGTATGTGTGTGTATGTTTGTGTAAATCTGTGTATATGTGTCCATCTGCTTAGTGCTTACAGTTTTGTATGTGTCAGACAGTCAGAGGCTGAATACAGGTATCCTCTTCAATTGATCTCCACCACAATTTTGATTTAGCATATCTCATTGAATAACAAGGGAACCAGTAGATAAACAAGCTGACTCTTAGAAGACATCATATCTGTAGGCACCTACAAAGGCCATCTGTAAGACACATTACTGGTGTTATCATTTTATCAGATTTTTAAATGACAATTTTTATTATTGTTAGGGAGATAAGGATGTTGCATTCATGCTACAGGGTGGGTGGATGTCAAAGGATAGTTTGTGTGGCCCGTGCGCCTCTGAAATTTATGATCAAGGGATCAATCTCTTCTTGTCAGGTAGGCACCAAGTGTTTTTTGTATCATGATTTAACTCACCTGAAACTAGACTTTTCAGATGTGAGAATTTTCACTTTTCCTTTCATGGAAAATAGGTTTTATCTAATATATTATATCTTGATTACAATTTCCCCTAGATCTACTCCACCCAGTTTTCTTTATCTTGACATCATAGTATGTAGAATTGTGGCTGACACATAATAAATGGTAACTATACAAATATTGTATTTTGAGGTCCATTTTTCAATGTAAAATACACATTTATTATAAAAAATATAATGTAGTATATTATATATAATATAGGATTAATTAGGATTATCTGTGGACAAACAAAACTTAAATGTATTCAAATAATGTATGAAAATAGATATAATAATTTACTAGCAGTAATTATATTTTAAAAATTATCGACTAGAACATTCATTTTGTTATTTTTGTTACTGTAGTGTGAAGAAAATAGTTAAGAAATAAAATATTAGTGCTAGTTTAATTTTCAACTTTCCATTTTAGAATATTCCACTCTTTCGTCCCCAGTGAATTAAGATAATTCTGGAAAATTATTATGAATAGAAGGTATTCTTCCTAGGTTAGACAGATGGTCACAGTTTCATTTCCTTATGCTTTAGCTAGCAGGATCATATACCGTGTCACTAATATTAAAATTTAAAATTGGGGTCTTTTAAAAATATTTTTACCTGAAAGCTTTTGTCTGCTATTCAAATATTTCATTTGGATATTCTGAAAACTGACCTCATATTAAAACCTATGTTTTGCTGAGAGATCCAAGTAACACTATTTCAAGCTGTCCATTTGTTTCTAAAACCTAAAAACAAATTATTGGATAATTATGATTTTATTTTTTTGAAAATATGTTTTTTACCCAATATATCCTAATTATGGTTTTGTCCCACTTACTCTTTCCAATGTCTCTCCTTTCTGGAATCCACGCCCTTTTTGTATCTCATTAGGAAATATATAAGCATCTAATTGATAATAATATAACAAATATAATGTACTATATACTATAATTAGATAATGCAAAAACTAATGTAATATAGATGAACAAGACAAAGAAATGTCAGGAAAAAAGCCCAAGAGAAGGAATAAAATTTCGAAATCCTATCATTTGTACATACCAGAAATCCCATAAAATCATTGATCTTAGAGCCATAACCTATATGCAAAGGACCTGCTACAGGCCTTTGCAGGTCTTCAGTCTCTTTGAGTTCCTATGAACTTTGGTCATATTATAGACAGACTGGTTTTCTTGGTGTTTCCCATCTCTTCTTGCTTACACACTTTCTGTTTCCTCTTGTATAGATCTCCCTGAGTCCCTAGGGGAATGATGTGATTCAGATATCACATATAGGGATAAGTACTCCAAGGTCTTGGTTTCATACTATCTGTATCTGTATAATATCTGGTCACTCTTGTTCTCTCTCTCTCTCTCTCTCTCTCTCTCTCTCTCTCTTGCTTGCTCTTCCCCTCACTCTCTCTGTGTGTCTGCTTGTTTATTTGCTGCAATAGGAATCTTTTCTTTTTATTTCTTTTTATTTTTTTATTGATTAATTAGAAGTTATTTTTCTTTTTTGTTTTTTTTTTCAAATTGTAATTTTTACACACAGATATCACATATAGGGATAAGTACTCCAAGGTCTTGGTTTCATACTATATGTATACAACCATATGTATATGTATAGTTATATGTATATAACTATATGTATATGTATACAATCTGTATGTATTCATACAGATAGTATGAAACCAAGATACATACATACAGATAGTATGCCTATGATTCACTTGTCCTTATCTAAGTTGATATTATCTGCCAAGGCTACCTATTTACAAGGTCTATGACTACTCAGGCTGGTAAATTTCTGTATTCATATTTGTATCACACAGGGGTTATAAACACAAAAAGGCAGGACGTGGGGAAGGGGATGACACTGGAGCATGAGTGATGAGGTAGAATACAGACATTTTTCAGAACAGGGTATCGGCTGGGTGAGGGTTCAGGGGATAGGTCACTATGACTCTGCCTATGATTCACTTGTCCTTATCTAAGTTGATATTATCTGCCAAGGCTACCTATTTACAAGGTCTATGACTACTCAGGCTGGTAAATTTCTACAAAAACTGCCTGTTTACCATAGCTTATAGCCATCTGTTTCAACATTTTTCAACAGAGACCCAAGACTTGCTGTTAGTATACATGTATGACAGGCCTATTGCTGATTTTAGGCCTATGGCTGATTTTAGGCCTTCAGTGTATAAGGAGGGCTGCCCCTGACATCTCCTACCTTCTCTAAGTATAGAAGGGCTGTGGCGATTCTAATCTTGCAAAGGTGGGGATAGAGGCCTCACTTCCAGTAATTGAAGGGGACCTTGTAATGGCTCTGATCCCCCTGTTGTTGTCCAGTGAGGTATGAGGGCCATACCCATCTCGATATCTGTTTCCTGGAGAGAGGATACTTTTGACGTCAACCCCTATGCAGTCAGGCTTATCCTTCAGGGAACCCAGAGAGATATTTTTAACTTTTATTTGTATTCCCTTGCAGTGCGTAGCCTGGCAGCCTAATCAAGAATTTAGATCAACAGTCAGAGGAAGTTCTGGGTGGTCCCTCTCTGCTTGGTCTAGGGTCAAAAGTCCCCCCTTTTAGGTTGGAGAATCTTTTCTGATGATGGTAGAAAAGACACTGATATCTGAGTATAGCAGAATGTCTGTCATTGGGAGCCATTTTATTTATAATTTTTATTTAGAACTGTAGTATTTTGTTTGACCTTATGTTTCTAGCTATCCATTCTCAGGATCTTTGTCCTCTAAGTACTATCAGGTACAAATTCATTCTCATGTTTTTTTTTTTCTGTTTTATTTCTTTGTTTACGTCTGGGACTGGAATATATAGTCATAATTTGCTTCACAAATGGATATGTAATGCTTATAAATAACTTATGCACAATGATATTTTTCTAAGCCATTTTAAAACTTTATTTAAAATGTCAATTAGTACAAGAAGTTTTAATACCATAAAGGACATTAATGAGTACTTACAGTCTTTTTCTGTGTAACTCTAATCTGTCCTCACATTTACACACATGTAATGCCATTGTGCCATTTGGTCTCTCTCTTTCTGTCTCTCTCTCTCTCGCTCGCTTTCTTCTTGGAATTTTGAAATTTCTTTTCTCCAATATCCAGTATCTGCATAATCCTTTGCAAAAGCACATTATCTTAGTAAAGAGGTCTGGAGGGAATGAAGGAAGATTACAGAAATAATTGTGGAATAATGACTATTATGAAAAATCCATTTAGAGGGAAGAAAGGAGAGAGTTGAAAAGAATTAAGAGAATGTATTCTCTAGGACAATACGAAAAAGAAGTCTACAAAATTGGGTGACTTTCTGCACATAAATCTCTTTTATATTTCCTACTGATGCTTGCAGAGCATCTACCCTTGAAAGTAGAAGTCCTTGATGAATGAAGTTAACAGCAATGAACATACAAGTGGATTTTCAACCTATGTAGAGTTTTCAAATAAAAACAGATGGCAACTTCTTAGACACTAAGTACATTCCTCAGGAGATAAAGTAGAGTATTAAAACATTTCACCATTCCACTGGAGCAGATAATTAGGGTAATTACAACTCTTCAAAGATGTAAAAAAAATAGGATATAAACCAATATCCTTCTCCACTTTAAACATAAAGATTATGAAATTCTAAGAGAGCTATGGCAAAATCATCATTTTATAAAACAGACCTATATTTAAAATGATGGCATCTAAGACTTAATATACTTCAAAGTCATTTTCAAATCTAAATTACATACCTCAGAAAATAATATCAAGGTGTCTCTACTTAAATTAAAAATGACAAAGTACAGAAAAGTAAAACCATTTAGCTAGTTTAGAGACAGAAAAGCAAACCATGAACATGCCATACATATAAAATGTATGACATAAATTATACTTGCATAAGGCAAACAGAGATGGCTAGAGGTGTAATATGAATGAATTTTGGAAGATTTACTGTAATGAATGTATATTAGCTGAACAAACAGTCCCAGTGATGCCATTATCTTTGAGTAAACCTTTATTTACATTTTTGCTACAAATATTATATGTCTATTTTAGAACTAATGGTAATAAAATAGTAATAGGAAAATAATGATATCCATATTATGTTTTTAAATGTTTTTTTTCAAGAATTTGATTTTATGTCAAATTCTTTTATAGAAACCACATTTTTATATGGCATATTGTAATTACTATTTCCTTCCCCTACTCCAGGTTCTGTCCTTTATCCTTTCCCTTGCAAATCCACGCCCTTCTTTCTCTCTTTAAAATAAAAAAAAAATAGACATCTAAGGAATAATATGGCGATGAAGTATAATAAGAAAATTCTAATACGAATAAACTGGAATATTATAAAACAAGTAAATAAGAGAAAGAGTAAATGATACATCACAAGATGCAGATGTTTGAAATATAAATACACACATGGACACATATACTAATATTTTTCATTTCTATTTATTTTATTAAACTCCAGATTTTATTCCCTACCCTATCCACCCTCCAATTGTTCTACATCCCATACCTCCAACTCACCCCCTGTCTCCACAAGGCTGTCCCCATCCCCCATCCCACCTCACCTCTAAACTCCCTGGGGCCTCCAGTCTCTTGAAGGTTAGGTGCATCATCTCTGATTGAACACAGACCCAGCAGTCCTTTATTGCATATGTGTTGGAGGCCTCCTCTCAGCTGATGTATGCTGTCTTTTTGGTGGTTCAGTGTTTGAGAGATCTCGGTAGGGCGCAGATTAGTTGAAACTGCTGGTCCACCTACAGGGTTGCCCTCCTCAAAATTTTTTTCAGCCTTTCCCTAATTCAACCACAGGGGTCAGCAGCTTCTGTCCATTGTTTGGGTGCAAATATCTGCAGCTGACTCTTTCAGCTGGTTGTTGGATCTTCTGGAGGACAGTCATGATAGGCCCCTTTTTGTGAGCATTCCATAACCTCAGTAATATTGCTAGGCCTTGGGACCTCCCTTTAAGCTTGATCTCACTTTGGGCCTATAGCTAGACCTTCTTTTCCTCAGGCTCATCAACATTTCCATCCTTGTTGTTCTTCCAAAAAAGGAACAATCATATGTCAAGGTTAATTGAGACTGCTGGTTCTCTTACAGGGTTGCCCTCCTCCTCAGCTTGTTTCAGTCTTTCTCTAATTCAACCACAGGGGTCAAGAACTCGTAGTCTCTCTCTCTCTCTCTCTCACACACACACACACACACACACAAACTTATACACACATGTACACACACATACTTATGCAAGCATACAAACATTCAAACACATACTCAAATATACACACAGAAATATATACATACAAACACTCATATTCACAAGTATACACACACATATATGCTTATATACTCACATACAAATATATTCATACAATCACACAGTCACACACACACACAGACACACACATACCACCACCACCACACTAGCCATATAGTCAATGACAATATTTTAAAGAGAAGTAGTTATCTTATGTAGTGCTCAGGTATTTGATATGATGTTAATATAAGCAAACCTATCATGCTACAAGTCCTATGAAAGTTTAACACATGCACTTTTTACATACCTTAAGATTATGATAATAGACTAAGTGTCACAATTTTTATGTCCCACCTGTCTGTTAACTGAATTTTTGTTATGTTCATGAAACATATTTCTTAAGTTTGCCAGTAAAAGGCTACATTAAGTTATATTAAGGCTACATTCTGATGCCACTTGCTCATATGTCCTTATTAATTGAACACACTAAAACTATGATCTTGAATCTTGCTACACAGAAACATATTTTCTGCAGATTTGTAATGTTTCCTATTATTGTTTTTAAATTTTTATCAATTGTTTAAATTGTATATATCAGTTCTTTCATCTGATAAACTCCCAACCAGAATCTAAAATCCAATTTATTAAATTACTATTGAAGTTGGGACAACTTTTACATACTTTGTGAGTAACGAGTATTTGACATGTACTTTGTGCCCAATAATACTAATATCAGAAGTCTGAAAAATGTTTCACAAGGTGATTTTCTACAAAAGTGTCTTCTACAGACTTCAAGGTCTGAGTCATCCCTTGCTTTTTCTTGACTTTTCCCAAGGCTTCTCATGTCCAATTATTTTGACCACAAGCTTCTAATATCCTTTGCCATTGCCACCTTGCATCATCTGTAGTTTAACCTGTTACCTATTTTCTTGATGACCAGATCTAAGCCTAGTATATAGATATAGAGCAGATAATATAGACAATACCTTCATCTCAAAATAGTGATAATCACAAAGAACAAAATCAACTAACTACAAGTCTTTCATTTTATAAAGCCAAACATTTAAAATTCAAGAATGAAGAGGCTAAATTATTATCATTCACCATACTACTTAAGCATTATTGCAGAGACCTAGCACATGCTTTGACTATCAATGCTATGGATACTCTAGTTGAAATTACACAGTCTCATGAGATCTTGGTCAGGCATGCCTATCTCAGTCCCCTGATCTCCAAGAGGAAAGAATGCTGTATTGCCTAGCTCACTTACCATTATTTATTCTCAAAGCCACTTAAGATCATGAGATCATGGTTCATTAAGAACTTCTCCAGAAAAATGTCAACCATTTCCTCATGCCTGACAAGTCATTTTTATCCTGCTTGTTACTAAGATTGTTTTATTAATGAAATAAATACTGTTATTAAAATAAAACTAGAACATTCCAGGAAAGTAAATTAGTGAGTTGCTCAGCCATCACCAAAAATGTTTCCTCCTGCAGCAGATGGAAAATTAAATAGAGACAAAGAATGAGAGAGCTTAGAACACTTGGCACTAAAAGAGATGTCTCCATCAAATAAAGTCAGGATTCAGGAAATAGCACAGATGATGATGCAGAAAGCATGTAACGCCAAAAAAAAAAATGGAGAAAAACACGAAAACAAGCACCTCTAAATAAACATGGTCAAAAGACATATGAAGGCACAAAGACTGAGACAGCATAGAGTCTCCACAGGTTTCCACCAGTTAGGGATATAGGAATAAGAGGACGTTTACACACACTGCCATTCCTATTCAAGAAGCAATCTACATTTGATAACCACTAGCAAATGACAAATTAATTTCCTCAAAGGGAGTCTCATTGTTGAAACAAACTACTCTTAAGGATAAGCTGCATGCACAGCAGTAGATGGCCACCAGAAGGTGAATTCAAAGGAATCTTTGATGGTTTCATAATGTCATGTCAGAGTTCTTCCTTTTTTAAATTTGTAATCTTATTAATTTTAATTTATTTATATTTTTTTTCTTTTTACCCTATAAATTTTTTACAAATATATTATGGGTTATGATACAGTGTTTTTTATGGAAGTCCTGATTGTCAGACAGATTGGGTCTCTGTTTCTTGTTCTTTCTTTTGGGATCTTTTCCTTTTGTTTGCTCAATTCTTATGTGTTTGTTTTTATTTTATTGTATTTATTATACTAATCATATTATATTACATTACATTATATTAATGATCCCTTGCACATATTCTTTTTTTTAATGAGAAACCCAATAAGCAGTGGTGGATGGAGGAGTGCTGGGAGGACCCAGAAGAAGTAAGGGGAGAGGAAACAATATTAAGTATATATTATGTGGGGAAAATATGTTTTCAAAATAAGAAAAATAGAATAAAATGAAAGAAGAATATTGCCTTTACATAGACAAGACAGGGATGGTTAAAGAGAGCCTGAAAATGGTCAGAGAAGTCCCTGAAAAAAGTCATAGAGAGAAAGAGAAAGATGAGTTCTGGTACAAGAATTGGTTTTCAACTTCTCCAGGGTTGTCAACCCTACATCCTCTCATCTTGGGACCATTATTTGGGTTCTTTTTGCTTATTTCTTCTGGTCCCTGGGCCTCAAATAGGCTGACTAACTCTGTGAAACAACAGATAAATAATTTGGTAGCAAAACTTATTCAGATACATTATCATAAGTTAGCTATGGAGGATCATGAGACTCAAGATGAGGTTGTTACTTTACCCAGGGTGTTCCCAAAACCAATCTCAGCCCAACCTAAAAGAGGGTACTTCTACCCCTAGACCAGGCAGAGAGGGGCCACCCAGAACCGCCTTTGACAGGCAATCTGAATTCTTGCTTAGGTTGCGAGGCTAAGCACTGCAAAGGAATATCAATAAAAGTTAAAGATATCTCTCTGGGTTTCCTGAGAGACAATCCTGACTGCATAGGGGTTGATTTTAAAAGTATCCCCTCTCCAGGAAAAAGACATAAGGATGGGTATGGCCCTCATGCCTCACTGGACAATGACAGGGGCACCGGAGCCATTACAAGGTCCCATTCAATTACTGGAGGTCAGGCCTCTATCCCCACCGTCGCAAGATTAGATTCACCACAGCCCTTCTATACTTAGAGAAGGGAGGAGATGTCAGGGGCAGCCCTCCTTATACACTGAAGGCCTAAAATCAGCCATAGGCCTAAAATCAGCAATAGACCTGTCATACATGTATACTAACAGCAAGTCTTGGGTCTCTGTGGAAAAACATTGAAACAGATGGCTATAAGCTATTGTAAACGGGCAGTTTTTGTAGAAATTTACCAGCCTGAGTAGTCATAGACCTTGTAAATAAGTAGCCTTGTCAGATAATATCAACTTAGATAAGGACAAGTGAATCATAGGCAGAGTCATAGTGACCTATCCCCTGAACCCTCACCCAGCCGATACCCTGTTCTGAAAAATGTCTGTATTCTACTTCATCACTCATACTCCAGTGTCATCCCCTTCCCCACGTCCTGCCTTTTCATGTTTATAACCCCTGTGTGAATGAGTATAAATTACAATTTAAAAAAATAAATTATATATACATAAAAGAATGAAATAGAACTAAACAGCATATTTTTATGTTTTCCTGTGAATGCTGCTGTACAGTTATATAAATGTTGGTACTAGAAGAACATGTGTAAATAGGAGATTCCTGTTATATTCATAAGAGAGTAGGTAATATGAAATGCTTATGAGCAGTAGAAACAGAGGGAGCATCAACATAACTCATTATACATAGGGAATCAGGAAACAAAAGACACATTAATGGATTTTTGTTTGTTTTCCTCAGTCTGTCTCATGGGCACGTCTAATGAAAGTATTTTAGTGAAGCTAAATAAACCCAGGATACAAGGCAGTTCATCATCTCAGCAAGTAGAGTTAGCTATGCGTCAAATAATCTATAATAAATTTTTGTACTTTTAATTTTGTTTTATTTTGATGATTTCATTTGGAAAAAGAATTTTGTCCTCACGATATATGTGATGCAAAGAAAGGAGAAAATGTTTGATCAATGTACTTAAATTATTACATAAACAGAAAGAGTAACAGTTTACTCTTGAGATGTTTTATTTTATCTTCTATAAGTGGAACGAGAAAATCTTTTTTAAAAGTATGCAGTTGTTAACAGTAACTAAAAACACATATATTTGCATCATTTTTCTTCCAAAAGGTTAAGTTTACTTTCTGTTGCTCATTATCATTAGCAGGAGAGTTTCATGGCTAAGTCATCATTATGTAAACACTACTAGTTATACATATCAAAACAAAATATATGGAAAGACTCAAAAAGAGCAAGTAACTTGATAGAAACAATTTTTTGAATAAATTACTGCTTATATAGAAATGATTATAAATTCTAAACTTAAGGAACAAAAATAAGTTAATATATATGAATATATATATATGAAAAAGCATTTTAATCTAAATATTGATATACACTAGTGAATTAATTTTCCTTCTATCAAATATTTTGATCTGGAGTGTAGCATTTACTTTCTTTTTCTTTAATAAGTATAGGTTTAGCAATTACTTTGAACCAGAAAATGAAAAAGGCAATGTCAGTAAAAAGAAATAAATCCAAGCAAAATTAATTTTTAATGGGAGATCAGTCTGTAAACACAAATTTAAACTACAATGCCACAAGTTTTCTTGAAATACAGGTAGCACCATGCTCTAACAGAACAAAACAGTCAAGAAGTTACTTGGAGAAATTTTTGGCAAATAATATACTTAAAATTAGTTTCCAAAACAAGCAGATGTTCTATTAATACCATTCACTCATGTAGGAGGGGCAAGAAATTCATGAAGATAATCTCTCTTCCTTGCTATCTGAGTTTGGTCAAATTCTAAGTCCCTCTTTGTTTAAGAACAGAATATAGCTACAACCCATCTTTATTAGAACATCCATCACAACCACTTCCCTTTGGATTCCAATCTTTGATACATGAGTTCCATAGGTAACATGATTGATTTTAAGTAACTTGTAATTCTAGTTTAGTTTTTTTTGTCATTTAAAAATATTTGTTTATTTATGTGCATAAAGTCATATGGCACAGTAAATATCATAATCAATGCACCAAAAACATAACCACATAAAACTCAGTTTTTTTATTGGATGTTTATTTACATTTCATATGTTATCTCCTTACCCAATTCACACACACACCCAAGAACTTTCTGTCCCATCACCCCTCCTCCCGCTTCTCTGAGGATGTGCCCCTATCTAGCCCCTCATTCCCACCTCCCCACCCTCAAATTCCCACCCACTGGGGCATCCAGGCTTCATGAGACTAAGGATCTCTTCTCCCACCTATGCCCGACAGAGCCATCCTCCCTTACATATACTTCTGGAGCCATGGATCCCTCCCTAAGTGCTCCCAGGCTGGTGGTTTAGACCCTGGGATCTCTGGTTGGTTGGTATTGTTGGTCTCCTCATGGAGCCTCAAACCTTTCAGCTCCTACAGTCTTCACTCTAACTCCTCCATTGCGAACGCCATGATCAGTTCAATGGTTAGCTGTGAGCATCTGTCTCTGAATATGTCAGACTCTTTCAGACCTCTAAACAGACAGCTATAACAGGCTCTTGTCAGAATGCACTTCCTGACTTCCACATCAGCATCTACCATTGGTGACTGAAAATGGGATGGATACCCCAGTGGAATGGTCTCCAGACAAACCCCCTTCAATTTCTGTCCCTCACTTTGTCTCCATATTTGTTCCCTTGAGTATTTGGTTACTCCTTCTAAGAAGGACCGAAGCGCCCTCACTTGGTCTTCCTTCTTCATGACCTTCATGTGGTCTGTGAATTGAATCTTGGGTATTCAAAGGTTCTGGGCTAATATCCAATAATCAGTGAGTAAATACCATGTTTGTCCTTTTGTGATTGGCTTACCTCACTCAGGATGAAATTTTCTAGTTCCATCCATTTACCTAAGAATTTCTCTAATTCATTGTTTTTAATAGCTGAGTAAAACTCCATTGTGTAAATGTACCACATTTTTTGTATCCATTCCTCAGTTGAAGGACATCTGGGTTCTTTCCAGCTTCTGGCTATTATAAATAAGGCTGCTGTGAACATAGTGGAGCATATGTCCTTGTTATATGTTAGAGCATCTTCAGGGTATATGCGCAGGAGTGGTATAGCTGGGTCCTCATGTAATGTTATGTCCAATTTTCTGAGGAATTGACAGACTGATTTCCAAAGTAGTTGTAACATCTTGCAGTTCCACCAAAAATGGAGGAGTGTTCCTCTTTCTCCACACCCTTTCCAGCATCTACTATCACCTGAGTTTTTAATCTTAGCCATTCTGACTGGTGTGAGATGGAATCTCATGTTTGTTTTGATTTGCATTTCCCTGATGACAAAGGATGCTGAACATTCCTTTAGGTACTTCAAGGCCATTTGAGTTTTCTCAGTTGAGAATTCTTTGTTAAGCTCTATATCCCATTTTTTAATAGGGTAATTTGGTTGTCTGGAGTCTAATTTTTTGAGTTCTTTGACAAATTGTAGAAAAATGAAACCTATTCATTCTTATCAGCTTGTACAAAGCTTAATTCCAAGTTGATGAACGACCTCCACATAAAAACAGATACACTGAAACTAATAGAAAAGAAACTGGGGAAGAACCTAGAATACTTGGGCACAGGGGAAAAGTTCCTGAACAGAACACCAATAGCTTATGCTCTAAGATCAAGAACTGACAAATGGGACTTCATAAAATTGAAAGTTTCTGCAAGGCAAAGGACACTGTCAATAGGACAAAATGGCAACAAACATATTGGGAAAAGATCTTTACCAATCCTCCATTGGATAGATTGCTAATATCCAATACATACAAAGAACTCAAGAAAACTCAGTTTTTTTTAACAATCAGTGATTCAGTCTTTTATTCATTCTGAATATAAAATGCTAGTGACATGAATATCTTTTATAGTTTTATCTACTACTTTGTAGGCTGTCTGTGTTTTCAGTTATTAGGAGGATTATGTTGTTGTTGTTGTTGTTGTTGTTGTTGTACCATAGAGGTGTCTTAGTTTAATGTGTTCTCATTGGTTGGTTTTTGCTCTTATTTCCTGGACAATTGGAATCCTGTGCAGGTGCTACTGTATATATCTTGAAGTGTTTTCCTTAGATGTTTATTCAGTTGTTTCAATGTTTCTAGTCCTATATTTAGGTCTTTCCCCATTTTCGAGTTTGTTTTCACACAAGGGCCTAGCTTTCATTTTCTGCTTGTGCTTATCCAGTGCTCCCCAGTAAATATTTGTTGAAGAGATGGTTTTTTTCTGTTATTTCTTGTATTCATTTGACACCTTTTCAAAAATGAGTTTAGTTATAATTGAGAGGATTCATTGCAGAGTCCTTCACTCTGTCCATTGATGTACATGTCTGCTTTGTGCTGGTAAATACGCTTCTTTTTTTTTTTTTTTTTTTTTTTTTTTGTTGCAGCTCTGTAGTTTAATTTGAAAGTAAGTACCATACCTCCAGAATTACTCCTTATATTTACTTTGGCTATTCAGGGTGGTTTTTACATCTCTATAAACTTCCTACATTCCTGTATTATTGTGAAGAACATAGTTGAAACTTTGAGAATTTATTTGCAAGGTTCATTACTAACTAATTGAAGCAATTTTAAATTGAAATTATTTTTCAGATTCTTCTTTTGTGAGTTCCTTACTACAGAAAAAGTTCTGAATTTAGAATGTTGACATTACATCCTGCTACTTTACTCAAAGTTTATCAGATCTATGAAATTTCTGGGGTTTTCTTGGATTTTTAAAATATAAGACCATGTTGCCTTAAAACAGGGATAATTTTACTCTTTCCTTTTTTATTTTTTTAATTTATTTTTAAATCAAATCATAATTTTTACTTATTCACGAAGAGGTTATAAACACAAAAAGGCAGGACGTGGGGAAGAGGATGACACTGGAGCATGGGTGTTCAGGGAGAGTACAGATATCTTTCAGAACAGGTTATCGGCTGGGTGAAGATTCACGGGATAGGTCACGATGACTCTGCCTATGATTCACTTGTCCTTATCTAAGTTGGTACTATCCTCTAAGGCTACCTATTTGCAAGGTCTATGACTACTCAGGCTGGTAAATTTCCACAAAAGCTGCATGTTTACAATAGCTTATAGCCATCTGTTTCAATGTTTTTCCACAGAGACCCATGACTTTGAATTAGCATATACATATGACAGCCCTATTGCTGATTTTAGACCTGTGGCTGATTTTAGGCCTTCAGTGTATAAGGAGGGCTGCCCCTGACATCTCCTCTCTTCTCTAAGTATAGAAGGGCCATGGCAATTCTAATATTTCAAAGGTGAGGATACAGGCCTGACCTCCAGTTATTGAAGGGGACTTTGTAATGGCTCCGGTCCCCCTGTCATTGTCCAGTGAGGTATGAGGGCCATACCCATCTCGATGACTTTTTCCTGGAGAGGGGATACTTTTGATATTAACCCCTGTGCAGTCAAGCTTGTCCCTCAGGAAACCCAGAGAGAGATTTTTAACTGTTATTTATAATCCCTTGCAGTGCTTAGTCTCAAAGTCTACACAAGAATTCAGATTGCCAGTCAGATGGTGTTCTGGGTGGTCCCTCTCTGCTTGGTCTAGAGGTGGAAGTCCCCTCTTTTAGGTTACTTTTAGATGGGTTTTGAGAACACCCTGGATAAAGTAAGAACTTCATTTTGAGTCTTGTGGTCCTTCATAGCTAACTTATGATAATATATCTGAATAGGTTTTGCTACCAAATTATTTCTCTGTTGTTTCACAAAATTAGTCAGCCTATTTAAGGCCCAGGGACAAAAAGAAATAAGCAAAAATAACCCAATTAATGGTCACAAGGTGGGAGGAAGTAGGGTTGACAACCATGGAGAGGTTGAAAACCAATTCTTGTACCAGCTCTCCTCGTTCTCTTTTTCTCTCTGTCTTTTCTCAGGACCTTTTCTGACCTTTATCATACTATCTTTAACCATCCCTGTCTTGTCTATGTAAAAGTAACATTCTTCTTTAAGGGCTCTGTACACAGTCAAGAGGTGTACACAGTCTTTTCTACTGTAAAAGTGTAAGTCATGTACAATAAAGTCCTTTGCAATTTTGGGGGGGTCTCTTCAGAGAGTGAAACGAGGGATTTCTTCAGATTAGTGATGTCAATCTCTAGTTGTTTGATGTCCTTGTCATAGAAGGTATGAGTAGTATAAGTTCGGAGCCCAGCATCTGGATTAGAACTTCTAACAGCAGATATCACAGGTGAGTCAATTTTACCTGGATAGGAAAAAGAACGGAATTCTCAGCAAGATTTCTCTTCCCTGGATGTCAATTGTTATTCATCTTATTTATGGTTGAGCCTGGCTTTGTGGGAGTATCTGTTTATTTCATTAATCTTTTTGGCAGCTGTCTAACTGTGTCTTCTGTGGTATCAAACAGGCATATCAATCCCCGGCTCCATAAGAAAACTGGGTCCGGGCCATTCCCTTTAAGGGTAAGAGGGTCCTTCCACATAGTTATGGCATAGTTTTTATTGGTCTCAGTGATGCCAGAGGCAGTCAGCAGAAGATTTGCCATGAGCTTTCAGTTTTAGATAGTTAAAAGTTGACAAGGCATGATGGAGAATATGTCAGAAGACTACTTCTGGGGGGTACCATTCCCCCTCTTTTGTTTTTAAAGCCAGATTTTCAGAGTTCTTGTAAAACCAGGGCAGAATCTCCAACAACCACTCCTTCTACACTCAGAGAATCATGAAGACACTATTTAAAGAAATATAAATCTATAGTACTAATCATTTTTATCAAAGGACTGTTATAGAACAGCCAACAACTAATCAAACTATGTAACATATTGAATAATAATAGCTTCCTCTACTTTTTGTAAAATTACTCCTCTTTTGTCAATTAGTTGTTGAGGGAAATTAGGATTTACATCTCTTTTGAAAATGTTAAACAGAGACATAAGTTCTTTTGTGGAGGGCTTAAAATAAGATCTTAGCCAATTAGCATCTCCTAGAAACTTTTGTAAATAATTTGAATTTTTTTTTTTGCCAGACCCTTTATCTGTTTGTTTGGGTTTCTTTTTGTGTGTGTGTGTGTGTGTGTGTAGATATTTTATGTTTTTACCCTTCAATGTTTTCTCCTCTCCCATTCTCCCCCAAGACCCCTTATCCCATACTCCTCCTCCTATTTTTATGAGGGTATGCTCTGAACATCCTCCCAGTCCCATCTCCCTGCTCTCAAATTCCCCAACACTAGGGAATCTAAACTTTGGGGGACCATGGCCCTCTACTTCCACTGATTTCTGAGAAGGCCACCCTCAATGACCTATACAGATGAAGACATGAGTCCCTCCCTTTGTGCTCTCAGGCTAGAGGTTTAGACCTTGGGAGCTCTGTCTGAATATTTTGATAATCCTTCTAAAAAGGATCAAAGCATCCACACTTTGGTCTTTCTTCTTTTTCTTGAGTTTCATATGGTCTTAGGTATTGTGAGCTTTTGGGATAATATCCACTTATCAGTGAGTGCACACCGTGTGTTATTTTGTGATCGGGTCACCTCACCCAGGATGATATTTTGTAGCTCCATCGATTAGCCTGAGAATTTCATGAACTCATTGTTTTCAATAGCTGAGTAGCACTCCATTGTGTAAAGGTCCATTTTCTGCATCCATTCTTCTGTTGAAGGACATCTGGGTTCTTTCCAACTTCTGGCTATTATAAACAAGGCTGCTATGAACATAGTGGAGCATGAGTTCCTATTGTCTGTTGAAACATCTTTTGGGCATATGCCCAGGAGTGGTATAGCTGGGTCTTCAGGTAATACAATGTTCAGTTTTGTGGGGTACCACCAGACTGGTTTCCATAGTGGTTGTACCATCTTATAATCCCACCAACAATGGAGGAGTGTTCCTCTTTCTCTTCATCCTCCACAACATCTGCTGTCACCTGTGTTTTTAATCTTAGCCATTCTGTCTGGTGTGAGGTGGAATCTCAGTGTTGTTTTCATTTGCATTTCCCTGATGACTAGGGATGCCCAGTTGAGAATTCTTTGTTCAGCTTGATACCCTATTTTTTAACAGGTTTATTTGATTGTTTAGAGTCTCATTTCTTAAGTTTTTTGTATACCTTGGATATTAGCCCTCTATGAGATGTAGGGTTGGTGAAGATCTTTTCCCCAATTTGTTGGTTGCCACTTTGTCCTATTGACAGTGTCCTTTGTTTTACAGAACCTTTACAGTTTTATGAGGTCCCATTTGTCAATTCTTGATCTTAGAGCATAAGCCATTGGTGTTCTGTTCAGAAAACTTTCCCCTGTGCCCATGTGTTCGAGGCACATGTGTTCTATTAGTTTCGTTGTATCTTGTTTTATGTGGAGGTCCTTTATCCACTTGTAATTGAGCTTTGTACAAGGATATAAGTATGGATCAATTTGAATTCTTCTACATGCTGACCTCTAGTTGGCCAGTACCGTTTGTTGAAAATGCAGTCTTTTTTCCACTGGATGGTTTTAGCTCCTTTGTAAAAGATCAACTGACCATAGTTATGGGGGTTCATTTCTGGGTCTTCTATTCTATTCCATGGATCCTCCTGCGTGTCTCTGTTCCAGTACCATGCAGTTCTTATCAATGTTGCTTTGTAGTACACCTTGAAATCAGGGATGGCAATTTCCCCAGGGTTCTTTTATTGTTGAGATTAGTTTTTGCTATCCTGGGTTTTTTGTTATTCCAAATTAATTTTAAGATTGCTCTTTCAATCTCTGTGAAGAATTGAGTGGGAATGTTGATGGGGATTGCATTAAATCTTTATATTGCTTTGGCAAGATAGTCATTTTTACTATACTGTTCCTTCCAATCCATGAGCATGGGAGATCTTCCCATCTTCTGAGATCTGTTTCAATTTCTTTCTTCAGGAGCTTGAAGTTCTTATCATACAGACCTTTTACTTGCTTCTTAGATTCACATCAAGGTATTTTATATTATTTATGACTATTGTGAAGGGTGTCATTTCCATAGTTTCTTTCTCAGCCTTTTTATCTTTTAAGTATAGGAAAGCTACTGGTTTGTTTGAGTTAATTTTATATCCAGCCACCTTACTAAAGTTTATCAGGTTTAAGAGTTCTCTGGTGGAAGTTTTGGGATCACTTAAGTATACTATCATATCATCTGCAAATAGTGAGATTTGACTTCTTCCTTTCCAATTTGTATCCCTTTGACCTCCTTGTGTTGCCTAATTGCTCTGGCTAGGACTTCCAGTACTGTATTGAATAGGTAGGGGGAGAGTGGGTAGCTTTGTCTACTCCCTGATTTTAGTGGGTTTGCTTCAAGTTTCTCCACATTTAGTTTGATGTTGGCTACTGGTTTGCTGTATATTGCTTTTACTATGTTTAGGTATCGACCTTGAATTCCTGATCTTCCCAAGATTTTTATCATGAAGGGGTGTTGAATTTTGTCAGATGCTTTCTCAGCATCTAGTGATATGATCATGTTTTTTTTTTCCTTTGAGTTTGTTTATATAGTGGATTACATTGATGGATTTCCATATATAAAACCAATCCTGCATTCCTGGGATAAAGCTTATTTGATCATGATAGATAATTGCTTTGATTTGTTCTTGGATTCAGTTCTTAAGAATTTTATTCAGTATATTTCCATTGATGTTCATAAGGGAGATTGGCCTTAAGTTCTCTTTCTTTGTTGGGTCTTTGTGTCATTTAGGTATGAGCAAAATTGTGGCTTCATAGAATGAATTGGGTAGTGTTCCTTCTGTTTCTATTTTGTGGAATAGTTTGAAGAGGATTGGTATTAGGTCTTCCTTGAAGGTCTGATAGAATTCTGCACTAAAACCATCTGGTACCAGACTTTTTTTGGTGGGGAGATTTTTACTGACTGCTTCTATATCTTTCAGGGTTATCGGAATGTTTAGATGGTTTATCTGCTCCTGATTTAATATTAGTAACTGGTATTTCTCTAGAAAATTGTTCATTTCATCCATATTTTCCAATTTTGTTGAGTATAAGCTTTTGTAGTATAATCTGATGAGTTTTTGAATTTCCTCAGTTTCTGTTGTTATGTCACCTTTTTCAGTTCTATTTTATTAATTTAGAAACTGTCTTTCTGTCCTTCAGTTAGTCTGCCTTACGGTTCAATTAATCTGGCTTAGGGTTTATATATCTTGTTGATTTTCTCAAAGAACCAGCTCCTGGTTTTATTAATTCTTTGTATAGGTCTTTTTGTTTTTATTTGATTGATTTCAGCCCTGAATTTGATTACTTCCTACTGTCTACTCCTCTTGGGTGTATTAGCTTCTTTTTGTTCTAGAGCTTTCAGGTGTGTTGTCAAGCTGCTAGTGCATGCCCTCTCCAGTTTCTTTTTGTTTGCACTTAGAGCTATGAGTTTTCCTCTTAGCACTGCTTTCATTGTATCCCATAGATTTTGGTATAATGTGTCATCATTTTCATTAAATTCTAAAAAGACTTTAATTTCTTTCTTTATTTCTTCCCTGACCAGATTATCAATGAGTAGGGTGTTGTTCAGTTTCCATTTGAATGTGGGCTTTCTACTGTCTTTGTCATTATTGAAGACCAGCCTTAGACCATGTTCATTTGAAGGGATGCATGGGATTATTTCAATTTTTTTCTATCTGTTGAGGCCTGTTTTGTGACCACTTATATGGTCTATTTTGGAGAAGATTCCATGAGGTGTTGAGAAAAAGGTATATTTCTTTGCTTTAAGGTAAAACGTTCTATAGATATCTTTTAAATCCATTTGATTCATAACTTCTGTTAGTTTCATTGTATCTCTGTTTAGTTTTTGTTTCCATGATCTGTCCATTACTGAGAGTGGGGTGTTGAAGGTTCCCACTATTATTGTGTGAGGTGCAATGTGTACTTGGAGCTTTAGTAAGGTTTCTTTTATGAAAGTGGGTGTTCATGCATTTGGCACATAGATATTCAGAATCAAGAGTTCATGTTGGTGGACTTTTCCTTTGACATGTATGAAATGTCCTTCCTTATCCTTTTTGATAGTTTTAAGTTGAATGTCCATTTTATTTGATATTAGAATATCTACTCCAGCTTGTTTCTTGTTATTATGTGATGTAATTATACAAGAAGCCCACAAAATGCCAAATAGACTAGACCAGAAAAGAAATACCTCCCATCACATAATAATCAAAACATAAAATGCACAAAACAAAGTAAGAATTTTAAAAACAGTAAGAGAAAAAGGCCAAGTAACATATAAAGGCAGTCCTATCAGAATTACACCATACTTCTCACCAGGTAGTATAAAAGCCAGAAGATCCTGGACAGTTGTCATACAGACCCTAGGAGAACATAAATGCCAGTCCAGGCTACTATTCCCAGCAAAACTCTAAATTAACATAAATGGAGAAACCAAGATATTCCACGAAAAAAACTAATTTACACATCTTTCCATAAATGAAGCACTACAAAGGATAATAGCACTACAAAGCACTACAAAGGATAATAGCAAGAATGTTCCAATATAAGGAACCAGCCCCTCAAACTCTTCCCAGAACCATCTACAGCCTCTACCAAACTTTCCAGTTGATATGGGGACTTCAGGACTTTCTAATGTGGGGGAACTAATTTCTGATGATGGCAAGTACCCTGGGTTGCTGATGTATATGTTCGTGTGCTTACCTTTAACTATCTGGATCTTCTTGGTGCTATCTGTGCTGTTTCTGACTTGAGCCTGTCTTTCCTATTATCTTGGTTGTTTCAGAACTGTTTGGGATGGGTTTTGCTGCTGAGGTTATAGTTGAGGCCCAAGATCTGCTCAGTGCTTAGGTGGAGACCAGAAGGAACCCGTGTATTACTGGTCAGCAGTCAATTCCTGGGTCCCAGTGGGTCCCGGTTACTCCCTGTTTGGAGCAAATGTTGCAGCCTCCTTGCCTAAGATACTGCTTGAGTTAGAGCTCCTGGGAGCCTTGCTTCCTATGATTTCTGTGGGAATGGATGCAGAGCTGTCTCCCTTGATCTGCTGAGCACTTGGGCCCAGACCGGAAGTATCCAGTGCACTGGGCCAGGAGTTAATTTCTGGGTTCCAGTGGGTCCCAGTTACTCCCTGTTTGGGGCGGATGTTGCTGTCTCCTTACATGAGATACCACCCGGGTGAGAGCTCCTGGGAGACCCTATTCATTTGGGTTTTGTGAGGTTGGGTACAGAGCTGCCCCCAGGATCTGTTTTGTGCTCAGGCCCAGACCAGAAGTCCCTCTAGTTTAGTTATTATCTTCACTAATTTATTGATTCAGTCACATTTCATCCCAATCTCACTCCCACCTTCTGCCAGTACCCTACTCACACAGCTTCATCCCTCAATGCTTCCTTTCCATTATGAGAAGGGGGCAGTTTCACATGGTTACAAACTACACTTGCAGCTCATGTCACTGCAGTACTAAGCACATCCTCTTCTACTGAGGCCAGATGAGGCAGACAAGTTAAGCAAACAGGATCCACAGGAACAACCAAATTAGGGTAAGTTGTTAGCAGACATGCATAAAGATTTTGTATTTTAGTGTAAACTGTGAGTTGGAAATTGTTGAATGTGGATCCCAGCCATGTCTACAAGGTGTCATGTGTCAAGTTGTTCTTCAGGTTTACTTCTGTGACTATGCACCTGGATTCTTTGAAGACCACTGTGTACTCATCTAGGATGAATGTGCCAGTTGCCCATACCTCCATGGACGTTTGTGTGTGGATGGAGAAAACAACTACTACTGTGACTGAACAGATAGTGGATTTACAGGGACACACTGTGAGACTTTGATGTCTCATTGTTAGTCAAAGCCTTATCACAATGGTACAACATGTGAAGACACTGTTAACAGCTATAATTGGCACTGTTGACCTGGATATACAGGTGCTGGTGTGAGATTAGAATAATCTAATGCAGTAACAACTCCTGCCAAATTGTGGAGAAATATGCTGAGTTGTCCTCAGAGAATGAATAGAGAAACGTTGCAGGAGTGCCTTCCTCCTTCAACAATCTAGATTAGTTTTATACAGTCATCTCAAAAGGAAGTTGTAAGATATAAACCTTGAAAATGGTAGTGCTGATAGATACTTTAAACAATAACTGGCACCAGGCATAGGTACTTTTTGTGTGACAGATTTAAAGCTAGTATACTCTATATTGGCTCATTTAAGGAAATGTCCATTAATTATCATCTGAAATAATTTGTTTGTCTTATGTGTTTAAATGTCCTCCAAATTTAAAGTTCACCATAACCATATCACCTATAGATACTATTTCAGTTGTATAAAATAATCCATGACCCAAGAGAGTTACATTTTAAATCATAGATGTTGAATGACAGAAAGAGAAATTTATTTTATTGTGATAGTTTGTTTGTTGCAATGAAATATATTTATTAATATTTAGATTTCTGGGGCTTTCAGAAAATCTCAAACTTATTTTACTTAGAGAGCTATCTATTAAAATTTGTGTAACACTGAATGATAGCTATTAAGGATTGTATCTCTTCTATATGGGAGAATAGGCATTCAATTATTTATAAATAACTTGCATAGCAATAATAATTAAGTATAGAAACAACATATAGAAAACAGCATGGTACTATTGATTTTGAGGTGCATGCTTATGAGAAAATTGAAATATTTTTATAGAAAAATAAATTTGAAGCTAATAAATGAAATCAAAGAGCTAATAAATAAAAATTATAATTAAAATGAAATTAAAAATTGGCTTGATGCATCTCTCAACAATCATGTGAAATTTTTCTGTAGCAGTGGATATTTATTAACATGGCCACCCATATTCAAATTTGCAGGGAATCAGATACTACAGAATGCTCAGTCTTAGAAGGAATAGACTACTGAAGGAACCATTTCAGAAGCTTGGTTGGAAGGAGTCTAAGAGCTGGAGTTGGTAGATGAATAAAATAAAACATCTGTAGATTGCAACAATCAAACTAAATAGTAGACCTCACAGTGATTTTGACAGCAGGTACAAAACCTCTGCAAGACTAAGACAAATCAAATCTTAATGTGCATTAAGGACTTTGGCTCACATTCTCAATCAGTCCCTACTGGTGGAGTTCTGGAAATGAATGTTTGTGTGTGTGCAGAGTGAGTAGGAGCCATATTACTGCATGCGTGTAAGCAAGAAATCAACCTAAGTATTGTTCCTCAAAGGCAACCATCTTGTTTTACTAAAATAATCTCTCATTTGTACTGACTGAATAGACTAGCCCAACTGGTAAGATTTTAAAGTTATCAATCCTGCCCTGAATTACTTTACTGTATACTGTTCCCAAGTTCTTCCTAGGTGGTCAATATGACAACAGGCAATATAGCCAGTTACTACATTAACCCTAAGTTTACATTTTTCAAAGAGCTAGAAAGTTCAATTTTGTAGTTGCTTGTGTTTGTACTCTTCACATAGATGGAAAGCAGTAGAGCTAGAGGATCAAAAGAAAAGAAGAGGGTGGGCTGTGTCTTTCTCCTTGAATTAGGAAATACAGTCTCATTATGTATTTGTCAAGATTGTTTTCCCAGTTGGTCTCAACAGGGAAGACTCACTAGTTAGCAACATCAGGAACTCCACAATAATACCTCTTCATCACATCCACTGTATTTTCTGTTTTCTGGTCCACTTCTCAGAGACTTAAAGGCCATAATTCTTGTAGCTCCTTTGTTTTTATCACCATGGGATTGCCTTCTTTTGCTGCTATATAAAAGTCTTAAGGCCTCCTTTCTTTGACAAGACATGTCTGAAATTGAGAGATAGGCTGAGACATCCATGGTTTGCTCAGAAAAAACAAATTCTTATCTAAACTAGTGGACAACACTTTTGATATAGAAATAAAGTATATATTCTCACTTTAAACACTTATACATATTTGAATAGTTGATGCTTAGGTATGTCCAAATTATTAATTGTTACCTCTGAGTAATCAGACTTATAGACTGCCACTACTTTTTCCTTTTAAGGTTTTGGGTTATATATGTAGTACAAATATGTTGTGGGTACACTTGTTTGTGTAGTTGCATATAGAAGCCACTTCTACTGAAAATTGTTAAGTGCTAGTAAATGAAGGATACGTGTTTATTAATAACTTTACCCTTTGTAAGTTACTATACTCTAGCAAAAAAAATAACACATCTGGAAATATGCTTGTCAGCACAAATTAATCTTGAAGAATTAGATAAAAAAAAGTTTGGTAGAGGCTGTAGATGGTTCTGGGAAGAGTTTGAGGGGCTGGTATGATCAAATCACATTATACATATCAAAAATTCTAAGAGAACTGATTAAAATTTTTCAGCAAAGATAAATAATAAAGACTTGAATTGTTTTTCTTGTATTATCAAATTGCTGCACAGTACATGAAGTAGTGGAGCATGGAAAAAAATATATATATGATTTAATTAAGAAAGCACTCAGTACGATAATGGGAAATATAGATTAAAACCTATAATTAGCCTGAAAATAGAGATCATTTTAAACAATACTGGCTGATTATCATTAAAATACACACACAAAAAACCTTATGCCTTGAACACTAATTTGTTTTCTTCATCTTACCCACATAATAGTAATTACATATGTGAATATATTTGTATTTTGATAATTACAAATATATCCAAATTATATCTTTCCTAACTTATTTGATATATGAATTCAATGCAATTTTTAAACAAATGAAATGAAGTTCTTAATAATCTATTGTTGTCCATCTTCAAATATATCAGTGTCTATGGTGTCACATATTCCTTTAAGGATCATTATTACCAGAGTTCATTAATGCAAACGGAAGTTTAATGTCCCCTTTGTGTACTATGTGTCTGTATATTATTTATTTTTAAGCTAGTTTGACAATGGATTTGGAGGTACAAACATCACCAAGTCCTACATCTTGTCCCACCTAAGGCCAAAACAGAGAAACTTTCTATCTATATTTAAATTATTTTATCCTTTAAATTTCTTTTTATTATTTCTTCTGTCCCATATACAGTTATACTATTCTGGACATGCCCTGTCTTCTCTGATCTCTGAAGCTTATTTCAATTCTTATAAAGATTATGAGAGATCAACATGACAGGTTGTTTAGAATAAATTACTATGCTCCATATCTGGAGAAGATAAATCCAAACTAGGTCATACTCCCTTACATCATAATTCTTCCAAAAGTAAAATTGCTGACTTGTTTTTTAAATTATTATTATTTGTATATTGCATGCATGTGGATATTGGTTGGCATGTTGTTATATTGCTAGTTCAATTTATAAAAAAGAAGTTACTTCATTATTTCCCTTCTCCTTTTATGTCACTGTTCTTGGCCCCTTAGGGATTTCCTGAAATCTGTGGCTATTCTAAAAAAGACACACTTACTTAAATATTAAATACTTACATATGTAAATGATAGGAAATATACAATGATTGTCTTTGTATTCCAGAGTTATCTCACTGAGAATGATTGTTTCTATTAGCATCCATTTACTTATGATGTTTTTCTTAATAATCCTACTCATTTCTGTAAATGGATCCCCTTTTTATTATTCATTCATCTGCTTATCCATTTCTAGGCTGTTATTGTTCTCTGGCTATTATAAATAAGAGCAGCAGTGAAATGAATGAGCAAGTTACTGTGTGGTAGTATGCACAGTCCATGAAGGTTATGCATAAGAGCGATATAGCTGAGTCATGTAGTAGACTTCTTTCTTGCCTTTTAAAGAACTATGACGAATTCCTATTGAATGCATCTGTTTGCTCTACCTCCAGCAGTGAACAAAATTTACCTTCTCCACATCTACATAACCAATTTTCATCATTTTGTTTTTGTCTTCTGCTTGGGATAACAATTCTCAAAGTAGTTTTTATTTGTTTTCCTCTGGTAGCTAAATATGTTTAACACTTTAGAAAATATGCTTTAACAATTTGAATGTCATATTTTGAGGATTGACTTTGCAATATTTTCTTTTATTTTTTTGAGCTTATAATAATTACATAATTTTTCCAATTCTCTTTTCTCTGTTTTCACTCTGTCATATCTGCATCCTCGCTCTCTTTCAAATCCATGCTCTTTTTTCAATAATTGTTAGAACACATACACATACAAACATATAAAACAAAGTTGGACCTATGAATTTAATATATATATATGTATATATATATACATATATATATGTGTGTGTGTGTGTGTTTGTGTGTGTGTGTGTTTGTGTGTGTGTATGAATTTGTGTATCGTATGTTCTATGTTTAATTGTGGTGTTCATTTTTGTTGATATTTTTAAGTTCTTTGCATTGACTAAATACTAATATTCTCTCTCTAGTGTGTAGATAGTATAAATTTGTCCATCTTTCTATGTTTTCTCTGCATTTTAATAGCAATGTTGTTTAATATATTGCTAAATGAGTGGTGAATGACCAGAATGGCTAAAAAAAATATAATATAGGGATGGAAAACTGACACTAAGCACCATAAAAATTCAAATATAAGACACAACTAAAGAAGTTGTTTAAAATTATATATATATATATATATATATATATATATGTGCATATAATTAAGTTACTTTATATTAGACTATCATATCCTTATCATCAAAACATGCAGATGAATTGAAAGTCCAGTACTAATAATGGATTACTGCTATTGGTGATATCAGAATTGTGTGCCTTTGCAGTCCTAAAAAAGCAATATAGACCAACGTCATTGCACATTACTATCTATGAAAAGTTGACTGTACCTCTCTTGCTATATATGCTACCTACATAATTCATAGAATTTGAAGAATTGAAGCTTATGTTGATCTGAAAGCCTCATCACTACTGGTTATATTTCATGGTGTTGGAAATTGCTATGCATGCCACCAGAGGAGAAAAGTCTTATCAATATTGAATGCATCAATCTTATCCCGAATTTGAACCTTGTGAGTTACAAGAATAAACTATACTATAAGAATAAACCTAGGAATCTTCCTTCCAGCATAAAACTCAGCCCAGTGCAGAGCCTATGCTCCAGAAACCTTTCAACACCCAGAGACAGCTTGACTCTCATGTGCTCTGGCACAACTAGACTAACAGGTGAGACATACAGCCCTGCACTAAAATCTAACCTAACTGGGATTCCCACAGAATCCCAGTGGAGGCAAACCTATCTGCACTGTCCTGACAGAGACACATCTTTCTTCTAGCCCACAACTATGCCTGGGGCAGAGCCAGAACTCCAGACCCCTGCCCATACCCAGATACAGCTTGACTCCCAGGAGCTCCATCACAACCAGGGTCATAGGCTCACAGGAGGTACAGGATCCAGAGACAGAAAGGTCAGTTAATACCTGAGATAACCAGATGGGGAAAGATAATCACAAGAACATATGCAAGAAAAGCCAATGACACTTGGCACCATGAGATCCCAGCTCTTCTACCACAGCAAGCCCTGGATATCCAAACACAAATGAAAAACAAGACTCAAACCTAAAATCCATCTCATAAAGATAATAGAGGACTTTAAGTAGGATATAAATAACTACCTTAAAAACATAAAGGAGATCACAGATACACATGTAAAATCACTTAAAAAGGAAACACACAAATCCCTTAAACAAATACAGGAAAACAAAATCAAACAAGTGAATAAATTGATCAAGACAATTGAGAATCTAAAATTGGAAATAGAAGCAATAAAAAAAAATCATAATTGGAGGCAACCCTGGAGATGGAAAATCGAGAAAAGAGATCAAGAGTTACAGATGCAAGTATTACCAATAGAATACAGATCTCAGGTATAGAAAATACCATAGAAGATATTGAAATGACAAAGAAAATACAAAGTGAAAAATCTCCTAACTCAAAATATCCAGGAAATTCAGGACACAATGAAAGATGAGACCTAAGAATAATAGGAATAGAAGAGAGAAAATTCTCAATGCAAAGAATAAAGAAACATGTTCAACAAAATCTAGAAAACTTGCCTAAACTAAAGAAGAAATGGCCATAAATGTATAAGAAGCCTACAGAACACCAAAAAAAGTTCTTGAACCAGAAAGGAAAATCCTCTCATCACATAATAATCAAAACAATAAATGCACAGAACAAAGAAACAATATTAAAAGCTGTAAGGGAAAAAGGTCAAGTAACATATAATGGAGAAACCAAGATATTTCATGACAAAACCTAATTTAAACATTTTCCCACTAATCCAGCCATATAGAGGGTAATAGAATGAAAACTCCAACAGAAAAAGGAAACTATGTCCATTAAAATCCAAGAAATTAGTTATCTAACAACAAACCCCAAAGAAAAGACCCACACAAAGATAATACAACAATTGACAACAAAAATAACAGGAATCAAGAATCATTAGTTTCAATATCTCTCAACATCAATGGACTCAGTTCTCCAATAAAAAGACATAGTCTAACAGACTAGAAACACAAATAGGACCTAGCATTTTGTTGCATACAGGAAACACACATTAATAACAAAGACACTATCTCTGACTAAAAGGCTGGAAAAAATTCTAAAAACTAGCTGGAATAGCCATTTTTAATATCCAATAAAATAGACTTTTAACCAAACTTGTCTAAAGAGATTGAAAAATACACTTCATACTCATTAAATAAAAAGTACATTAAGATGAACTTTGAATTCTGAACATATACACGCAAAATTCTAGGGCACCCTTATTTATAAAAAAGATATTACTAAAGCTCAAAAACACATTGATAGTAACACAATAATAGTGGGAGATATCAATACCATACTCTCACCAATAGACAAATCATGGAAACAGAAACTAAACATAGACACAGTGCAACTAACAGAAGAAATAATCCAAACGGACTCAACATATATTTATAGAACATTTCACCCTAAACTAAAAGAATGTACCATCTTCTTGGGATTTTTTGATATCTTTTCCAAAACTGACCATATAATCAGACACAAAACAATCCTCATGTACAAGAAGATTGGCACAATCCCATGCATTCTATCAGATCACTATGGATTAAGGCTACAATAACAATAGAAACAAGAGAAATCCCACATAATCATGAAAGATGAACAAGTGTCTATTCAATGATAACATGATCAGGGAAGAAAAAAATAAATTAAAGACTTTATAGAATTTAATGAAAACAAAAACATTGTAAATCAAACTCATGGAACACTATGAAAGTAGTGCTAAGAGGAAAATTCATAGTACTGAAGACCTTCATAAACAAATTAGAGAGATTCTACACTATCAACTTAATTGCACATTTGAAAGCTGTAGAACAGAAAGCAATAAACACACTCAAGAGGAGTAAACAGCAGGATATAATCCAAATCACATCTGAAATCAACCAATTGGAAAAAATGTGAGTATACAAAGAATCAACAAAACTAAGGGATGGTTCTTTGAGAAAACCAAGAAGATATATAAACCCTTAGCTAAACTTACTAGAGAACACAGTGACAGTATTCAAATTATCAGAAATGAAAAGGGAGAAATAACAGCAGAAACTGAGGAAATTAAAAAAAATCATAAGGCCCTCTTACAAAAGCCTATACTCAACAAAACTGGAAAATCTAGATGAAATGGATGATATTCTAGACAGATACCACATAGCAAAGTTAAATCAGGAACAGATAACTATCTAAACAGTCGCATATACCATAACGAAATAGAAGCAGTCATTAAAAGTCTTAAAAACAAAAAAACAAAAAAACAACAAACAAAAGCCCGGGAACATATGCTTTTATTGCAGAATTTTATCAGACTTTCAAAGAAGACCTGATACCAATACTTCTCAAACCATTCCACAAAATTGAATCAAAATGAATACTACCTAATTCATTCTATGAAGCCACAGTTATGTAGATACCTAACCCACAAAAAGACCCAACAAAGAAAAAGAACTTCAGAAAATTTTCATTTATGAATTACCAATGCAAAATTATATAATAAAATCCTGGCACATTGGGCCAAGATAACATCAAAATGATCATTCACCATGATTAAACAGGCTTCATCCCACAACTGTGGAAATGGCTCAATATATGAAAATACATCTAGATAATCCACTATATAAACAATCTCAAAGAAAAAAATCAAAAGATCATCTTATTAAATGGTGAAAATGCTTTGATAAAATACAACACCCTTCATGATAAAAGTATTGGGAACCTCTGGGCTGGAGCAGACACAGAGTCGGTCTGCTCCTGTCCTGTGGAGAAACTGAATCCTGAGTCATCCAGGAGCCACTGCACTCAGAGCAG
>NW_021604565.1:23042812-23079112 GCF_004785775.1 Grammomys surdaster | reverse complement strand
GAGAAACTGAATCCTGAGTCATCCAGGAGCCACTGCACTCAGAGCAGCTGGAGCCACTGCACTCAGAGCAGCTGAAACTAAATCCTGAGTCATCGAGGACCCACTGCACTCAGAGCAGAAGGATTTCCAGATCCAAGAGGTGGCCTGAGTCCCAGGAGTTATTCCACCCAGGAGATTAGGAGCATAAGACCACAGAGACCTCTGGACTCTGAGGAGCTCTGCAATAAGCAAGATAACTGGAAATACAGACTCCAGCTTTACACAGTGAGGGCAGGTACCACTAGAGTTAACCAGATGGCGAAAGGCAAGCGCAAGAACATAAGCAACGGAAACCAAAGTCTCTTGGCATCATCAGTGCCCAATTCTCCCAATATAGCAAGCCCTGAACACCCCATCACACCTGAAAAGCAGGATTCAGAATTAAAATCACTTCTCATGATGATGATAGAGGATTATAAGAAGGAATTAAGTAACTCCCTTAAAGAAATACAGGAGAGTACAAGTAAACAGATAGAAGCCCTTAAAGAGGAATCACAGAAATCCCTTAAAGAAATGGAAGAAAACACAAAGAAGGAATTAAACAAAAACATTCAGGATCTGAAACTAGAAATAGAAACAATAAAGAAAGTTCAAAGGGAGACAACCATGGAGATAGAAAACCTAAGAAAGAGATCAGGAGTCACAGACGCAAGCATCACCAACCGAATACAAAGGATAGAAGAGAGAATCTCAAATGCAGAAGATACGGTGGAAAATATTGACACAGTTGTCAAAGAAAATGCAAAATGCAAAAAACTCCTAACTCAAAACATCCAGGAAATCCAGGACACAATGAGAAGACCAAACCTAAGGATAATAGGTATAGATGAGAATGAAGATTCCCAACTTAAAGGGCCAGTAAATATCTTCAACAAAATTATTGAGGAAAACTTCCCTAACCTAAAGAACAAGATGCCCATAAACATACAAGAAGCCTACAGAACACCAAATAGACTAGACCAGAAAAGAAATACCTCTCGTCACATAATAATCAAAACATCAGATGCACAAAACAAAGAAAAAATACTAAAAGCAGTAAGGGAAAAAGGTCAAGTAACATATAAAGGCAGACCTATAAGAATTACACCAGACTTCTCACCAGAGACTATAAAAGCCAGAAGAGCCTGGACGGACATCATACAGACCCTAAGAGAACACAATTGCCAGCCCAGATTACTATACCCAGCAAAACTCTCAATCACTATAGATGGTGAAACCAAGATATTCCATGACAAAACCAAATTTGCACAATATCTTCCCACAAACCCAGCACTTCAAAGGATAATTGATGGAAAATGCCAGCACAAGGAGGGAAACTACAACCTAGGAAAAGCAAGTAAGTAATCTTCCAACAACCCCCAAAAAAGATACAAACATAACTTTACCTCTAATAACAAAAATAACAGGAAGCCACAATCATTTTTACTTAATATCTCTTAACATCAATGGTCTCAATTCCCCAATAAAAAGACGCAGACTATCAGACTGGATACACAAACAAGACCCAGAATTTTGCTGCATACAAGAAACGCACCTCAGTGACAAAGACAGACACTACCTCAGAATAAAAGGGTGGAAAACAATTTTTCAAGCCAATGGTCCCAAGAAACAAGCTGGAGTAGCCATTCTAATATCAAATAAAATAGACTTTCATCCAAAATTAATCAAAAAAGATAAGGAAGGACACTTCATACTCATCAAAGGAAAAATCTACCAAGGTGAACTCTCAATTCTGAACATCTATGCTCCAAATGCAAGGGCACCTACATACATAAAAGAAACTTTACTAAAGCTCAAAACACACATTACACCTCACACAATAAGAGTGGGGGATTTCAACACCCCACTGTCAGCAATGGACAGATCATGGAAACAGAAACTAAACAGAGACACTTTGAAATTAACAGAAGTTATGAACCAAATGGACTTAACAGACATCTATAGAACATTTCATCCTAAAACAAAAGAATATACCTTTTTCTCAGCACCTCATGGTACCTTCTCCAAAATAGACCATATAATTGGTCACAAAACAAGCCTCTACAGATACAAAAAGATTGAAATAATCCCTTGCATCTTATCAGATCACCACGGACTAAGACTGGTCTTTAATAATGACAAAAACAATGGAAAACCCACGTACACATGGAAACTGAACAACTCTCTACTCAATGATGACTTGGTCAAGAAAGAAATAAAGAAAGAAATAAAAGACTTTTTAGAATTCAATGAAAATGAGGACACATCATACCAAAACTTGTGGGACTCCATGAAGGCAGTGCTAAGAGGAATGCTCATAGCTCTAAGTGCCTACAAAAAGAAACTGGAAAGAGCACACACTAACAAGTTGACTGCACAACTAAAAGCTCTAGAACAAAAAGAAGCAGATACACCGAGGAGGAGTAGAAGGCAGGAAATAATCAAACTCAGGGCTGAAATCAACCAAATAGAAACAGAAAGAACAATACAAAATATCAATAAAACCAGGAGTTGGTTCTTTGAGAAAATCAACAAGATAGATAAACCCTTAGCCAGATTAACCAGAGGGCACAGAGACAGTATCCAAATTAATAAAATCAGAACTGAAAAGGGAGACATAACAACAGAAACTGAAGAAATTCAAAAAATCATCAGATCCTACTACAAAGGCCTATACTCAACAAAACTGGAAAACCTGGATGAAATGGACAATTTCCTAGACAGATACCAGGTACCGAAGTTAAACCAGGAGCAGATAAACCATCTAAATAGTCCCATAACCCCTCAGGAAATAGCAGCAGTCATCAAAAGCCTCCCCACTAAAAAAAGCCCAGGACCAGATGGTTTTAGTGCTGAATTCTATCAGACCTTCAAGGAAGACCTAATACCAATTCTCTTCAAACTATTCCACAAAATAGAGACAGAAGGAACACTACCCAATTCGTTCTATGAAGCTACAATTAAACTCATACCCAAACCCCACAAGGACCCGACAAAGAAAGAGAACTTCAGACCAATCTCCCTTATGAACATCGATGCAAAAATACTCAATAAAATTCTAGCAAACCGAATCCAAGACCACATCAAAACAATCATCCATCATGATCAAGTAGGTTTTATCCCAGGAATGCAGGGATGGTTCAATATTCGGAAATCCATCAATGTAATCCACTATATAAACAAACTTAAAGAAAAAAACCACATGATCATCTCACTAGATGCTGAGAAAGCATCTGACAAAATTCAACATCCCTTCATGATAAAAGTCTTGGAAAGATCAGGAATTCAAGGCCCCTACCTAAACATAGTAAAAGCAATTTACAGCAAACCAGTAGCCAACATCAAGCTAAATGGAGAGAAACTTGAAGCAATCCCACTAAGATCAGGGACTAGACAAGGTTGCCCACTCTCCCCCTACCTATTCAATATAGTACTGGAAGTCTTAGCCAGAGCAATTAGACAGCAAAAAGAAGTCAAAGGGATACAAATAGGAAAGGAAGAAGTCAAAATATCGCTATTTGCAGATGATATGATAGTACACTTAAGTGACCCCCAAACTTCAACCAGAGAACTCCTAAACCTGATAAACAACTTCAGCAAAGTGGCTGGTTATAAAATCAACTCAAACAAATCAGTAGCCTTCCTCTACATGAAAGATAAACAGACTGAAAAAGAAATTAGGGAAATGACACCCTTCACAATAGTTGCAAATAATATAAAATACCTTGGTGTGAATCTAACCAAGCAAGTGAAAGACCTGTATGACAAGAACTTCAAGTCTCTGAAGAAAGAAATTGAAGAAGATCTCAGAAGATGGAAAGATCTCCCATGCTCATGGATTGGCAGGATTAATATAATAAAAATGGCCATCTTGCCAAAAGCAATCTACAGATTCAATGCAATCCCCATTAAAATCCCAACTCAATTCTTCACAGAGTTAGAAAAGGAAATTCTCAAATTCATATGGAATAACAAAAAACCCAGGATAGCGAAAACTATTCTCAACAATAAAAGAACTTCTGGAGGAATTACCATCCCTGACCTCAAGCTGTACTACAGAGCAATAGTGATAAAAACTACCTGGTATTGGTACAGAGACAGGCAGGAAGATCAATGGAATAGAATTGAAGACCCAGAAATGAACCCACACTCCTTTGGTCACTTGATCTTTGACAAAGGAGCTAAAACTGTCCAGTAGAAAAAGGACAGCATTTTCAACAAATGGTGCTGGTTCAACTGGAAGACAACATGTAGAAGAATGAAAATTGATCCATTCTTATCCCCTTGTACAAAGCTCAAGTCTATGTGGATAAAGGACCTCCACATAAAACCAGATACACTGAAAGTAATAGAAGAGAAGGTGGGGAAAAGCCTCGAATACTTTGGCACAGGGGAAAAGTTCCTGAACAGAACTCCAATGGCATATGCTCTAAGATCGAGAATTGACAAATGGGACTTCATAAAATTGCAAAGTTTCTGTAAGGCAAAGGACACTGTCAATAGGACAAAACGACAACCAACAAATTGGGAAAAGATCTTTACCAATCCTTCATCTGATAGAGGGCTAATATCCAATATATACAAAGAACTCAAGAAATTAGACTCCAGACAACCAAATTACCCTATTAAAAAATGGGGTATAGAGCTTAACAAAGAATTTTCAACGGAAGAAACTCGAATGGCCGAGAAGCATCTAAAGAAATGTTCAGCATCCTTAGTCGTCAGGGAAATGCAAATCAAAACAACCCTGAGATTCCATCTCACACCAGTCAGAATGGCTAAGATTAAAAACTCAGGTGATAGTAGATGCTGGCGAGGGTGTGGAGAAAGAGGAACACTCCTCCATTGTTGGTGGGACTGCAAGATGGTGCAACCACTTTGGAAATCAGTCTGGCGGTTCCTCAGAAAATTGGACATAGCATTACCCGAGGATCCAGCTATACCATTCCTAGGCATATACCCAGAAGATGCTCGAACATATAACAAGGACATATGCTCAACTATGTTCATAGCAGCCTTATTTATAATAGCCAGGAGCTGGAAAGAACCCAGATGTCCTTCAACTGAGGAATGGATTCAAAAAATGTGGTATATTTACACAATGGAGTATTACTCAGCTATTAAAAACAATGAATTCGAGAGGTTCCTTGGTAAATGGATGGAACTAGAAATTATCATCCTGAGTGAGGTAAGCCAATCACAAAAGAAGACACATGGTATTCACTCACTGATTATTGGATATTAGCCTAGAACCTTGAAATGCCCAAGATGCAACTCACAGGCCACATGAAGCCCATAAAGAAGGAAGACCAAGTGAGGGTGATTCGGTCCTTCTTAGAAGGAGCAACAAAATACTCAAGGGAGCAAATATGGAGACAAAGCGAGGGACAAAAACTGAAGGAGGGGCCGTCTGAAGACCTTTCCACCTGAGTATCCATCCCATGTGCAGTCACCAAAGGTAGATGCTGATGTGGAAGTCAGGAAGTGCATGCTGATAAGAGCCTGATATGGATGTCTCCTCAGAGGTCTTCAAGAGTCTGACATATTCAGAGGCAGATGCTCACAACTATCCATTGAACTGATAATGGGGTTCTCAATGGAGGAGTTAGAGTGAAGACTGAAGGAGCTGAAAGGGTTTGTGGCACCATGAGGAGAGCAACAATACCAACCAACCACAGCTCCCAGGGTCTAAACCACCAGCCTGGGAGCACTTAGGGGGGGATCCAGGGCTTCAGCTGAATATGTAAAAGTGGAGGGCCCTGCTGGGCATAGGTGGAAGAAGAGAACCTTGACCTCATGAAGGCTGGATGCCCCAGGGGGTGGGAATTTTGAGGGTGGGGAGGTGGGAGTGGGAGGGTGTAGATAGAAGTTACATCCACAGAGAAGAAGGAGGAGGGGCGAGGGGATTGGGGGTTCCGAGGGGGTGGTGGGGGATGGGGTAAGGGGACAACATAGGAAATGTAAATAAATCATCCAATAAAAAAAAAGTATTGGGAAGATCAGGAAATCAAGTCACATAACTAAACATAATAAAAGTAATATACAGCAAACAAAAAACCAATATCAAATTCAAATAGAAAGAAACTAGAAGCAATCACACTAAAATCAGGGACACAAAAAGTTGTTCATTCTCTTGCTGTTCACTCAATACAGTACATGAAGTTCTAACTAGAGAAATTAAACAGTAAAAGGAGGTTACAGAGATATAAATCCAAAAGAAAAAAGTCAAGGTATCACTATTTCCAGATCATATGATAGTATACATAAGTAACCCCAAAAATTCTACCAGAAAACACCTACAGCTGCAACATAACTTCAGCAAAGTGACTAAATATAAAACAAAATTAACTAAAATAAATCTGTAACCTTTCTCTACACAAATGATAAATGGCTTGATAAAGAAATAAAGGAAACAACACCCTTCACAATATTCACAAATTATATGAAGTATCTTGCTAGAACTCTAACCAAGAAAGTGAAAAATCTGTATGACAAGAACTTCAAGTCTCTGAAGAAGTTGAAGAAGATCTCAAGAGATAGAAAGATCTCTCATGTTCATGGATCAGTAGTACAAACGGCCATCTTACCAAAAGCAACAGAATTCACATTAAAATTTCAACTCAATTCCTTTCCATATGGTCCTTCTTGCAAAAGGTATTTAACCTTAGTCTGTCCCTGAGAATTATACAGAAATAGGGTATGGGGGAACTAGGGGTAGCTACTAGAATGTTCCAGATTACAGGGAAGTGAGAGGCTCCCAGGACTTAACTGGGATCACTTTAGCTGTAATATCCAACAAAGGGGAAGTAAAACCTGTTGAGACCACCTCCAGTAATTAGGCACTACCCCTAGTTGAGTCATGGGGCCACTCACCTATCTCAATATTTTTACGCAAGAAATATTCCTGTCCAAAAGAAAGACAGGCACAAAAAGTGGAACTTAGACTGATTGAAGGCCATCAAAATACTGCCCCACCTATTGATCCATTCCATCTGCAGACCCAAAACCAGACACGACTGTTGATCCTAAGAAGTGCTTACTGACAGGAACCTGGTATGGCTCTTCTCTGAGAATTTCTACCAGCATCTGACCAATACAGATGCAGGTACTCACAGCCAAGCATTGGAGTGAGCAATCATAAATAGCTTCTCAGCTAAGGGTAGCACTTCATTCACAAGTCTCTTCTCTTTTTTATTGGATATTTTTTATTTATTTACATTTCAAATAACATCCCCTTTCCCTGTTTCCCTTTTGTAACTCCCCTATTTCATCCTCCTCCCACTACTTCTATGAGGGTGCTCCTCCACCCACTCACCCACTCCCAACTCACCACCTTGGCATTCCCCTACACTGAGGCATTGAGCCTTCACAGGACCAAGGGCCTCTTCTTCCAGTGATGTTAGATAAAGCCATTCTCTGCTACATATGCAACTGGAGCCATGGGTACCTCCATGTGTACTCTTCGGTTGGTGATTTAGTCTCTGGGAGTTCTGAGGGGTCTGCTTTGTTGATATTGTTGTTCTTCCTATGGGGTTGCAAACAATTTTGTTTTCCTTGAGCTTGCACAGGTCTACAACATGATGTCACAAGTACTGCGAGTTCATGTGGAAATATGTCCTATTGTGTCAGGAAAACACTGTATTCTGGTCATCATTCTATACTTACAGTCTCCTGATGCCTTTCACAATGATCCCTAAGCGTTGGGAAGAGCATGTATGATATAGATGTCACATTTACAATCAAGCACAATATAGCCAATTGTTCTTTCCAAAATAAGAAACTGCGTGTCTCTTTGTTAATTGATATCTGTTTTTAAAAGATACATTTCTGATGAGAGTTAAAAGAAGGAATAATTAATAAGTATGAAGAGTATTTACTAGGAGTTGATGTAAAACCAATTGCCATTAGGAGCATAATAGTAGTAGGTCCTAGCCTAGGGCCTTAGGACTTGTCATAAACCATGGTTACTAGGTGTCAGGTATCCATTCTCTCTTATGAAGAAGGGTTATATCCAATTTGCCAGTGCTTGTTTATTCCCATGGCAAATGAACCCCTAAGTTTATTCTTTTTTTTTCTTTTTGGCTAGCAGGATATTTCCATATATATATATATATATATATATATAGAGAGAGAGAGAGAGATTATAATATGATTATAATATGATTTCCTGCTTCCCTCTCCTTCCTTGACACTCATGTGTCTGCCAAACGTTGAAAAGTATTAAAGCTTTCTGCGAAGCTACAACCAAGAAAATTCTTCAAGAAAATGAATCCTGAAGCCAAGTGAGTGAAAATCAGGTCTCATTAGAGCATAATCCACAAGGTTATTCTCACACTTGTGCCACACAAGGAGTTCAAGACAATTAACAGTCGTGTTGGGTAGTTTCTTTTGGAACCAGAGTCTCATTGCATGTTTCCAATACTGTCCTCACATTAACATACTCCTTACTGTTTCTCTAATTCTGGGTTTACACACATGCCTTACCATGCTAAACTTAAACACATAATGCTTTAAACTATAAGGTTATAAATGATAATTATATATGTTGACTAGATTGTTAGGCAAAACCATTAATATGTAGGTTCTCTCATTTGGTGAAAGAAATGATAAGGGAGTAAAAAAAGGCAGAGAATTCTAGCAAGATAGTTAGGAAGTTTCTGTATGCCTTAAATGAAAACACAGTTTTTAAAGTTTTCCAAAAACCTGACTTAATTGAATTGAATCACATGTTTGTTGATTTATAGATAATTAGTTATTTGTACCAATATTTTATATAGAGACAAAAATGGGTTGGCTTAGACTCTTTAAAAAATATATAATGTGTTAGTAAATATTTATACTTTTCATATTTCATTATCTATTTTTTCTTTTCTTTAAAATGATTTTTTTTGCTTTATCTTCTCTTAATTCACCATGAACAGTTTTTTAAGGTTTATTTATTTTATATATATGAGTACACTGTTACTCTCTTCACACACAACAGAAAGCATTAGATCCCACTACAGATGGTTGTGGACCATCATGTGGAGCTCGAAATTGAACTCAGAGCCTCTGTAAGAAAAGTCAGTGCTCTAAACCTCTGAGCCATCTCTCCAGCCCTTGTTTGTCTGAAAACAGGCTTTAATTATATATACTTAAGTTCGAAATACAATAAGCATGAAAGTTGAATTACAGTTCAAAGGATTTTTTTATTTTGTTCTACTTGTGATGTAGAATTCTCCTTTATAATGAGAAAGTTTGTTTATTCAGAAAGAAACATTAAGTGGTTTGCAAACAATATAGAATCCTGAAAATGGGAAATAAAAGGAACAATTCCTAAACAGAAAACAGTCTACTTAGACCTCTTTGAGTATAATCAAAGTGAAGGTACTTCTGACTACTGTCAAGAAAGTAAAAAATAATTTTAAGAAATCCATTATTTGGTGAATGAAAGATGCAGCTTTGGATACAATACAATCATAGTCAAATTGTTTCAGATATGGTGGTGAAGAATAATGGATTTTGAAACAGTGCAATCAGAACAAAGAAGATTTCAGGTCCCTGGGCATAAAGGATTTCTATGAATTGTTTTCTCTATTTTTGCAGATATTGAATGTTTTTGACAATAATAAGAATATCATGTTAAGTCGTGAGGATTTTAAGTACCTTTCACAAATTATCTTAGATGATAATTATCAGATCCCTTTTCATTAACATTAAAGTCATACATTACAGTTTTTGTTTAGTTTTTAACAGTCCAGAATCCCATTCTATTATTAAATAATGTATTTTTTTATTTTGAACGTATTTGAGGAATGAAACACATACAATCTGGACTTTTAAGATAAAGCTTTCTGTTTTGAAAGAAATTTTAAGCAAGCATTTATGTTTTTAAACATTATTAGACCAAATATTTTCCATATTAAAAGCATTTATTTCTGAAGAGCTATTGACTTATCATTTTTTTCATTTTCAGATGTCATTGGAGTTGCTTTTATGTTTAATTTTTGCAGAGTTTCATTTGGCAACATGAAACACTTATGCAAAACAGATAACATATGACATTGGACAAATTCATCCATTTTATAGACAATGTATTGTTTTGGTGATATCAGGTGATTTCAAACAAACTTTCATAGTAGAGGCTGAAGGACAGGCATTTACCTACATACTACAGGTGCTGCCTACTGTTGTTGATATCTTCAGAAATCGTTTAGTCAGGTTATTCAGTGATTAGAAAGCAATCGATAACCTTCTTGCCAGTTAAAATAATGATAATAATCTACCCAAGATGTATTGACTTATTCTTTCTTTGAATATCAACATCAAATTAAAAATGTCATCAGATAGCACCAAATTAGAACTGTCAGTAAAAACACAATTATTTTTTATTTCCATTTGTGACAGAATTTATTATATTACTTTAGCTTTTTTTCAGGTCAACATTGTTATCATTTTGATTGAACAACTCACACCTGGGGCAGGCTTTCCTGTACATTAGAATATTTATCAGCATATCCTTATCCCCTGTCTCGGTCCCTTGCAGGTCAATAATAATACTCTCTTTGATTATTATAAAAAAGAAACGTTTCTGGATCACAATTGTTCCATTGGAGAAATTAAGGTTTAAATGCATAGGTAAGAATTTTTATAATGCAACATGAAATAAAAGAGAAATAGCTATATATAAAATTTCTATAAATACCTATAAATGCCAGAGTCTCTCTCTGGAACTTGGCAGCCATGTCTTTGAACTGTAATAAGTTAGGAAGAAACTTCTTCCCTCTCTCTAGAGATGAGATGTCTAACTTACTGCTGGCTGGGAAACTAATAACTCTTAAAAAAGAAAAAGAGAAGTTTGGCTTCCCCTACATGAGAATAGGGTGGTATACTATGTAACCACTGAGATTGCCAGACATGTATGGGAACAAATATGTGTGTTCACTATGCTATTGTCATTGAGAATTCTATATTTTTAATTGGGATGAGTATATAATTTTTCTTTATCTAATTGGAAGAGAAGGGTCTTTGTTTAGCAATCATTTTTTTTAAAGGAGTAATATAAGTCAAACTGATATGACATAAGAATATATTTATACTTTATATTTAAAACTTCAGTTTAAGTGGTACTTCCTTATTTTCTTTTCTTCAAAACCCATTCAAAATAGCCTGATGTCCTTCCAGATTTCTCCAACTCCACGCATTGTTTATCTCATGCTTTTAAAAGCAAACAAATAGAACTCCAAATGAATACACAAAATAGAAGTAATGACAACAAGATCAGAAAAAAGAAAAGCACATGAAACACACACACATTCACACATGCACAAAGAAAAAATCTTTCATCAAAACACAAAATCAGAGCCAATAATATATAAGCAAAAGACCAATAAAATGTTTTAAATGTTCATACAAAGCAATATGAGACAAAACAAAACAAAAAAATCCTATAAGTTCATTTTGCACTGGCATAGAGCCTGCCCTATACTGTGATTATATACCCAGTGAAATATTTGTCCCATCCATGTTTAAAGTGTGATTTATGCACCCAGTTATATACTTTCATTTCACCCATGTTTATTTGAGATCTTTACCTGACAACTAGGGGTAAAGAAGGCTTCTTGCATTGCCTGTGCTGGGACAGTAGCTGAGACTCTCGTGATTGATTATATGGTGATGTTCGAGAAAGCACAGTGGCAAACCCAAGAATCTCCATTTCACTGAGAGGAGCTTCAAACCTTTTTGCTACTACATCTTAAAATAAGATGTATTGGGAAAGTAAAATACTGGCAGATATGCCCTGGAGAATAACTCTCATACTGAATCCTCTGCCACCTCTGCTTTTTTGGCTAAATAAACCCAGAAATAAGAGTATAAAAATAGTGCTACTGGGACCGGAAACTGTAAGTTTAAAAAAATAGCTTCCCAAATGTCAAAGCCTTTAGGTAAATTACTTTAAGGAATTTTTTTAAACGGTCTATGTTTTCTTCAATATTTGTTTGCCTGTGTGTTTATTACAAAGCTTCTGATGATTAAAGGCTTATTAACTTAGTGAAATGTGCCAGTGTGTTCTTGGATTCAGTTTGTGAGAATTTTATTGAGTATTTTTGCATCAATATTCATAAGAGAAATTGGTCTGAAGTACTCTTTCTTTGTTGGATCTTTGTTTGGTTTAGGTATCAGCATAATTGTGGCATCATGGGACAAAATGGGTAGTGTTCCTTCTGTTTCTATTTTGTGTAATAGATTGAAAAGCATTGGTATTAGGTCTTCTTGGAAGGTCTGATAGAATTCTGCACTAAACTTGTCTGGTCCTGGGTTTTTTTGGTTGGGAGAATTTTATTGACTGCTTCTATTTCTTTAGGGGTTATGGAACAGTTTAGATGGTTTCTTTGATCCTGGCACCTGGTATCTGTCTAGAAAATTGTTTGTTTCATCCAGATTTTCCAGTTTTGTTGAGTATAGGCTTTTGTATAGGATCTAATAATTTTTTTTAATTTCTTCAGTTTCTGTTGTTATATCTCCTTTTTTATTTTTAATTTTGTTAACTGGGATACTGTCTCTGTACTCTCTGATTAGTCTGGCTAAGAGTTTATCTATCTTGTTGATTTTCTCAAAGAACCAGCTTCTGGTCTTATTGATTCTTTGTATAGTTTTTTTTTGTTTCTACTTGGCTGATTTTAACCCTGAGCTTGATTATTTCCTGCCATCTACTCCTCTTAGGTGCATTTGCTTACTTTTTTTCTAGAGCTTTCAGGTGTGCTGTCAAGATGCTAGTGTATGCTCTCTCCAGTGTCCTTTTAGGGGCACTTTAGAGTTATGAGTTTTTCTTTTAACACTGCTTTCATTGTGTCCCATAATTATTGGTATGTTATACCTTCATTAAATTCTAAAAAGTCTTTGTCAGGGGAAATACTTAATGCATGGATTAATAATGTTTGTTATAATTAAATGAATTTTATGCTTGATATCTGTGTATCTTACCCAAATTTTAAAGACTTATAGTATACAACTTTATACAACTATACATCAACTATAGAATTATTAAGATCCTGAAAAACTAATATAAAATGTGACATTGTCAGTTTCTTCTGAGTACGTTTGGTAAATGTCTTTAGTGATATTTTCCTTTCAATCTTTAAATTTTGATGACATGCACAATATTTCACAGGGAATATGATCCAAATCAATCCCAATGGGGAACAGGTTTTTCTGAGAATTTCAGTGTTACAGTTCTCTTAGATGATATTCAATGAAACAACTCTCTTATATAATATTCAGTGAAATAACTGTGAACATTCACTTTATTTGGGGTTCTTGCCTATAGGATGCAGGTCTCAAGTCGAGCCAGTCATTCATTGGCTGGCCGTTCCCTCAGTCTCTGTTCCATGTTTGTTCCAGATGTCCCTCAATCAAAGAATGGATAGAAAATATAGTACATTTACACAATGAAATACTACTCAGATATTAAAAATATTATGAATTCCATAGACAATTAATGTAGCTTCTAAATAGAACTACTTTTTCCCATTTTAGTGTATTACAGACAAATACTATTTCTAGGTGCTAAAAAATTTCAGGTCTATTTTCTTGAATACTTACACTTAATTTTTTCTATAATACTTATGTTTACACACACACACACACACACACACACACACACACACATATATATATATATATATATAAAACATAAATAGATAAGTCTTTTACATGAGTCTTTTAGTGTTGGTTTGTGTAATGATTTCATGGCTTGCTTTGGATAACTCACTGAGGGCTGGGCTCATTCTGGTAAAGATTTAATCTCCCTGTAAGCAGCATGTAGTTCTTTTTTTCTAGGAGTGAGGGCCTGATAAGATTTTCCCCTTCCATAATAGCAAGTTTAAGGCTGTGTCACTTGACAGGTCTTGATTGGGCAATAGTGTTGGCATATTTTAGGTGTAGCTTCCCTTTCATTAATGGGAAATACAATTTCATAGTCAAGTTCCTGATCATCTAGATCTTTAATTTTTGCCTCTATTTGCTCTTAACTCAAAGATTCTTTTATAAATACAGACTGAATTTTGAAGTCAAAGATTTTTCTAAAGAATACTTAATTGTGCATTATGCACCATTATTTCAAATGCAGAGAAAAGAATGACTATGAATGTAGTATTTCATCTTGCTGAGAGTATTATTGATTTCTCAAGAGAAACAACAAATGTTCACTTGCTACATTTTGTCAGCCGGATTATTTTCAGCCATCTGCAGTCAAAGTTTTCTATACTAGAACCTAGGAATGAGTCCTTTTCATTTTAGCCTCTTAAAACATCAGAAAATTGTACTTTGAAAAGACTTAGCTTGCACTTTTCAGTTCTTGGGTAGTGAGTAAATGTGTGAGTGCAATTATAGCATGCAGTCCATCATTAATGGAAGAAAGGGTCAAGGGCAAGACAGGATACACATGGTGCTCAAGCCTGCTCAAAGGTAAATTAGTACAGTGCATTCCTGAGGCATACCTTTTTAGGATTACATTCCTTCTTTCCTAAGCAATCTCAGTTGCTTTCAGAAACTATCAAGAGCTAAGAGCCTTGAAATGAAAGTAAAAATAGCAATTTGGTATTCCTAGCTCAGCAATAATCCTTCTTTCCCTTTCTAACTCAAATTCAAGGTGAGGCATGACAATGTAATGAGTTTGTGAAGTCTGAAAGGAACCTGAAGTTGCTTTAGAATTTGACTGAATGGAAACAGGGGAGAAAATTTTATGTACACAGGACAAAGAGAGAGCAAAGAAAAAGGAATGCCTTAGTACTGTGGTAGTTTTACCATTTTGGCATAAAATTGTATTTTCTAGGATAATCAAAACAGTGTTCCCCAAGTAGATGAATTTGAGATAAGCTTGTTTCATACCTTATGTATTCTTTTAAATGAGCAAATTTAAACCTCACTTCTCAAGTGGTTGCATTCATATTAATAGTAAAACTAAAGTGCTGCATTTTATTAGTTTTCCTTTAATTAATTTAACTTTATGGCTACCATAATTTACTTTAAAATGATACTTCATAAAACTGCTAGTGTATAATGTCCATATGATATTCATATGGGAGGTTTCTTTGTTTAAAGTACATTGAAATTCCTATCATTAAAGCACTAAAATTTTAGCATCGCAAATACATATTAATGCTGTAAGTCAACAAATTTTATTTCAGTTGCAAATACGACTGTGACATTATGTTTTATTAAAAATACAAATATTTTATTACCTTTAATTTTGTTAGTTATATTATTGCAATATTAATAGCAGCCACTTTGCTGAATAGGTCTAGTAGGATATTTATTAGAGAATAATAAAAAAAGAGAAAAGGATTCTGCCCTAGTTTTTGACATTATATAACTTCTCGTTTCAGCCTCTCATAGCTGCAAAAAATATATTATTGAGTCAATGAAGTCAAAAAGCTGAGATGTTTACATGCTGTCCTGATTAGCTCTCACCTGCTAATCTTACTGTTAATAATTTCAAGTGTATCTGAATTTTGTCTTTCAACAAATAATAGATACGGCACTTTGCATATTAATTTCTTCATAATAACCTGTCTTGAAATGAATGGTATTAAAACTGTAATGAGTTTTATATCTCAGTAAAGTATGGCTAGTATGACTGTTGCCTGTACTGATTTTCTTCGGTCTCTTTCTTCAGAGTCTTCCTCAGGAAGAACCAAGTACCTTATGTCAGGCAACTTTCAAGGTTGTCACAGAGGGATACCCTGTTTTGCTTTAAGAGGTCTCACATACTAAAACAGAGGGCATGAAACTTGCTTTCATAGTTGGCTAATTGGAGCATTCTCAGCAATGAACAGCATTTTCTGGAAAAAAAAATCAAAACTCTAACCCATAGTTGTTCCTGTCTGAAAAAAACTGCAGGGATAGAAATGGAGAGGAGGCTAAGGAAAAGAAGATCCAACAACGGGCCCAATGTGGGGATCCAGTACAAGGGGTGTTCCCAACCTCTGACACTATTACTGAGGCTATGGAACTCTCACAAAAAAGGAACTATCGTGATTGCCCTCAGAAAGACCCAACAAGCAGCTGAAAGAGTCCAATGCAGATATTTGCACCCAACCCATGGACAGAAGCTGCTGACCGCAATGGTTGATAGTGAAAGGCTGAAATAAGCTGAAGAGGAGGGTGTCCCTGTAGTAGGACCAGCAGTCTCAATTAACCTGGACTCCCATGATCTCTCAGACACTGGACCATCAACCAAGCAGCAAATATCAGCTGATATGAGGCCCTCAACCCATATATAGCATAGAACTGCCAGGACTTGGATCAACCAGAGAAGATGAATCTAACCCTCAATAGACTGGAGGCCCCAGGGAGTGTGGAGATCTGGTGGGGGTGGAGAGTGAGAGGTTGAAGACATCTTCCGGGAGACAGGGGTTTGGGGTGGAAGTATGGATGGGGAATAGTCAGAGGGTGGACAGGGATTGGGATTAAAATCCGGAGTGTTAAAAAGAAGATTAAATAAAAATTTTAAAAAAGACCTTACTTGACCTATCATTGCATCATTTTGACCAGCAATACATTTATGACGAGACTTATGCTAGTAATTAAAACATGGAATGTGAAGTTTAAACTTTTGAGTATCAGGACACTTATAATCATTTCATTTGAAATACTGATAAACTAAATTTAAAATATATATGGGTTATATATTCTAAATTTTTCAAAAGCACATAAAAATTCAAAGAAAAACTATGTAGAAATACAGAATATGCTTTGGATTTGAAGATTCAACACAGCAAAGATATCAGGTCTTTCCAGTTTGATCTTCAAGCTTTGGGGAATACTCACTAAAGTCCCTGGGAGATTTTTGTAGATATAGACAAGCTTATTTTAAAATTTATATGGGGAGGCACAGGATTAGAATAAAGTTTCTTGCAAAAGACTAAAGTAAGATAAATCACTATGCCTGATATTAAACTCAAATATATGGGTATGGTTGAGAAAAAAAGTAGTGTATTGAAAGACAGATGAAAAGGAAGAAAGGAAGAAAAAAGAGCTAGAGTGAGGGATTGAGAAAGATTACCTAGATGTAAAACTGTATAAACAGCCCCAGTTGGGTTTTAACAAAGCTGGAAAGGCAAGTAAAAGGGGAGACCATGCCGTTCCTTAAAAAGAAAAAATAATGTCATATGCTATAATGAACACAAATATAAAGTTATCTCTGTTACAGCTGGCTTTGGATTGTTTATATGATACCATTATTTTTAATTTTCTGAAGAGCCACAATACTAATTCCTGAAGTGATTAGACTAATTTATTTTTCTGTTAGAAGTGTATAAAATACTCACATTCTCCTACATCCAGAATTTTTGTCTTTTGATTTCTTGATGATAGCCATTCTGACCAGAGTTAGATGGAATCTCAGTATCATTTTTATTTGCACTTTTCTGATGGCTGCAGAAGTTGAACATTTTAATTCCTTGTTTTTATTGCCTTTTTATTCTACATGTTTTAGGACAAACTTTTCAGTTACCATCAAGGCAGGTGATATGATATACCCAGTATGCCAGTTAGATAGGGTGTAAGCAACATTCCATGTCTTATATGGCATTTAGAAACTTGTTTGCAACCAGAGATTCAATCAACACCTTCATCAGGCTGAGACTATAAATGCATTAAATCATGAAGCAAAGTTACTCTCATAGTCTCATATTGACTATGCCCTGTTTCTTTTCATACATGTCCAAGAACACAATTTGAAATCAAAACTATGGACTGATAAGTCTGAACTGGTTTTTACTAAGTCAAATTATTACCTCTGATCTTAGAGGGAACTTTATTATCTTGTGCATATACATGAATGTACATCCATGTGAAAGGAACAGCATACATTTTGGAAGATGTCATTCACAGTCAACAGAAAACTAATGTAGTGCAACTCTGTGAACTGAAACAGAAAAATCAAGAGAACCAAGCGATTGCTCTAACAGTACCCTGTTCCTTATCATGAAAAAGGCCACTCCTTTCCTTGCCAGTATACTGTACATTTGCTTTGCTCTCTAATTCATCTTTCTACCCTAATGTTTTTGTATACTTCAGTCACTGGAGCCAAAAACACTCAGACATTCTCCTGGTAACACTGGTTAAATTTTGCCTGTTGACAAACAACTGTCTAATCCTGTCTACCATTCTGAGAGTTGTATAAGTATTATGGTGACTGGCCCACACAGTACCCCAGAGGTGTTATTTAACAATATATAACCTACTAGTCATTACTGTTTGTTCCTGGAATTTTATTTGTAATTAGAAAGTTCCTGTCTATTCTATTCCTGTATTTGAGAGTGAACAAAAAAAGAAAGGATTTTCTTACATTTACAAAATCTTACCCATTGACATACATTATTCCACAAAACTAAATCTTCTAAACCTTCCAAATAGAACCACCAATCAAAGAATAAGTATTCAAGTGCCTGAGATTATGGTGGACACCTCATTCGGCTTATTCAGTCCTTTCACATAGTGTATACGCTTTCAGCTTTCTGCTGTTGCTACCATGCCTGTCAGTTTCTACCATGCATCACCATGATTCATGAACTATAAGCCAAAATATACTGTTTCATACAATCCTTTGATTATTGTGAGAAGCAAAGGAAGCCCTGAATGAGCAAAGTTTTGATGCAATGAGGTCAGTTGACTTGTGCATAGACATGGTAAGCACTCTCTAGTCTCAAACTGAAATTTCCCTTGAGGATGACAATATCTTCCCAGAGTAAGGCCTATAGGTAATTAGCAAAGTCTCCCTATGGGATATGAATATGGAGTGTAAAAATTATCTACCATATCTTCTCCACCTGGATATTTATGGTCTGAAGACTTCTTAACAGCAGAGAATACTCATGCCAAAATTAGCTAAATTGGCTTCCTTGATCCATCTCTATACCATAACTCTGCTTCCTTAATTATTTACATGTAATATAACAGCCTCCTTATTCAGTTATATTCAATAACCATAACTTGGTGTTTGATTATATATAATAAACTTCTCTGTGTGCTCAAATATCTCTCATTTTTCATTCTGAACTTGTCCCTAGTTAGATAAATCCCCACTGGCATGTAGGTTGGGCCAGTTCATAGTACATTTATCACATCAATAGAAAAGCAACTAGTAGAACAGGTAATAAGACAAGACTAGGAAAAATGCAATAAAAACACAATAAAAAAGAATTGTCTCTGTTTGTAGATGATGTAGTTCTGTATAGCAGACCTCAAAGACTCCACTAGGAATCTCCAACACTGATAAGTACTTTCAGTAAAGTACAATGTTCCATCTGTATTTTACCAAAATATGTAACCTCCTTATATATTAAAGACATACTAAGAAAGATAACAGGTAATGTCTGAAGAAGAAAAAGTCTATAAAAAACTTTAAAGAAATAAATCATATCCCATACCAGAAAATGCAGAGATCTCCTATGTACATGATTAGGGTTGATATCATAAATATCATGAAAATGACTACATATTAAAGAATTCTACAAATTCAACACAATTTCCAGTAAAATCTTCACAGACATTTAAAAAATTATGTTAAAGTTTATAGCGAAGCAAGTATCAAAAATTATAATAAAATAAAACAAATTAAAAAATTAAATACAATTATTTACAGAATTATAAGTCACAAATTAAGCATTTTTGGAGCTCCATTTTTCCCAAGGATCAGGAGTCACTTCAAAAGAAGTGTGGAAAGACTTTATGAGGCAGAGGTCAGAACAGAACACTGTCTTCTAGACAGAAGATTTCAAACGTAAGAATTCTTAGCATTGGCATTTGCCTACACAAGATCAAGCCAGTAAAGACTATAGCATGGAAAAAAGGCATTCATGAGCATTCAGTCTTGAGGAACCACTGACTGTTGACTGCTTCTGGGTAAGGGGATGTCAGCTATGTTATGTAATTTTCAGGCTCTCAGCTTATTAAATGGGTTTCATCTATTTTACAGAAAACAGCCCCTTTAGCTCAGTAATTTCAGAAATTACTCAATAATTTCATTATTTTTATTTCATATGTATATGTATATTTGCATCCCTGCAAAATCCAGAAGATGGCACAAGATCCTGGATACTAGGAATTGAGCTCAGAACTTTAAGAGCAAAAAGTATTCTTTTTTTTTAAATTGGATGTTTTATTTACATTTCATATGCTGTCCCCTTACCCCATCCCCCACCCACCCAGGAATCCCCTATCCCCTCACCCCTCCTCCTACTTCTCTGAGGATGCACCCCTACCTATCCCCCCACTCCCACCTCCCCACCCTCCAATTAACACCAAGTTATCTCTTCAGTCCTGGTGACAGGTAATTTTATCACCAAAGTACTGAATGTAACATAACTGATATAACTTTATTTCTTAGTGGTATGTGAGAATATTTCTAAAAAAAATAGATCTGTGACTCGGTGTATTGAGTATAAAAGACGGCCTTCCCTGAAATTTGTTTTGGCATCTGACCTGTTGGGAATCTGGGTTGAACAAAAAGCAAAGGAATAGGAAGTTAATCCTTCCTGCCAAGTTCATATCATTCACTTCCTTCTGTCCATGGAGATTTGAACTTCTGGTTCCTAGTTCAGAATCAGAATAAGGCTATAGCATATGTATGGGGGGGAGAAGGAAAAGAAAATACAGATATTTTATAGCAAAATTTTATTTACAATTAAATGTTCTACATAATGTATTGTCTAATCTAAGTCAATTTTATTTCAGAGACAATCACTTAGGCAGATGTCATACAGATCCACAGGTGTAAACTGGGACTGTATTATGAAAGTGGAATAAATATTTGACCAAAGTATTAGAGGTATTACAAACATTGAAACAAAAATGTATAGTAACACTGTTCATATTTTGTTATAACATAATGTTACACTTTAAAAGATTACCTGTATCTAAAAACAGAATACTTGCTTATATCACCATAAAAAACTGCATCATGTTTCCTACAAACTGGAAACTATACTCCTAAAAATTGTTATAGGTGACCTAATCTCCAAGATGACAAGGGGTCAATTGTGATGCCAGGTTTTTGACAAGTTAACATAAACTCTGTTCATCAGAAAAGAAAGAACCTAAATTGAGGAAAGTGTCTCTATTATATTGGCCTGAAATATGTTGATGAGATTTTCTTTTCTTGATTACTATTGATGTAAGAAGTCTCAACCCATTGTGTGCTTTGTCAGCCCTGAGCAGGTGATATTGGGTAGCAAAAGAAAACTAAATAAGCCATGGGGAAACTAGCCAGTAAGTGGCATTCTTCCCTAGTCTTTGCTCTAGTTTATGTGCCCAGGTTATTGCTTTAGTTCTTGTCCAGCTTGTCACAGTGATGAACTTTTATCTAAAATCGTAAGCCAAATAAACCCATTTACCCTCAAAATTGCTTTTGGTCATTTTACTATCGTAGTATTGCAGAGAAAGGTAGGAAAGCCATATTAAGTATAGAATATATTGGATTGATTCTGTAACATGATTTTGGGGTTTTTTGGTCTTCACATTTTAGTACCTTAGTATGTTTTGAATATTTAGAATTGGTTTCCTGTCAAGGTATTAGGATAAAGCATACAAAATCAAGAAACTATCAGTTGAACCTTCCAAAACCACAAGTGAAAATTATTCCAGCCTTCCCTTAAATTGTCAGTGTCAGATGATTTTGTTAGCAGTGATGGGATTACCTAATAAAATTAAATTGTTGTAAAAACTTCACTCATAAATAAAAGCCCTCATCTTCAAATTTACTTTTTAGTAATCAACTTAGTAATTTATTTTTATTTTGATGAGAACATCAAGTCACAGGTTGAGCAGGTAAAAGTATTTGCTGCAAAGTCTGAAAATGTAAGTTTAATCACTATTATCTACATGAGGGATGGAGAAAAGTGACTACTGAAAGGTGCTGTCTGACCTTCACATGTTTAACCTATCATATGTTCTCTCTCTGTCTCTCTTGGTCTCTGTTCTGTCTGTTTGTCTGTCTCTCTCATGTTCATTATCTCTGTTCCTCTCTCTTACTCTCTCTGCATACACATACACACATACACACAAACACACATACATGTACATGTACATGCACAAACAGATAAAGTGGTGAAAAAGGGTGGGTGGGTGGGTGTGGGATGGGGGGCTTGTGGAGGAGTAACTGGGAAGTGGGATATCATTTGAGATGTAAATAAATGGAATGACTAACAAAAAATTAAAATATCAAATAAAACAAAAAGACAAAGAAAAATGTCAGCACATCAACTCTTCTACCAAATCTCTACATGTGTAATATATTTTCATTATATGCATAGTATTATCTTGATCCCTTTGTTTTTATAACCAAAGCAGTATTACTCGTATAAAACAAATCCCATGATTTTCCTCTGCACTAGAATATGGTGGCAGCCATTCTCATCCCTGCTTCTGTAAATTAACTAGTTTTCCGTGCTTAATTTTTTGATATGTTCATTTTCTTTTCTTGATGCCAGCCTCAATACACATTTATATTGGCAGTATGTGATTCGTTCTATTTTCTACATAAACTAACAACTAGAGATATAAATTATGTTCCTAGAAAAATTTACTATGATAATAACATGAATTTTTTATTGGAGTTAAGCTATAAATTAAAGACAAGTCAAGACAGAATTCAACAGCATGCTGAAAATTTATATGTATTTCTTAATATATAGCTGACAGAAAAAAGGTTCAAGAACACACCCAATGATTTAGCCAACAATAGTTAAAGAACACAGAATTTCTATCATATATAAAAATGTCATCTAGATAAAGCAAGTATGTAAGTGCTATATATTGTAGGGAGATGAATTTTATTTACTAATAGCCAGTGGACAAAGTGAGCTGTCAGGCTATTTTATCATTAGTTTCTGTCCTCCACCAGAGCTATCCTTAAATAGGGCAGCAGGAGACTTCACCTATACCTTGGTTCTAGAGAACCCTTACATCATTCATTCTTTACACTTCTGGGAATATTCACACCATTTTGGAGAGTAATAAAAGATTTTCCTCCCAAAACAGCACCTTGTGATGTTGTGGATCTTCTTGAGTTCCACCTTGAGATAGCAAATCTCTTACTGCTTTCTTTTTTTTTATTGGATATTTTATTTACATTTCATATGTTGTCCCCTTACCCCATCCTCCACCCACACAGGAACCCCCATCCCCTCACCCCTCCTCCTTCTTCTCTGTGGATGTAACCCCTACCTACCCCGCCACTCCCACATCCCCACCCTCAAATTCCCACCCCCTGGAGCGTCCAGCCTTCATGAGGTCAAGGATCTCTTCTTTCACCTATGCCCAGCAAGGCCCTCGGCTCTTACATATACAGCTGAAGCCATGGATCCCTCCCTAAGTGCATCCAGCCTGGTGGTTTAGACCCTGGTAGCTATGGTTGGTTGGTATTGTTGCTCTCCTCATGGGGACACAAACCCTTTCAGCTCCTTCAGTCTTCACTCTAACTCTTCCATTGGGAACCCCATGATCAGTTCAATGGCTAGTTGTGAGCATCTGCCTCTGAATTTGTCAGACTCTTGCAGACCTCTGAGCAGACATCTATATCAGGCTCTTATCAGCTTGCACTTCCTGACTTCCACATCAGCATCTACCTTTGGTGGCTGTACATGGGATGGATACTCAGGTGGAATGGTCTTCAGACGGCCCCTCCTTCAGTTTCTGTCCCTCACTTTGTCTCCATATTTCCTCCCTTGATTATTTTGTTGCTCCTTCTAAGAAGGACCGAATCACCCCCACTTGGTCTTCCTTCTTCATGAGCTTCATGCAGCCTGTGAGTTGAATCTTGGGCATTTCAAGGTTCTGGGCTAATATTCAATAATCAGTGAGTGAATACCATGTGTGTTCTTTTGTGATTGGCTTACCTCACTCAGGATAATAATTTCTAGTTCAATGAGGCCACACATCTTAATCCTTCCTAAAAAGCCCATTAACTAAGATCTCAACCTTTAAGTATTGAACTTACAGGGCCATTCTCATTCAAAGCAGCACTTTGCCATAATACACTTTTCTATAACACAGTTAATTTTTTCCATGTGCTTTGATATAGTATATTCTGAATAGAGTTTTACAAATACTATTCTGACTTCTACTGGCATATGTAAAAAGGGTACTCCCGTATCTTTGCAGGGTATAGTAGTTTCCTCTTATCTTTTTTTGGTGTTTGCTATTCACTTTGACCACTAGATATCACTGTGATTTGCTTATAACTACTAATTCAGTAGTAAGAAGAAAACATATCTAGAGATGCTGGTAAAATAGAGTACCTTATTTTAGACAATGGATATGATTGCATAATTTAGAGAAAAATAGAGCCCTCTTTAATAGGTTTTGTGGACTTGGGATGTATAGGATGTCAAAATATTGATCTTCCTCAAAGTATGTATCTATTGCATTTTAGTGGTTTCGTAAGTGTTTCAATCCTTAGCAAAGCACAGCTTTGTAACATCGTAGTTTAATGTTCTTTGGTATTCTGCTACTCTGAATTACTTAAATTTTATCCTATTTATGGATTTACTTGGATCCAAATCAATTACAGTTTTCTGCAATCTTTGTATACTGCTAAGAATTCTGCATGGCTTTCACACATAAATTTTAATAATTTCTTTTACATTCTCTTTCTCCTTTTCCTCCTCTTCTTCTACCTCATCCTTCTTTTCTTTCTTCACTATCTCTCTTTCCTGCCTTCGCTCTCCTTTTTTTGTACAACTTTGTTTTTATTATCTATGAATCCTGGGAACATCTAATATCATGTCTTAGAAATACTTTGAGATAAGTTTTAAATATATATTTCAAGCAATTCCTAAACACTAAATCCTCATAACCACAATACGTACCCTGAACATCAAGATGATAAATATGTGCCACCATATCCATTCAACTATCAAGTTTTACTGTATTTATGATCATTTTTCCATTTACTTATGAAAGATGAAACAAAGTCATGGATGAAAAGATATGCAATAAGTATGTATAACCCATGAGAAACCAGTTTATACAGCGGTATCTCAAATAGAATGTTGTAATTTTAGGTCAGTCAAAGCCAAGACATTTCAATGAAATAGTTTTACTTGGTCACTGATGATCTATATCTATAGATTTCTAATACATTCAGCAATGCATACATTTGTTTTGACTTATTTTTCTAGATCATTAAGTGCAGAAATTTTAGTAGGTTCTTTGTCATTGCATGCTAGTACTGCCAAACTCTTGTCTATCCTAACAATTATTTCTTAATTACAGAGTATTTTAACTCCAATATTTCATTGTATCATTAATTATTCAGATGCATTTTCTGATATTAATTCACCCTCTGGAAATATATTCCATGATGAAATATACATGTAAAGTAAGTAAAGAAAGATTTTGAGAAATGAACAGGGAGGCTATGATACATTTTCAAACTTCTTAAACATCCCCTAAGATGTTATAAACTAGACTTCTTAGAATTATTAGAAATTTAGGTAAAAGGATCATCAGTCCCTATCTTCATATAGGTAAGTCGTACAATGAAGTTTTTCCCTGGAAAGAAAGTCTGGCATTTGGCAAGGTAACTCCATTCACCTTCAGGAAATTTCCAGAGAAGCCGAACATCTGAAGACAGTCATATAACAGAATTCCTTACAACTCTTGAAGTTGAGTCCAGATGGGTAGTTACACATGACATCTGATGAAGGTGTCAGACAATAAAGAGATAGTAAGTGAACTACAACAACACTTTTCACTCTATCACTTCATCCCACACTTTTGTGGGTTTTTGTGAAGTAGGAATCTCTGGTGTGTTGTCAGGTTTCTTCTGAGAACCAATCAAGAGGTCCTTTTCCATAGACTGTAATATGCGAATCCATTCATTATGTTGTCTAGGAAATCAGAACATTATTCCCTGATTGAACAATTCTACATATCATTTCAGTAACTCTACTCTTACCTCACAGACAATTATTAGCTATGATGACAATTATGGATATTATAATTTTCATTATACATTGCTTGGTCATGTATAGTGATCTATTCAAAACTGAAAATTATACTTGTTCTGTGTGCTTCTAAAATAATATAAAAGGTAAAATTATAAATACTAGTAAAATATTTTGAATATTTCTATGATCACAAATTATTTCTCAGTTTTGTATTATATTATTTTCTACCTTGATACTCCAATTGTGGTTAGTCTTATCTAGTTTTGGTAGCACACAAAAACACGCGCACAAATACATACACAAAACATAATGTCAAGTGTATATTATTTTAAAATAAATTAACAACATGTGTATCCACATTTAGAGAGATGTGTTTTGTAGCACATGTTGTAACCATGTCAAGTGGTTGGATAGTTTCATTGTTAGTTTACGTTAAATATAGGTAAAATAAATGCATCTGATGTCATGTTTGACAGAACTCTGTTGACAATGTAGGAAGGATGAATTAGAAACCACAGAAGAAAAGTACATAAATAGAATGTGGAGTTCAAGATCCTCAGTACTAGCTAAAAATCTCAGATTAGACGGTAATGTGCAGACTGGGGTGTATGGTGGATAGCATTACTCCTAGTGTTCTGAATCCACTTTGGCTCCTACCTATTTAAACTTCAATGAACTCGGACCACATTTATGTCTGATTCTTCAGACATAGAAGTTTCACCAAAGCAATATCTTGTCTAAGACATGTCACTGTTTGTAATTTTCCATTCAGGAAGATGTGAAAACAAATTTCATCACATGGTGGCAGCAGAGATCTGATAGGTCAAGTCCCAATTCGAAAAGCTATGTCAAGTCTCTATACTATTTTGTTGAAGCTCTATTTGCAAAGCAAGCATCAATGAGCTAATGATGAAATACAAGTAGAAAACAAAACACAGGGATAATAAATGATTCAAATGACTTCACCTGAATTTTATGTTGGTTATAAATGCATTGATTAACAATTGTAGTGTGTAGCTACAGTATTTTGACTCTACAATTTCATCGATATGCTCATACTTTTACTGACTTAAATCCAAGTTATTGACTACTAAATCATTCATATTTCCCCACAGCATGGCTTCTTATTTTTGAAAGTTTATCATCCACTGAAACAGAATATTAATTGGTACTGATTCATTTTGGGGGAATAAAATATATGAAAATACTCATTTTTTTTCTTTGTTTTTGAGAATGATATACCTGCATACTCCTTTTCATTTTAACATATGTATATATGCTTTTGTCTTGTTTCCTATATCTGTGATATATGTTTGCATACAGTATATCTACCTTACAAATATGCATTTTTTTCATCCATTTGACTGCTTGTCGGTTTGTATGACAAGTAAACTGGATGCCATATTGGCTATAAGGAGTCAGATTACTCTTCTGGAACTAGAGCAACAGAAGACTAATGATAGCCATATAAAGTACTAGGAACCAAAACTGATGCTTTTACAAGAAAATCAAGTGGTCTTAACTGTTCAGCCATTTCTCCAACTCCTTAACCATGAATTTTATTTTAACATAATCAATATAATAGAAAAGTTATTTATTTTTAAATCAATATATGCTAATAAATTTCAACAATACAAGATTACATTTCTCCAACTGCTTAACTATTCATATTATTTTAATGTATTTAATAAAAAATTGTTCTGTTTAGTTTTTTAAATCAATACCTGATAAGGAATTTCAACAAAAAAGATTTATTCTTACATTGTAACATAAGAGATTTAGAACATTCTAGAAGTATAATCTGTAACATAATAATCTATTTTAAGATGATTTTCAAGGCCTTAAAATTTCATCCTTAAATATCATTGAGTCAAGTCTAAATATAGTATACTTTTCAAATGTTTTTTTTTGAATGCTTCACACAAAGATACAGTTTTTAATTATCGCCTCTGTCTTAAACCTCACTTAATATTCAGACCCTATAAAACAGGAAAATTCCAAACAGTAGTTTCTATATGTGCAAAGAACATGATTTAACCCAGAAAACATCGGATGACACCATGACAAATTGAGAAATTCTTCTCTTTCTAAAGTTCCTGGAATAGTTCAGCACAGCATCAGATACATGTCATGATCTTTTATGGCATCTTTGTTGGTATAGCTTTCTAGAATAGATTTCTGCAAGAGTTTTGGACAATTGCCATAGGTACTGTACTCAAAAGAAATAATAGTTTATATGTATCATACTTTCTACCTTTTCTATTCTGGTTCCATCATAAACAAGGAATCATTTTTCTTAAAATAGAAATAATATTTTGTTGGCATTTGCTGTTTACATTAGGTTTCCAAGGGAACAAGAGAAAAGTTCATATTCCTATAAAGCACAAAACATCGAATACATCTCTTGTATTTTCAAATAATTGATCTCTATTCTGTATAAAATTATTTATAATAAATGAGTAGGTTATATAATTACATACAAGTTTTCCAGTATGTAGCTTATTTTTCTAAATATAATGGATAAAATATCTGGTGTTTAAGAAAGGGACACAAGACTGAGACTTGTAGTTTTCTGTGGTCCAAAACATGGGTCCCCAAACTTGTTAATGCTGCAATCATTTAAGACATAATGTGGTGACCCCCCCATCATAAAATTATTGTGCTGATACTTCATAAATGTAGTTTTCTATGGTCATTAGTTGTAAGGCAAATATCTGATGTGCAGAATAGCTAATAACAGAATCCATACAGAGTCGCTACCCAGAGGTCGTGAATCACTGCAAGAGTTGAAATAGAGAGAATGAAATGTGAAGTTTTATCTGCAGTATCTATTACATCAACGCTCAGCAGAGAAGTGTTTTTGAAATTCATATGCTCACTATGTAAAGTTAAAACATCCAGAGTTGTTGAAATTATGCCAATACACTGCATGTATCATTAAACTTCTTCCTAATTATAATGACTACCACTGTAAGTTGTAGAACTATCATGAATCCAATGGTATTTGGCATAACACTCGAGATGGATCCTTACCCTTAAATTCTGAACCTCCTTCCAGTAATTTGAGTAGGATAAAGAGTATCAATCCCTTCTTCCAAATGCCTGTCTAAATCTTCTGGTATATTCAACACATTAGTACCATTTTTTGCTAAATGATTAACAAAACTAGCTGTCTTACCTACTTGTGTCACAGCAGTTCCAGAGGCAGTGGTGTTGTTATACCAGCAATAATCAAGCCCACAACCCTCTTGCTTCTGCTTAAAGCCTGACTCATTTCTTCCAGTACTTGTAAGCTATTTTTAGAATACCAAGGTTCTATAATACTCAGAGCACTAAAACAAAAGCTGATTGATAGACTTCTATAACTGACATGCCGAGTTTCAAAACACAAACATGATTAGAAGGTATACAATAAATGCTAATTACATTAAATACTGTAGAAGAAACAAAAGTATTATTAACTTGACAATTAAAAGAGCCTTAACACATGTGCTAACACCTGTTTGAAATCCAGATCCTGCCCCAACTTTATCTCTTGTTAACATAGCACCAAATTTCCATATATGTCTCTGAAAATGTCCAGAACCAGACTTCCAAATGAAGACTGTTATTTCCAATATTGGATTGATTTCTAGACGAGTCCATGATTGAGTCTGAAAAACTAGTCACATTTAGTAACAGTACAAGAAGCATTATAACTTCTATTTTTGATTCTTTGTTCCACAAGGTCTAAGAACTTGAGGCAAGGCAACTTGTCCCATCAGAAATATAGGTAAGCAATGATGGATTGGGAACTTATGTCCAATACAGCTTCTAAGTAACCATTGTCAGGGCACTCAGCCAGCTCACAAGTCAGCACCATTCTTTTTCCTGGTATCAGCATGTCTCACCCATCACTCTGTTGGCCACCATGCTCCTTCAGCATGCTGCAGTACCTATGGCCTGAGGTCAGTATTTCTATTTTGGTCAAGCTTTAAAAATGGTGTATATAATTTGATCATGCTAGCCCTTTTTGTCCTGGGAACACTTTTATTCCTGCCCATTGTGTTAAAGCTTTTCTTCAATAATATCAACATGTTGGCAGCTAAGTACATGGCTTGGACCAGAAAATGGACCTCCAGACAGAGTTATTACATTAATAGGCTGGCAAGCCAAGGATGAGAAAGATTCTGCAAAGATCCTTACCAACCTAAGATATAGGTGCATTGCTTTTGATAAAGGATATTCCATGACAGGTAAGGAAGGCATTGTTGTCAGAACGACCTACAACAGGCTCAGTCTTGTTAATGAAATAAAAAGGGGAGAGAGACAGAGAGCCTTTGAGGCTGCATGGCAAGAATCCAACATTGGGCAAGGAAAAGGAAGTAGGCTTCAGGCAGGAATCTGACATTAGGCTATGAAAAAAGAAGTAATTTCAAACAGGAATTTAAATTTTAGGTTAGAACAAGAAAGTAGGCTTCAGAAATGAAAATGACCTTGGGCTAGGACAGGGAAGTAGGCTCAAATACTTTGGTCTGATAAGCCCTTAGAAACAGTGATCATGAGAGTGGTCACATAATTAGGTTTAATGCCTTGCTTTTTCTTTGACTATTTGTGTTTATTGTATTGTTTGTTCTTTGACTATTTGCATCTATTGTATTGCTAGACTCTCAACCTTGAACTGACCTTAATACATGTGTGTAATCAAAATGGTATAAAAGCATAAAGGAGGAGACAGGATGGGATAGGAGATTCTAGAGAGGGGAGATGGGGAAAGGGGATGACATCTGTATTGTAAATAAATAAAATATTAAGTAAAAAAAGAACAACAAAAAAAAGAAAAGTTAATTTTTAGGGGTCAATAGCCCATGAATCTTTGTCTCAGTTTCTTAATGGATAAAATGACCTAACAAAAACAACTACAAAGGCAAATAGTATATTTAAAAGTAGTTTCAGCTCTATCATTGTGTGAGAAGTCAAGAAAGAAGAAACATGAAGCAGCCAGTCACATCACAGCCATAGCCAGGAGCAGAATGTAATGAATTCTTGCACATGTGCTGCTGCTCTTCTTGACTTCTGCATTTTTCTAAAGTTCAGAATCTTCCATATAAGGAATGATACTGTCCACAGAGATTGGATTTTAACATATCAATTAACATAATCAATATAGTTCTCAGCAGACATGGCCACAGGCCAATCAAGACTCTCTTTTCAGGTGACTCTAAACTTTACCCAGTTGATAATAACACTATTAGAGTCTATAACCTAGTCACTCAGCCCCTTGTTACATGTGTAGGGTATCAGCTACTCATTACAATAATATAGAAAGCAGGTTCCATGACAACTCTTTACTGGTGGGAAATTGAAGCTGATAATATTAGATATTAGCCTTGTGATATCTATATGATTTCTCAAAAGCTTTATTTTTTTTTCTTTCTGGAATGTAAAGCTGATTTTCAAATATCATTTAGACAGTGACTGCTCCCATGAAATTAGGAACTTTTGGGTTTGTCACTATCATCCATACAATATTCTTTTCTGGCTACTTGCTGAACATTCCTTATGCAGAAAATGGGGCAAGGATTGATTGAAGTGATATTTAATACTTTATTAAGGATATGTGAAAAGGGTATGACTTTAAAATTGGACAGTGAAAGTTCAGATTCTAGATCTTTCAGACATAGTTACAATTTAGAGACAATGATAGAAACATCATCATCTAATACACTTAAAGCCAATGATGATGTACGAAGGTTGGGTCTAAAAACTAATTCGATTTTGGGAAGGAGTACCATATGACAACATTTTTTGTCATACATCTGTAAAAAATATTGGCAGTAATCCTGATTCTTGCTTTGTATTTTTAAGTTATTAATCTTACTTTGCTATTTTGCACTTATTCTTTTCAAAGTTTTATCACATTGATTAGTAGTAAAATCATAGGATTTGTTTATGTATTCAGATTAAACCCTTCAATCATTGCCAACTACAGCAGCAGCTGCACATTAATTCTTGAATTATAAAGCCCTCTCTACCTAGTATTGTTAAATGATTTATATTCATCTGTATAGTTCATTTTAGAAAAAAATGTGTTAAACTTCTATGAACATTTTGTGCTTTCATATAACTCATTTTCAAAAGTTAAACAATAATCCTTTTCATGTTTTTTTTTATTTTTTAATTTTCAAAATTTGCTTAACAGTTTCATACACATGCTTATGGTACTTTGATCCTAGCAGGTGTAGCTACATGCACAAGACATATACTCTATTGGTGATTTAAATTTTATCATAGCTAAAAATGGGTTTGAAGACCCCACAGTTTTGTGGGTTCTTTGGCAGAGGATCACTATGAGAGTAGGAAGAATCTTTTGCTTCAGTTATGAAATTACTAGGTAGTTACCTGTTTCAGTAAATATAACCTTATACCCATGTTATGCAAGTTTTCTTTTTAAACATAGTTGATCATAGAGTAAAAATAAGGAAGAAAATGATATTTTAATGAAGTTAAATATTCATAAATAAAAGATATCCATATATTTATATAAACAATATTTTTCTTTTTAAGTGTTATAATAAATCATATATGTTATCAAGGATAGACTACTTAAATGTTCATACAGTCATTCTTTGGTAGAACTTACAATAAATAAAGCATACAAAACTAACATCAGAATCATTTTATTTTATGTTATTTTGCGATTGTATACACATTTCTTATTTTTCAGTTTGTTAGATTATGACTTTAAGTGACCTCACAACAAGACTCATAAGTAGCTAAGGTTAATAGGAACAAATTACCATAGGTTAACTAAATTATAAAGTATCACAATAAATCTACAGAATAAAACCAAATATTTCTCCCAATGTTAAAATGGGCGTTGATTCACATTATTAGATAATAAGTAATGGAAAAAATAACGATTAAAGTACTAGATCATAAAATATTTGAATGGCTATCATTTATAAATTTATGTTTCTACTGATTAATTGGATCAGAACACGCACACACACACACATACACACACTGATATGTGTGTCTGTATATATATATATATATATATATATATATATATATATATATATATTCAGATAAAATTATAAACAAAATCAATATTAAAGCAGTAAATATTTTTCTTTAAAATTTTTAGAAATAGCAAAATGTGAAATTTCTTCATGAGTATTTTAAAAAAATTTTTAAAAAATATTTAAACTTTATATTGTATATAAGTGAATATGAAACAGATCAAGAAAGTCTTTGAAACCCAGGATTCAAAATTCATTCGCAGGAGAGCTGCACGTTGTGGTACATGTCTGTGAACACAGCACCAATACTTGGGCTGCACATCCATAAGAAAAATTCAAGCATAATACCTGTTGTTGAGTGAGGTAATCTAAAGTCAATTCTGTTGACATTGCAGTAGTTATGTGGTATCTAAGCTGAATTTAATTGTTCTCACTTTAATTGTGTTTTTCTATTCTATCCTATCTATTTACATTATATGGGTATTTACATGTAAAGTAATTCACTAGTGGAACAAATTGCAGGAGTCAGACTGTTCATGAACCTGGCTATGTTCTTTCCCTCCCTCTTTTCTTATAGATTACATCCTTCTTAATTTTCACTCTTTGAACAAGAATTATCATCTATTTCTACTCAACACGTACAAGTTTCTGATCACATTCCCTCAGCCTTTCTTAGATTTTTTAATTCTTTGCCCTATACCTGAAGTGCATGTTCAGAAACCTCTCAAAAATCACTTTTATTGTAAACTCCATCTTTTGCTAATGTTTCTATCTCATCAGCCTATATGGAAAACACATATCACATATATAAACATTATTTTCATTCTTTCCTTCTATCAACTGTTACAGGAAACATTTTTCTGTCTTATTAAATACTGAAGCCCAAGTTTCTGAAAGTTTTCTCTGTATATAATAGCAGTAACGAAATACTTGTATTAATGACAGATGCCCAATGTACTCCCTATACAAACTCAAATATAACATTTTATATTCTATGTTGAAAATTAAATAATTTCTAAGATAGATATATCTCATGAAGCATTTTCTTTCTATTTGCTATCTTTTTGATGATTAAATAACTTGTCTTCTTTTTGTTATATTTCTTCTTACAATTTACTAAGAAGAAATGATGTTTAGTATATTTTAAAAACATTCAGTCCAATACATCTATGATGCTCAATTTTATGTACCAACAACTATAATGAGTAGAGGTATTTAGTAAGACATTTTAGTAAGTTGAAGGAAAATAATTCTATGGACTCATGTACTGAAAGACTTGGTACCTCGTTGGTAGTGCTGTTTTGGAAAGCTTCAGTTACAGACATTGCTGTGTAAAGTCCCATATCACTGGAGATGGGCTTTGAGAATTCTAAGACCCCTTCTATTTCCAATTAATTCTTTGTTCCCAGATAGAAGTTTAAGATGTAGGCATCTATACTGATGTCAATGGGCTGCGCTCCCACAGGAACCATGTTGATGTCCATAGGCCTTGCTACCATGGAAGGCCATGTAGATGTCCCTGGTTTGTGGTGCTACCTGAAGTCATATTGGTGTCCATGAGCCAAGCTGTAGCCAAGAGCCTTGTTAATGTCTGTGGTCTGTAACTATCACAGGAGACCACAGTGAAGTCTGTGGATAATGTAGAGCATGTTTTATCTATGTGGTACATAGCTATGTGGATGTCTGTGGTACATGAAGTTACCACAATTAATAAAAAAAAAGATGTGAACTCTTACAGATTCCTGCTCTAGGTTCCATCATTCTGCTCTGTAACCAATTCCTTTGTCATATTATCTAAAAGGTACCTAATATACACATTATTACATTTCTATGCAAAGGTGCTTTTGTAATAAAGTTATTAGAAATTCACAAAGTAAAACAAAAGACCTTCCTTAATGTGAGGGGTTATATTAACATGGTGTAGGCATGAGCATAAAAAAATAATATTATCTTCTTTTAAGTAAGACATATAGAATTATCCAACAAACAGCATTTCTCCTTCTATTGTAACATTTAATCTCATGGGCATTAATCTGTCAGAGTTTGTATAAAAACTACACCATCAGCTGACCTGGGTCTTCCATGGTTCACCTGGACAAATAATCTATGGTTTCCACTCTCTTTTATGAGTCATTTTCTTTAATAATTCAATAAAATACAGATTATATTGATTGTGTTCACCATGAAAATTCTAACATGTCATCTCTCTGTAAATACATTTCTTCTATAAATATTTCCCATAAACATAACCCAGAAAAAAACTGTACTTAACTATAAGTATTTATTCACTGACTTCTGGGTATTACATTCTGTGATAGTGGCATTGAAAACATTGTATGTCAGTTCTACTACAAGATGTATTGTCATATTATGAAATATATATATATATATATATATATATATATGAACATTCCTTAAAAACATCAGTCACAAAACAATATACAAGATTTATCCAAGATTAATTAGTCATATATATATATATGTGTGTGTGTGTGTGTGTGTGTGTATGTGTTATAATTGTATCATTTAAATTTGAAGCAGTTTCATTTCTTCTAAAGAACAATTAATTATATATTTATTACTTAAAGAGACTTAAATTCCATTCTTTATTCACTTTTTACTAAAAACTATATATTATATAATCTAAGAATTTTATAAGTTTATGCATGTAAGTGTCAAATTTTTACCTTCCTGTTTGCTTCCTTAATATTGAGAATGCATGCTTCTATAAGGTTAGACTACTACATTGTCATAGATAAATTATATTTTTACACTGCATGCAAATAACTTAGTACCATAAAATAGTAATATTTTAATTTAATTATTTTTATGTGAATTATTTTTATTATGGCAATTTTACTATTTACTGAACATATTTATTCAAAAGAGAAAATATAAAAGAATAGCACAGACATTCAGTTAGAGATATCATTCCTAAGGAAGACTAAATCTTTCCTTAGCAGTCATTGGTTACCTATCACTCTTCATTTCCTATTAGACTACATGCAATTTCATTTATCCATGTTGTCAGGTCAATAGGTGTTGTCATTGTTCAGGTCTTGTTTAGGCAACCAAATTTTAGTATTTGTGGTCATGTTTTCTAGAAGACATAATTTTGCAGCAGACTTTACAGGTTCTTTGACTCTTCCTATCTTTCCATCCCTCCTTCTTTGATGTATCCTGAGACTTAGTGGTCAGTCCTAAAAATTATATGCATATGTTCAGCACTACACCAACAAAAAAAGTAGTAATAATATCTTTGACTCCAATAAGAAAATGCCAAAAGAAGAAGAAGAAGAAGAAGAAGAAGAAGAAGAAGAAGAAGAAGAAGAAGAAGAAGAAGA
>NW_021604565.1:22997475-23042802 GCF_004785775.1 Grammomys surdaster | reverse complement strand
GAAGAAGAAGAAGAAGAAGAAGAAGAAGAAGAAGAAGAAGAAGAAGAGAGGAAAACAAAAAGTCAACTTAGGCAACCATGGATTAGCCACTTCCCTCATTGTAAGTTTTGCTAATTAACACTGAAACTGTCTAGTTATTTGACAGTACTCTGTTCAACTTTATTTTCTTAATTACTCTCATTGGTAAAATAGCATCAAAACAGTACCAAAACATAACAGAAGATCAACAATATTTACTGTCCATAATACATTCCCTTTTCATTAGAAGCATGGCTTTTGGCATTTTGACAAATACTTTATTTTTTGCAATACTTTTTAAAGATCACAAATAGCAACTAACTAGGCTCTGAATGGTAGTAATAAAATAATTGCTTTCAGAAAGAATGATTTACATTTTGTCCATGTCCTTTAGTCATTTATTACTGTTTTATGTAATTGGCACATTTCGAACAAATAAAAATACAACTGCTTTTTCAGCATTGTAAAATGCACAGGAACCTGATTTATTTAACTACGTAGGTTAATTTAACGTTTTTATGTGAAAAACAGCCCATCAAACATATAAAATTTACTAGAGAATCTCTGAAACATAACTATGAATCTATATTACCATTACAAAAACAGTTACTGATTCCAAGTACTGAAGTATGCTACTTTTAATAATACTATTCATTTATTAACATGATAAAAAATATTGCTTTCAAATCACTTCATATCAATAATGGAACTTCATAATTGTTTCCTCAAATCGAGTATTAAATTCGAACAATCATTGCAAGAGTTCACTCATCCCTTAATACAATTTAAGATTAGAGATCTTCCTATATTTATCATGGCTTTAGTCAATTTGGTAACATATTCTTTTGCTAATAGATATTCAAGATAAATCTTTTAACATCACTGTGGATCTCCCTCACATGTGCATTTGTGAATTTGGTGCATCTTCTGGATATAGCACTAAAGAGCTTTCATTTGAAGTTTTATCTCTGTTCCACACTAAATATCTTAATACCATTCTTTTTCTTTCTCCTTTTTCATAGTGTGCTTTTATATTTGACTATCTCATGGTAGAGGTTGCTCTATTTCTAATCAATGATATGGGTTTTTTTTTCATCTGCAGAGTCTTAGATACTTTCTAGCACAGCTCTAAGTTTATATTTACCATCAACTGTTTTGTTGGTTGGTTAGTTGATTGTTGGTTGCTTGCTGGTTTATGTTGACTTCATACAAGCTAGGGTTAACCAAGAAAGTGAACCATAATTGAGAAAATGTTTAGATAATAAGCTACCCTGAAGCAGTCACTTAAAATACTGGCTACATACCCTCACTGGTTGGACCCTTGCTTGCTTGTTCATTCATTATTTTCTATATTAATTGCTCTTATTTACTTGCTAATTTGCTTTTAAACATCAGAAGGTTACCCCTATGCCTTATTACTTTCAATACTTGAAGCTTTTTAAAAATAAATCTCTCTCTCTCTTTGTATCTATGTCTCTGTGTCTATGTCTCTGACTCTCTCTTTCCCCCTCTCTCTTTCTCCCTGTTTCTGCACAACCTCCCCCACACACTTTAGGACACAGCATATTGTGATAGAGAGACACCTGTACTACTGCTATGTGGACCCCAGGACACTTAACATGAAGCCTTGGCTCCAAGTGTGATAACTATTGGCATATGCTTAGATTCACTATCCTTAGATATTTCCTTTTCTTTAACTTTACCCTCATTCTATTTGTCTTTATTATCTTTTCTATCCACCTCTTTATTACCATAAAAATGTTCTACTATTTAATTATAAGTTTGTGTATTTCAATTCACTTTCCTTTTGCATTTGGGGCTTAACCACAGTCTTACTTTAATGGTCATATATTGTCCTAAATATTTATCTGCCAGTGAAAATCACCATCAGCCTGCCTTTAATCATTTTCCTAGAATCTTTGCTCTACCTTATTTTCCCTTGCATATATCGTTTGTATTTATAAAACAATAATTTACAAAACTTTGTTTCTATTCTGCTCTATAGCAGAGCAGCCGAGGCTGAACAGAGTCATATGCCAAGATTTTTTCTACAAAGGGATGGTCTGAATCCTTAATTGTGCTCCTTGGTGCTTCATAAAAAAAAAATGAAACACTTCTCAAGCAGACTTACTACTCTATTCTTTGGTAATATTTCTTGCTTTCTGGTATTTCTTCAAGTAACACTTTTTAACATTTTGTTGTGTTTTATATGATGAAGAAAATATATTTTTTCAAGAGACAGCTTTTATAAGCTACAACCAAGTAACTTACCAGCTTACTTTCAGCAATATAAACTCACACAATTTGTCTTCTTTCTGGTTACAATGGGTCAAGTAGTCAGAGTCTTTCCTAAGGCTATTATCTCCATTTGTATGATAGATCTTGTATCAGAAAGCTTTCCCTCTGTAATAAATCATTCAGAATTTCATGGATCAAATCAACAGTGGTATTATTACTACTCAGGCATTTACAATCATACTGTAGTTTGGCTGATCCAGGACTTGCTGCAAAAATGTTGTCTCTAGGCACGGTCTTCTGTTAAGAATAGTTTGAAGTTAGACTCCACTTGGTTTCATTTCTGAGGCTAAAACTGAAAACACAGCCTATCCAAGCACATTTATTCTCTTATTTCTGAGATGCATAGAGGAAAATAGTGTCTCAGAAAGTCTCTTCATATTTCTTTGGTTTATAGATCATATTGTCACCCAAAATTAAATACAAATTGAAGAGAGTGCAATATCCTCTCTCCCTTTAGAAAACTAAAATAGTATAATGAAAAAGAAGAAAAAAATGTAGAGAATGATATAATTATACTCCTCTATAATTCTTCCTCTATTCTCTATCCTAATTCATCAGTCTTTATCCAACTAAACCATTCACATCAACAGACATGCTGAAACATTTCTGATCTTGCAGAAAAAAATTAAAAAATCAGTAACAATAAAAAAAATGTTCTCTAGCTCTAACTCAATTAAAATGCCATGGTCACCCTTATATTTGTTGCTAAATTCCTTGAAAGGTTGTCTGAATGCAAACTCTGTTGTAATTCCCTGCCAATACTAAACTTTACTTGTTCAAGATTTAGCCTTGACATTCTACTAGTATCATTCTAGAAAAGATAACCAGGATTTCCCACTTACCAAGCACAATGGCACAGGCTTAGTGCTATTAGCAAGAAAACATAATGGACCACACCCTAATTCCTGAAATACTTCATTTACTTAATTTTTTACATCATATTTTCCTTTTGCTCCTGAAACTCCCAAATGCTGTCTCAAACACAAGGAAAAGAAGGCCCTGTAAATAAAATGAGCAAATCTCATATGAACTCAAAAAGACTTAAATAGAAAGTACCTGCTCCAGTCTCCACCGTGTCTTCTGCACTATATAGTATTGTTTTCAGTTTAGCATTTTTATGAAACCCCTGTGTGTGTGAACAGCTGGGTCTCTGATTCTTGTGCCTTCTCTTGGGATCTTCTCCTTCTGTTGGTTTGCTTTATCTAACTTCAATGTGATGATTTTTGTTTTACTTTTTTATTTTGTTATGTCTTATTCTTATTTCTTTGAAGCCTGATCTTTTCTAATGAGTGAAAGAAACAAAGTATATCTGGATTGGGATTAACGAGAAGGAGTAGTGGGTGAGGAAAGAACTAGGATATATTCTATCAATGTTTAATACTATGGGAGGGGGGAAGGTAAAAAGAAAGGAAAAAGCCTTTTGTTAAAAACATGAAAACAGCCGGGCGGTGATGGCGCATGCCTTTAATCCCAGCACTTGGGAGGCAGAGGCAGGCAGATTTCTGAGTTCGAGGCCAGCCTGGTCTACAGAGTGAGTTCCAGGACAGCCAGGGCTACACAGAGAAACCCTGTCTCGAAAAACCAAAAAAAAAAAAAAAAAGAAAACAGTTCTCAATCATGTACGATCACCCATATGACGCAGAAATTCTTCTGCTTGGTATATAGGCAAGGGCAATGAAATCATAGTGTTATACATGAAGTATACATGAAGTATTGCTTTCCAGACAACTGTACTGAACACAGGGAAAAGTGTGTAAACCACCTAAATGATCATCAGCAAATGAAAGGATAATGTTTATGTGAAGCACATCTACAACATCTTCTTTTATTAAGAAAAGATAAATTCCCTTTATATAGTTGAATCATATATATATTAAGAGTATATATATATATTAAGAGTAGTGAAGATATGGCACCATTACTATATTATTAAGACTTCAGATATGACTCTAGAAAAGAAGTAATCAAAGCAGTGCTGGATTTTGTCAAAAGTTTTTCAGCATCTGATGAGACAATTGTGCAAGTTTTCTTTCAGTTTGTTTATATTGTGTGTTACAGTGACAGATTTTTCTATGTTGAACCTTGCTTCCATGTCTGAGATGAAGCTTAATTGAATATGGAAGATGATTTTTGATGTGTTCTTGAATTCGATATTTGAGTATTTCTGTACCAATGTTTATGTGGGAAATTGGTCTGTAATTCTCTTTCTTCATCTTGTCTCTGTTTGATTGGTATCAGAGTTACTGTGGCCTCATAAAAATGAATTCTGAAATGTTCCTCAGTTTCTTTTTATGGAATAATTTTAGGAGAATTAGTAATAGCTTTTATTTGAAAGTCTTGTTGAATTCTCAGCTAAAGTCATCTGGCTCTAAGCTTTTATTTGTTGGGAGATTTATAATGATTGCTTCTTTTTTCTTAGGCATTTTAAATCTATTTAAATTGTGAATCTGATCTTTATTTAACTTGGTAAGTGTTATATATTGAGAACATTGTTCATTGCTTTTAGATTTTACAAGTTTGAGGAAAACAGGTTTTTTATGTATGACGAAATGGGTCATACGTTGAGATTCCTTTGTTGAGAATTCTCTGATTGTATCTGTACCTCATTTTTAATTGGATTATTTACTTTGAAGTCTAGTTTCCTATGGATTTCCTATGTGTCTGTTGTTATGCCCAGCCTTTGTGTCTGATTATGTCAATGTGGATATTCTCTCACTGTCGTTAGTTTGAATAAGAGTTTTTCTGTCTTCTTGATTTTTTTTAAAGTACTTTTTGTTTCACTGATTCTTGTGTTATGCTCTTTGATTCCACTTTATTCATTTCAGCCATTAGTTTTATTGTTTCTTTCTGTCTATGCCTCTTGAGTGCATTTGTTTTGTTTTGTTTTGTTTTATTCTAGAGCTTTCAGCTGTATTGCCACAGTGTGAGTGGGGAATAGGCTTGACACAAGACACAACTTCATGGACATCAAGAGTGAAGGGTAGCAAAGGACCTCATAAAACTGAAAAGCTTCTGCAAGGCAAAAAGAAAAAGAACTGTCAGACACACTAAGTGGCAGGCTAGAGAATGGTAAAATATTTTCACCAACTCTACATCTTACAGCAGATACATACATACATACATACATACATATAGACAGACAGACATATATGTATCCAGAAACTAGACATCAAATTAAATAATCCAATTAAAAATGAGGTACAGTTATAATCAGGGAATTCTCAAAAAGGAATCTCAAACGGCAAGAAGCATTTACAGACAGGTTCAACATCCTCCATCATCAGAGAGATACAAATCATAAATGACTCTGATATTCTATTTTATGTTGATAGAATGAATACCTTACATCTATATGGATGTAGCATCTGTCAATAATAAATCTGATAGTCTATGAATTAGGCAGAAAATATAATGTTGAACATCTGGGATTCAGAAAAGTATTCTGGAGAGAGCCAGGTAGAAGATCTGTCCAAGAAGATATGACAGTAGAAGTTATGATCTGGTGAGAGAGGACCCTTGCTATATGGCCAAATATATTTATAATATATATTTGTCAATACATTTTAAGTCTGAGTTTTATTTCTGTGAGCAAGAAGTTGGGAGAAAGAAGTAAACTTAACTTCTACAATTTTACACCTGTAAAAATGGCTAGTGTCAAAAATACTAGTGGCAGTTCATGCTGTCAAGGCTCCACATGCTGTTCATGTGGAGTAAGGAAACACACCTTCATTGCTGGTGAAAGTTTAAATTTGTACAGTCAGTTTGGGAATAAATATTGTGGTTTCTTAGACAATTGGGAATAAATACACCTCAAAATCCAGCTATACTACACCTGAACATATATCCAAAAGATGCTCCACTATACTAGGAAGGCAATTGTTCAGTATGGACATAGCAGTGTTATTTGTAATAACCAGAAACTGAAACAACCTAGATGATCCTCAATAAAAGAAAGAATAAAAAACATATAATACACTTACATAATGTATTATTACTGGGCTGTTGAAAACAATGGCATTATGAAGTTTGCAGGCAAATGAATGAAACTAGGCATTTTATCATGAATGAGGTAACACAGATCCAGAAACACAAACATTGTATCTACTCATTTATAAGTGGATGTTAACTGTAAAGTAAAACATAATCATGCTATCATTCCCATTAGCAGAGAGGCTACATAACAAGAAGAGCTCAAGGGAAGATACATTGATCTCTCTAGGAAGGCAAAACAGAACACATATGAATAGTAGACTGGGGAAAATATGGACTAGAACAGGAGGGAGAAGGTGGGGTCAAGAATTGAGAAAAAAAAGACTACTAAAAGTGACCACTGGAATCATGAAGCAATTCAGAAACCTAGTGCAAGAAACTTCCAGAAATCTATTAGGATTACCCTTGCTAAGATTCCTAGTAATGGATGACATGTAGTCTGAGCTGGCCATATCCTATAACAAGGCAAATCTTCCACTGGAGAGTTTGGGAAAATAACCCAGTAATGAAAACTTTGACCTATGATTGGTCATGACTGACATGCTATAGAAAGGTAGTAGTATATATGTTATAGTTGTGTAGCTTAACTTTTTTTGTGTGGGATTCCTAATGAAGAGAGCAGAAAATGTTTCTTTTTCTTTTCCTGCTTTTGGTATCCTTGTCCTTATACTGGGTTGTCCCCTCTATTCTTAATATGAAAGCAGACGTAGTCTTATTACAACTTCATATACATGCTTAATTAATATTCTTGGGCGGTCCATTTTCTTAAGGGAAATGCCAGAGAAGTGAATCGCAAGTGGGGAGGTAACTGAAGGAAATTGGGAGGACTGGAGGGGCGGGAAACTGCAGTAGACATGTAATATATGAGAGGACAAATTAAGAAAAATGATTACAAGAAGGATCTACAAAATGAATTTTTGTTGACAGAAGGTGAGTCTGGTCTGTATATAGAAAAGTGTTACTTATTTGGAGGTACATATAATAATTCTATTGTTCAGTAGGATGCCTCTTCTTCATACTAGTCTATTACATATTCAAAATATCTGTCAAGTAAATTTTGGAAAAATATTTCATGCTATATATTTTGGTTTAGTTATTATACCTTGCATACATGTATTAAACATTACTTTGTATCCCAATATTTTGTCCCATTTGATCAATGAACATAAAATGGCACCAAATTTTAAATCAAATTAACACTAGAATTTGTTTTCTAATAACTCCCTGAATTACTTCTTAATTATAAATATTTATTTAAAAAATAAACATATTTTGCAACCTTAATAAAAATGAAAATACTTATTGTACTATAATCCAAAGACAGGATTTAAAAACCCAAGAATGTTCTACACTTTAGAATTATACAAGCCTTCAAAGCATTGCTGTTGCTCTTCTGTCTGTTCTATGATGATTCCCTCCTATTTGCATATTTTAGGAGCTTTCTCACTTGGAATTTAATAACTCTATTTACTTTAAAATATCTGATCACAGTCGTAAATGGCCCCAGGAAAGAGTTTTTAGTTTGTAATTATTCTTAATAGTCTAATTATTTCAAATTCTTGGCATTAGACTTCTCCAAATAATTATCTAAATCTAACTTAAATATATAATTAGCTGAGAATGTGCAAAAATATGATATCCTTTCCACATCTTAAAGACAAAGTTAGTTTTCCAAACAGATTGATTGCAAGTCAATTTGTTTTGTGATTACTTACTTAGAATTCTTCAGGAGAATTATAAAAAGGCTTCTGTTTTTAGGAATTATGCTTTATTTGTCTAATGATTCTCTGTGATCCACTATATCATTTATTTTTGTCTCATAAGGATAAGAATTAAATGCTACTTAATAGTTTAATACCAGTCAATGATACTTTTGAGAGAAATCAAGAGTTTGAGTTACCTTTGTTCAACTGACACAGAAAATGATGAAATTAGATCACTACATATACAATGAGTCGACAGTGGCTGAAAGTGGCACTATTGCTAAACGTTTTAGAATAAATGAATGGAGAATGCAGACCATGCAGAGAGTAAATACAATAAGGTCTCATTTGAGGAACACAGGTGAGAGAATACTAGAAAACAAGATTAACAGCTGAAGGATATTTCCAGGGAATTTCTTGGAATTGTCTGAACATAAGGCAGAACATTAGAAAAGTGGTAGTGTAAACAATTAATATGATATTAATTAATAGAATCCTATGGAAAGGAAGACATTTATTTTAAGAAAATTAATCCTGACAAAATTTTGCATTGAAAGTACAGTCTACAAATTCTGGTTTAAAAAAATGAGATAAAAAGGAATGCTGTGTATATCAATTTCTATTTGTGTCAGGGACATTTGCTTACTGAGTATTTTCTATGAAACAACAGGAGTATGGACACTTCTGTTCAAATCTCATTTCTCTCCCTTCATTTGTGTTTAAGACACTGTGAACAAAATGAGATATGTAGAGGGAGGAAAAGGCCTTGTGCATACAGAAATCCCAGTAAAATCAAACACACAGTTTACCTCTTCAATGGAATGAGGTTCATAGCTGTTTTCCCTAGAATCCCAGGAATGATGGAGTTTTAGATCCTGGTAATTCTTTGCTGTCTGATGGGACAGACTCTGTCTCTATCCCCTATAATTCATGGTTTTATTTATTCCAGATTCCTGCTCCCTTATAATCTTGAGCATTTCTTTTAGACAATAAAACCCAGCCTTATGAGAGATGTTACTTGTGCTTTACAAGAACTTAAGTGACTTTTATGTTTTCTTTGGGCCAGGACAATCCTAACATCCACAGGTGTTATGTTTACCTCAGGCAAGCTCCCTAAACTCTAAATCTTGAGCACTATCTCTGTGTTAACAGTACCCATTCTTGTGAAAGAAGCCAGATGTGCTTTGTAAAAGATCTCCATGTAAACATGTCTTAAGTTGATGTGTACTTAGGACTAGTTGTTAACTAACTCTCTTTTTCCCTCCAAACGTGTGTTGTGATTAAGCATGGCTAAAGTAAAATGATCTGAGACAGACAACAGAAATCTTTGTTCAGCATCTATTACAAAAATGTCAGGCTGAGGTCTTTCATTCTTACCTTACCCTGATCATTATTTTCCTGCCTGTTGTAAAGCCTGCAGGGGAATTACCACAGAGATGCACTCTAAATCTGTCAGCTACGATGTCAGGCTAAAGAAGGGAGGCAGAACTTTAGTTTCAAGAACACTAGTTCACAAAAACAATAATTAAAAATAAGCAAAGACAAGTTCAAAGTTTGATCGCTAAGAGAAAGCACACAGAAAACACTGTCCACCACTGAAAGATAACAAAGTCAGTCATAACATATAAGATATTCCAAAGTCTCATAAATTGCTTCCAAATACAATCTGGGCCTTTTTGGTTTTGTATGAGTTTTGATGGGTTTTGTGTGGGTTTTTCTATCAGTCTATTTCCATGGATTTAGGAGGTGAATTTATAAGTGGTGCAGTCTCCAAGAATGGGTTTGGTACTCTAAAATAGAGTACTCCTTTAGATTTCTTTCTCTCTTTGTCTATTTGGAACTTAGAGTAGGTGTGGATTCTCGAGAGCTTCCCTTTTGTGTTCCTGAGTTAGAGTGAGAAAAATAAATATTTTAGAGTATTTGCAAAGCGAGAAAAAATGAACTGTGTGTTTTGGATAACTATTACAAGTCTACTGATGTTGTTCAGGCAGTGATGTTTTGAATCATGGCAGACACAGAAGAGTGTACATTGCAGATATGTTTAAAGGCTTTGGGCTTTATTAATATTTCTAAATATGGTCTCACTATGTTCCTATGGATGGTCATTAATTACAGAGCATTTTCTCTCAGTCTCTGCTCCCCACTTCTCTGCTTTTATGGTTCTGCTGCTGTCTGCCGCTGTATATGTCGACTCATCTGCCTCTATTGCCTCTCCTGGTCCCCACTCCTCTCCACTCCCCAATATAATCCCCCTTATAGCAGATCTGCTACATGGCATAATTTGCAGGGGAACAGTTTGGCATGGATCCATCAGGTAAACCCTTGTAGCATTATATTTAATAATACCGTGAAACTTAAATAATGAATCGTTGTAGTGTAATTATTTTATTTCATACTTTCAAAGCCAGATTTAAACATACTTAATCTCAGATTCTTATGTGACATAATCAGAAAAGGCTCTATATCTTTTTAAATATTGGGTTGTGACATATCATTTTAGACTAACTGATCATGCTTAGGTTTTCTTTACCTTGTCTTGAAAAGTTATTTAAAGAACGTAGTAATTATTTGGTAGTTCTATTTCAATATGTGTTATTACATCAAAATTTTTAGGGGTCCAGTTTTAACAAAATTTCTGATTAATAGCTACTCTCATCTAAGTCCCTAGTTCAATGTAATCTATTCTTTCTAAGAAAAATTTACCACATAGGAAAATCTCACCTCAAATGCTAAATCTTGGGGTAAAATACATGTATGTATTAGCAAAATATCTCATTTATGCTCAATTTCATTCTAATATATATTATGTTTATCTCTGTATGTGGTGCATTCATGTGTGCCTGTACGTGTGCAAACAAATGAACAATATTGAACAATATTAGTTTTATTATTATTTAGTACTATTATTTTATTAGTTTTAGCATACACTTTCATAATTTATTTTTTAATTTGATACTTTTATTTTTGATACTTTATATTTCTTTTTATACTATAAACACATTATTTTTCTCCAATCTCTTTCTCCAACTACCTGTCTCTTTCAAATTCATAGCTTAGATATTTTTAATTTTATAAACAATTTAGTGAAAAAGTAAATGTATAGGGTTAAACAAAACAAGATAATGAGGGATAGCCTTTACTCATTGTCCACTTTTATAAATATTAGTATATATGCAATTTTATCTACATTTTTATCTGTTCTTCCTAATCTTTCTTTTGAAATTTATTGAGAACTCAAAGATTTTATCTACAAATATTCCTCAAATATCTTTAAAGACATATTTAAATTCTGATATCCTTTTTAAAATGAGTTTGTAATCATTAAATATTAAGACAAGTTCAAATAGCCAAGTGACTCATAAATACCATTATATTTTTTAAGTTTGTAAGTCTATATCCATATATATATATATATATGTGTGACATATGTGACTAAATAAATTAATTAAATGTGCAAATTGTACAATAAGCAAAAGAACTCATTGATAAAAGAAGCACATCACAATAGTCTTTCTTTTTGCAATCTACACACTATGTTCTTTCTTTCCAGTGGAAGCAACAAGAAATGCCAACTTCAAAGCAAAATCATATGGCAAATATTTAATATTAGTTGGACTTTCTGAACCATTATGGATCACTCAGATCCCAGGTAAAAGACATAAAAACTTATATGTATGATAAACATTTAAAGCAGTAGAACTGGACTTATATTTACCCTTTAAGTAGACCCTATTAGTATCTGCTTCTCTATGAATAATCTCATGTTATAACTTTAAATGTTCAATCTGGGCTGCTCTTACTCCAGCTGGCCAGCCCTCATGCCCATATTTTCATGATCCACCTCCCATTTGACATCTTCTGTCTCTTCTCCTTGTGGTCTTTCTTCAGACTCTAAACCTGGGAAACAAAACTTCATCTACCTCTCTTCTGCTCAACTATAGCCTGTATGTGTCTTTATTCAATCAATAATTTAAATTTAAGGAGCAAGGTTACATCATATCATTTTGTATATGTGAGAATTTCCTTATTCCTGGGGACAACTAGATCTTGGGGCCAGTATTTAGCGTTATAATACAGAGCAAACCTCAACAATTCCCTCCCCTTTTTTTGTCTAAATGAAAGGCTCTTTCTCTAATAATTATGAATGGCATGCAGTAGAAACTAGTATACAATAAACATGAATATTATTAGGTAAGAATTACATTTCTACTATCTAGTTGATTTATTTTGGCAACTTCAGTAAAGATATCATTTATCCTATCTAGGTGAGTTAATAGTTCTATATCTAAATCTTTTTTTATCTTAACTTGTATTACCATCCTAAAAACATTTTTTTAGACCTAGAATATCTTCTTAAATCCTAGTGCAAAATGCCATTTGGAAACAGAAAAAGCATTATCTTTTCAACTGTCTCTGTTTTCTGTGTCTGCTTTGTTTTAATTCAGATGCTTTGCTATACCAGGCCATGCCCCTGTCCCTTTGTTTACAGGGAGAAATGTTTTTGGCTTCTAGCCACACTCTACCTCCCGCAGCTAAACTTAGATTTTCATTCCTTATGCCAGGAGCTGAGTGCTGACCATTAATTTTCATAGGACAGAATTGGGCTGATCTGCTGTGCAAAGCTTGGGAGAACCTGAAGTGGCTTATCCAGCAGTTGTGGTCTGTGGGAAGTCTCCATGGCTTTTACTATCCACCATTAAAACAGCTACATTTAGCCTATGTGTAATCTGGAGCATGGTACCTTCTGCACAGCCATTGCTATGCTCTGCCCTTGGGAGAAGTCCCAGTTTCTGTATTCTGCTTTTAAATTTCTTTAAAAGCCACCTACCATACTATCTTTCTGAAAGTTCCTACTCCTTGGCTGTTCATCTGGGAATAGAAGTCCTGGGAAACTTTGGATTTGGTCTAATTTTGTTCTTTTATAAATATACCAGGCATTTTTTCAGGCTAGCCTGATATTTCCCTGGTTGGGGAAAGGAGAATTGGAGTTGTAAGCTTGGGTTTTAATTGCCATAAGTTGGTACCCATTTGTTGTGATAAATATTTAATATTAATTGGGGATTTCTACCCCACCATGGATCATTTAGTAACCAGATAGAAATACACAAAACCTTTATTTTTATGATAAACCTATAACTTGAGCTGGATAGATAACTACAGGCTAATTTATCTGTCTACTTTTGTGCCAATAACTCTGAGTTATAGCTTGCTATAATTCATCTGAACCACTTTTACTCCAGTTGGCCATCCTTCATGGCCAATCCTTTGGTGTCTTCCCCTCTCTCCATCTTCTCTCTCTTCTCCTCATGGTCTTTCCTCAGATTTCAATCCCAGAGACCAAAATTCTGCCTATCTCCTTTCTGTCCAGCTATAGACTGTAGGCTTCTTTATTCAACCAATTGTTTTAAATTAAGGAATAAGGTTACATTGCATCATTCAGTGTACATGAGGATTTCCTTATCTGTGGGGGTAAATGGACCTCAGGGGCCAGTATTTAGCTAATACAAAGTAACATAGCAAATCTGAACAGCAAAATTCAGTAAGTACTCACAAAGTACAGAGCTCACAAGCACATAGATTTGAGGTACAAACAATACCTTACTATTCTCAAAGCAGAAAGCAGTCCTTATCAAGTACTTACCTTACTGTCAAGTCTATAAGTTTTGGGCTTTTACCTTTCTTGATCATTAAAATGCAATGTTGTTTTTCATAATTACCCCTAGACATTTAATTAAAATATTGCAAATTGACTAAAGTGTTCTTTATCTACCATGCCTCCAACCTCACAAAACATATCTGAAACTACCTTTTTATTTAATACCTATTGTTATAGAAAAAGCAATCTGCATTCATGCCAAATCTTGCATGGCAGCAGAAAGGATTGTATGACATAGGTTCCTGTCCCTGAACTAGAGCCAGTCAGTCATGGGCCTCCACAAGTACTGATAGTTGCTAGGCTTGTTATAGTGTGGTAGAAATTTTACTTTATGTTTCTCCTTCAGGAAATGTTCTACCTGCTAAGGATAATGACTCCATGATCATAACTAGGAACAGCAAGATTTAGGGAAGCAAGAATATATCTAAGTTACTCAGCAAAATGGTAAGTGCTATGACCTTCAGGACAGCCCTTAAAGCTGTGGGAAAGAACTCTGAAAATGTGAGTTCAAGAACATATAAACAAGATTTTCAGCAATGTGAAATACAAGGATAAATTGTATGCCGGGCTTCGTGTACCTGAAAGAACAGAAACAGCTGTACTGATGACTCAGTCAAAGGAAAGTAACAATTTAAAAACAAGACAAGCCTTTACAGGACTAAGGACCTCTCCTCCCATTGATGCCAGATAAAACTATATATGCAGCTGGAGCCCTAGGTCCCTTTATGTCTACTCTTTGGTTGGTGGTTTAATCCCTGATGCTTGATGCCCCAGGATAGGGTAATGCCGGGGTGGTGAGGTGCAAATGGATGAGTAGGTGGAGGAGCACCCTCATAGAAGCAGGGAGATGATAAGGAGATGGGGCTTTGCAGAGGGGAAACAGGGAAATAGGATAATATTTGAACTGTAAATAAATAAAATATCCAATAAAAAAAGGGAAAGACTGAAGCAATAAAAAAGGAACCAGGAAATAAGAAAGTGGTGATTTCAGGGTGAGATAATATCCAGCTATGATTATATTTTGTGTTTACAAAGGCAGGCAGATATCTGAGTTCAAGGGCAGTCTAGAAGAGAGAGAGTTCAGGTCCAAGCATGATGGAAGTGGTGATCTTAGGGCAAGGTAAGATCCCACTCAGCTAAACTTATTGTTTGTGATTACAAAGGCAGGCAAATTTCTGAGTTCATTTGCTATGATGAGAGAAGATGCACCTGACTTTTGATAGACTTGAAGCCCTGGAGAATGGGGAGGCCTGGCAGGTTGGGGGGGAGGGGGATATAGAGGTATGGGAACACCCTCTTGGAGAACAGGCAGGAGGAATGAGATGAGGAGGGTGGACTGGTAGGGAGTAATGACTAGAACTTAAAAAAAAGATTAAAGATAATAATAAACAAATGTACTTACTGTCTTTTTCTAAGACTCAAGGAGCTAAGGTCATAAAATGTAGATTCATGGTATAATTAAAAGGAAATCTGGGTTAAATAATTTAATTGATATGTAAATTAAAGACTGGACTTTGGTCTGAAAGAGATACATAGAGAAAACTCCCAAGAGAGAGCTACCTAGAGAGCTAATACAGTTCTATTAGAATTGTGTCTAGCAGGTTTTCTGACTTTGGTCAGAAAACCCAAGAGCTATCCAGAAAGCTATTACATCCTTTATAGAATTTCCTGGTACCTAGAGAGCTATCTAGAGAGGTATCCTAAACAGACTACAAAGCTGTCAGCTTGTACCTTATGCTTGATGTCAAGTCATTTCTTCTATACTTACATAACATCTTCTCCTCAAGACCTTATCCCAAGCCAAGGCTGGTACTTGGCAAAACCAAGTCCTACTCCTCAAGGAAGAAAATTTTATACATGCAAATTTCATCTCAGAAAACCATGCACTACAATCATAAGTTCTCTTTAGCTAAATTTTTTTTCTAGAAACCTAGAGAATAACATATGGTAGCAGTGTACACCTGCATGACATAAGAGATGTGGGTTTTGCACCTTTTCTTTGTTGCCATCTATAACATGGAGTCAAAAGTCCATTTTTTCAAACATAAGCCTCCCACTATTATTTCAGACAACATGAAAATGCAGTCATTATTCTGTTAGATATTATAATTTATAATTGCTTTCTCAGCTATTGGAAGGGATTTCATTAATGAAATTGGTACTCATCAATGAAATGCCCAAGGAAACTGTCTTCCAAAGTGTTGTTCAAGAAAACAAACAAAACACTAAACGATAGAAAAACAGCTCAGAGTATTCTTTTCTTTGCACAAGTAATCCCTTAAACTGCTCAGATTCTTCATAAATTTATTGGTCCTTCAAGTAAAACCAGAAATCATCCTGATCCCTCGTTGTAGTCTCTGGAAATTTCTAATGTCTACCTTCCTTTTATCTAGGAATCTTAAGTGATACATATATCTCAGTTAATGCATCTTTTGTTGAAAATTTTTGCCAAACTTCTGATTTTCATCATTTTATATAGCCTATCTTAAGTATTATACTTTGGAACAACAATATTTCTTGAGATATTGGAATTATATCCTGATCCAAAATATATTGTTCCTGGTGTCACTATAATTTGTGAAGAGTGAGTATGATCTTTTATAGCCATGGGCACAGTGACACCTTAAAGATTGCTACAGCCACTACCTTTCAGCTGAGATTCATTCCTCTGTAAATAGTTCTATTTGGTTCTAGATTTCATTTGTTCCACCTTTTATATAATTTCATGTTAGAAATTATTGGCTAAGGCCTTCTCACTTGCATGGTGGATGTACTCAGATGGGGTTTTTTATATTAGCAGCTGGCATACTTTTCCAGATTTTCCCAGGTAACTTGCCAATATTTTTTTAAACCCTAAAGGCAAACAAAAGTTGATTACAAAAAATTAGTTTTGTTTTAGTAACTAATTTAGTAACAAATACTGTGAGCAGGATGAGAAAAACAATTACTATGAGGGAAGAAAACAAGATATTTATGTTGCATGTATATGTAATGTATAGAATTTAGACAAAGTATACACTTCCTTTTGGAATGGAGACATAGATATCTGTGATGACTCTGAATTTGAACAAACCAGTTTTCCACCTACCTACATATCACCTTTCTATGCTATTTATTCAAAACCAGGGAACTTTTTGTGATGGTTAATATTACTTCCAACTTGACAAGCTTACAAACAGACCTTTTGAGTAATTTTCTTCATTAGGTTATCTTCTGTGGTTAACTGTGAAGTTTCTTGACTAGTTTTCTTGACTATGTTTGGACCTTTATTGTTCTTTGTTTTCTGGGTATAAATAAAATGTAGCCAACACTCGTAAACACCTTCCTACCAAACATGATGGTCTGAGACATATTAATCTGTGAGCCAAAACACAGACTCAAGATGCTTTATACAGGGTAGATAATCCCATCAACAGGAAAAGTAACAAAGAGTCTTGGTTTTGTGAGCTATGTTGTGACAGTTTTTCTGTCATTAGTTTAGCTCACTTAGAATGATGATACGGATATTTAGAACAAAATTTTATCATGTAGTCCCCAAACCCTATGTAATCATTAGAGCATTTTATATAATTCTCTATTACCTTTTCTTCAGACATAATTTTAAATGTTACCAGGAACATAAGTTCCTCACTGCCAATATATCGGAATGAAACATAATTTTTAAAGTTTAGTAAACTAAGTCAGAAAACAACTGAGAAAACAGAACATATCTCTTGTTAAAAACAATCCCCAAATCTTCTGAAACAATGAGTAGGGCAGTTATTCTTGTATGAACATATACATTGGGTACAAGTTATAAATTTATCACACAATTAAAACATATTTTCTCCTTAGTATGTGTCAAGTAAAAATAATAATATAAAGATCCTTGGTGATTCAAATACACATCAATTAGATACGGATGATTTTGAAATTTGACAAAAATAAGCACAGAATTCTCTGAATTTAAATTACAAAATAATTAATAGAAATGCAAGTAAAGAGGGATTAATTAACCAAGTGGCAGTCAGAAGAAGAGTTCCATGCAAAGAGAGTCATCCAGCGGTGCTATTTTATCACTATGAAAATGCATAACAATTAATCAATTTTATATTTAATAGAAAAATCATCATAAAAGTAGAAAAATTCTCTGTTATTAGAAGAAAGATTGCCTTCATTTCTTCTATTTTCTAGTTTATTATGAACACTCCAGCAGTCCAGTTTAGTAGAGTCAGGATAGCAAACACAAATCAGCAGCAGTGGCACTACCTAGCAGAGACATCCAGACTCCAACCTCAGTCCAAGTCAGGAGGAGTGACCTGGCCAGTAATGCCAGCAGAAGTTCTGGCTGTACCTCCCTCAGGGAAGTGAAGATTAATGAAGACCAGCAAGCATTTAGCTTGCAAGCAAGCCAGTGTCAGCTCCTCCACTGTCCATTGAGTTCTATTTATATTCCTCCACACATCACATGTCCTCCACTTGTCTTATCTCACCACGTGTCCTGCCTCAACACATAATTCTGACTTACTAAAACTTCGTGTGACTCTCACTATGCCATTTATCTTAAGTCGTTAGAAGCCACAAAAAACACCACAGCACATCAACAGAAGTTTCTTGGTGTATTTCTCTCGATGGAATTTCAACAAATGGAGCTCAACTAGACAAAATAAGTTGGACCAATAAATGATAATGAAAATCCTGAGGTCGTTAAAAGGTATATATCATTTTGGTAGAGAAACCTGACAAATTGTCTGTATTTATAGTGTTTTTGTCCTAGAAAATAATTTTAGCTGAATAAATAGTAAACAACTGTGCAAGGAAATGTCAATTATTTTTTTGCCTTTCTAACATAGTCCACTATTTACCAAAACCTCATTCATAATAAATTCCAAGCATGATGATATTTTTTAGGTTAGCCCTGTTGTATCCTAGCCACTGTATGAAGTTCTTTTTCATTGTATTCTCACATTCAGAAAATTAAACAAGTAAATTTTCTGTCTATTTTTAAATACTGTAGATATGCATTCTTAAATAAATCTAGAGAATCTATTAGCTTTAATTTTGACTCGTGAGTAGATAGAGTCACTCTCTCATTTGCTTAAACTACTTCAGCAGATTTCCAAAGCTTATAAGACAGTCAGGCTCCTAAGCCTTGGCTTCATGTAATGCCATCACCTGTATCCAGTCTCTAGTCTGCTAAAAACTCTTCAGACTTTTTATTTCCTGGGTAAATCTTCCTCATTATTGAATACTTTATCCATGGCTTAAGTTCCACAGGAAGTCTTCTCTGGAATTTAAAGTTCAACTTTATGTACTTTGGTTAAAGCCTATGTTACATTTCTTACTTTTATCTTTCCCTATGAAAGCTTAGATCTCTGCAGTGAAAGTTCTGGAATCTGTATTTAATCATTTAATACATGCGTATCACATCTCTGCTGCACTCTTTGCTAGTAGATGGAAAAATGGTGTATAAAAGGCAGATGCAGATTTTATCATCATAAAACATAGTTTAGAAAGAAGCAAAAGCAATTATTAAGTTATTTTGTCATATCGTCAACTGACATTAAGTAAAAGAAATTTCAAAAATTATATATGACAATTAATTGGATTTCTCATCAGCATTGTGAGAAGCAGGATTATAATGTGTTGTAGGAAGTGAAAGAATGACTTGTGGTATTTCACTCTGGACCCTTTCAATGTTATACGGATTAAATCAATCTTTAGCAAAATGAAGACAAATTTATAAATGTATTTAATAAGTATATAATAAATAAATATATGTATGAATTTAGGTTCATATAAATTATATATATGCATATATATATATATATATATATATATATATATATATAACATTTTATTTCTTAAGCTTCCTTTTTTGAATAGGTAGCATGAACCTATTTTTACTCAAGATCAAATATTATGTCCTAGGTCAGAAAGGTTAAAAGAATTCCATACACGTGATGTGATTTTCAAGGACCAAGAATAGAAGAATATGCACCTAGTCTTACTACAACTTGATTCACCATGGTGGATTGTTATTCATGGGAGACCTCCTCTTTCCTAAAGAGAAGAAGAGGAGGGATAAGATAGGGGGAAGGGGAGGTAGAAAGGAGAAACTGGAAGGAGAGGAGGGAGGAGATTCTGAGTTCAGGATGTAAAGTAAATAAATAACAAAAAATACTGATTTCTTTAATTTAGGATACTTGTAATTTCCAACACATCCTTGTGTAAATTTTACCATGAAAAGAGGCTTAAAAGAATGAGAGTCTCACATTTCTATGCTTTTTTCTTTTGTGATTATCAAGAAATCGTGAATAATCTCTTCAAGAATGTGAGGAACACAACTGAAAAATTATCAAATCAAATAAAAGGAATAGAAAGGAAACAAATGCTGTTACAACAATAAAAAAGATAATAATTAAGAAATATTATTATTATTATTAAATATATTATATTATTATTAAATATGTTTCTAAAAATATACTTAATTCTCAAAAGTGAAAAACATTATTTTTATTTTTTAACTTTAAAAGATTTTTGAGGTATATTATAATCAAAGAATGTTCTTCTTCCTACCCTTTCTCCAGAAATTGATCCTATTTATCCCTCCTGACTCTCTTCCAAATTCATGGCCTCTTATCTCTCTCTCTCTCTCTCTCTCTCTCTTCAAAATTCTAATCTTATATAACACAAAAAACAAATCACAAAGATTTACATATAAGAATATATTAATTTTTTTAGATAAATAATAGGCATATATTTTATTTATTCATCCCTAAATATCCCTAAATGCATGAGTACAATCAACTCCGTCTATTTATAAAATACTTCTTCTATGTATTTCAGGGCTGACGATTTGGCATTGTGTAATCAACTCAAGTTACCGAAAATCTTGTGTTTTTTCTTTTCCTATGTTTTACTCTCAGTTTACTCTTAGTCTTCTGAGTGCATATAATCAAGAAATAAAATACAATTGAATCTGGGGGCAAATAAATTAGAAATAATTCAAATAGACATAATTCAGTTTGCTATCATCTTTGAAAGTTTCCTCTAAATAACTCAGATCTTGTCTATGTTTTTTGTTTGTTTTTCTTTTTGTTTTTGTTTTCTCTCATTCCATCACTGAAGATTTCATGACTAAAGCAAATGACATTTATGATTAGGATTTGATAAATCTTTGAATATTTACTTTTTGACTTGGACCATCGGTCTGAGATTTGAATTCACTTATATTTGTGACATAAAACTTTCATTGTGAGCATGTATGATGTAAGTGGCTCCATTAGACTATGTTAAACATGACAACTTAGATATTTAATGAGCTATTCAGAGCAGAGACAAAAACAGAGGTCAAATCTCATATTAGAGGTAGGATGGATAGGAATTACCAGGAATATTCTTATTTGATATAGAATTCCAGAAATCACTTTTTAACAGTGAGAATAGTGTGAAGTGGGCAAAAAAGATGAGCGATGGTGAATGGAGGATGACGCAGTAGACGAGCAGGTCTAATCAAGGCATGGTGATCAGGGGAAGAGGAGATTCTTCAGTGGCCTTTTAGCCAAAGCAATAATGTAATCAATTCTATTTTCACTTTTCTTGTAAAGACCAGATTAAAATATTCCACATATGTTGGACTTATATCACCACTATTATTTTGTCTTCATTCTACTATGTATTTTCCAATTTCATAGCTATGTGAGGTTCAGAATAATGAATTTTGACACATTAATTTTGATTCTAAAGTTATAGATACTGATTGCATTTCTTTTTTTTACTTAAAATGGTAGTAATGTATATGTTTGCATTTTAATAATTGTATATGCATTGTTTCAAAATGGGAAGTTTTAAAAAGAAGCTATGCAGAATCATGGCTTTGAATTATTTCAGGCTTACTGCACAAATATTTTCCTTTGACATCTCTCTAATAGTTAATTCTATATGCCACTTTAGTTATGTCACAGTACCTACATATTTAGTCAAACACGAGCATTGATTTTGCTGTAAAATATTTTAAATATGCAATTAACATTCAACCCAGTAGACTGCATAAAGCAGCTTGTCTTCTATAAAATGGCTGGGCTTCACCCACACAGTTGGAAATTATAGAAAAGAACAGACTGGAATTGTTGAAGTAGAAGAAATTCTGCTTGCTCTTCACCTTCAGACATGAGCTGCCTTAACTCTTGAGTTTCCAATCTAACTTCTGCTTATCACAGAACACTGGGAAAACAGATGAGACAGACACAGGTTAACCTTAAGAATTTAGGCATCGTCTGCTATAACTTTGAAAGATGGCAAGTCCTTAGTAAGTGGCTGTCATTATTTCACAACTCTTACTTATGTTTACTTCAATATGCACATGGCCAATTTGCCTACAGCTTGTAGGAATCTATAATATATACAAAATTCCAATATGAAAGTATGAAATAATTTTCAGCATATATACACTTAGGGAAGTGTTTGCTTGCCATAAGTTATGCACATTTAATTTTCCAAACTAGTTTAGATGCCCTCATAAGTGGCACTTTACATTCCCATTTCCTTCAGTATGCAGGAAGACTCCTGCTGTCTTGCTTCCTAAATTCTTGATGTGGTAATTACTTGGTTTTCTCATTTTGGCTAATGTGATAGATTTGATGCAGAATCTTATTGTTGCTTAGCTTTCATTTCTGTGATTACTATAGTATTTGTAAAATAAATCTTGTTTGGTCAGGTTTCCTGTTATGTTTTCCTGTTAGATTTCAATTTTATTTCCACATCAAAAAAAAAATGTAAGTAAGTGAGTTATGATCATTTCAAGGTATTGGGGTTGAAATAATTCAAGTGAATATTATAGATGTGTATATATATTCATCATAATCATCAATCTCCACATTGTTCTGTGTTATATCTTCTTTCCTTTCTAGCATGAAGGTAGTAGAGTTTTTAATTGAGCATGCTTACTTGAAATGCATATTTATATACTATTGAGTAATTTATCATGTATTACAGTTTGTAATATTGTACAATTATCATCAGGTGTTTCGTTTCATTCCTTTTCTGTTCATAAATACAATATTTCAAACCTTGTTTTATTGTGTATATAGCTAATAATTTATGAATAGATCTTGATAATTCATATTACCCTGAAAATATGTCTAAGTAGGATGATATACAAATTATTACAAATATTTATGAAACTATTATGAAATAAATGTGTATTGTTGTACAGAAGTACTAGAGAAGTCCTGGAGGAGAATATTCTAGGAAATTGAATCCCTCCTTTACAGACAAGAAAACAAGATAAAAGTAATAATAATCCTAACAAGTGTTTAAGTCTCATAAGAGGACATTTGCTAAACAAATAGTGTAATAATTCTTCCAGAAAGGACTAAATGAGAAAATGTCTAGTCATGTTTTCAGGACCAAGCAAGAACTGAAATGGCAATTTATCAGACGTAACAGTGCTGTTTCAGAGTAAAAATGGTTGATATTGCTCTGCACTGGATATTACTTTGGAAAACTAACTAATCACATCTATTTTAAGTGATACAAAGAATGGTCTCAGAAATAAAATATGGGTTGCTTACCTTGCAGTCCACCAAATATCTCGAACTCATCTAGACAGCTAGAAATAGTTGCTAAGAGGGAGGAGGAGGAGAGACTATGAAGACTCAGAAGTCCTGAAACAATTAGAGCAATTATGGTTGCTCTTCATGAAATTTAAGTATTAGCAAATGTGATCAAAGTAAGAACATTGTTTGTTGTACTTTCATTAGGATAATAGAAGAAGTCTTTTTTTTTCCTTTTATGTTTTTCTGTTGTTTTGTTTGAACTTATGAAGCTGTTTAGTTAGGTTGTTAGCAACTTAGAATAAACAGTTTGTGAGGATACATCCCATTTGTTGTGTGAACTGAGATCCCAGGTAGCTCTGGAACTTAAAATCTACCAGCCCACAGTGTAATCTGATCAGGCTTTTGCTGCTCTGTAATCTCATATTTCTCCTTCTCCAAGTCAAAGATATTGCCATCCTGATGCCTGGGCTTCTTCAGCTACTTCTTCCTGAAATAAACATAGGTCAGGTGTTTTTAGAGGTGGCAATCACAAATATATAGTGTGTTCTATCCAGCGGAACTTGGCTGAGGGCAAGAGATTCAGTCACAAGTAGCAAGCTGCTGCCCAGCTGCTTCAGAAAAACCACTATCTTGGCCCTGTGGTGCCAGGTAAGGATGATCAGGACAGTCCCAGGAGTAAGCCTTCTCACATACTGACCCAAGGAGTTTTGCCATGGCTCAGTAGCTTCCGAGCCACATCTTCAGTAGGAGAATGCCTAGGCATTTTTGGAAGCTTCACCATCTGGACCCTACCATTATTGGTGCCACCAGCTGGTTTTATGACAGTAATAAGGACCTTCTCCTTTTCTTATTCTTTTCAACATTGGACTTTCAGTATTTCCTTTTGTACAAGGCTTTTCTGGAATACATAGTATCTGCCAATTCCTCTAACCAGGAGAGGTTTTGGCTGCAATGGGATTTTCCCTTGGACTTTTATCTTTCTGGTCACCCCTTTTGACTATATTAGGCTGAACAGGGCACCAGCTGTAGCATCAACAACGCTGACCTTTTTGACTATATGTTTCTTCTTTTTTGTATAAGACTTCTGGGCATTTTCACCCTCCATCTTGCAAGACAGGAAAGAGTAATAAGGTCCAAATTTCCAGTCTATAAGCCAAGAAATATACATTCCTTGATAATGGCCAGGAAGAAAGAATCCTTCCCAACCTTTATTCTTTTCATTCCATGAAACACTTTACTATTGGCACTTTCTTTCTGTTCTTTACTTATTAAATTTTGTTTCACTGTACAGAAACTGAAATTACTTTTATGCCACTTTGTTGGTTTATATATCCAAACCAATTACATGGTTTTGATCCATTAATTTACATGAAATGGTTTCAACTTTACATGTACACAAAAATAGAAATACAAGGATTTACCATACAGAATTGATTCAGAATTACAGAAAGAGTGAAATTATTCATTAAGCAGAATGCTCTAACTTCTTTCAGAAACATACAAGAACATCAAATAGCAAGCATGTAGAAAAATGAGGGTTAATATAAAACAGAATTTTCAGAAATATTCACAATTTGCATCATCTTATATGCATATATTTTAATATAAATAAATCATCTAATATGTGCATTTAAATTGGATGTGCATATATATAAATTGGTAAATTGTACACATATTTGAATGCAGGACTGACCACAAAATGAAAATTTTATTAGATATATAAATATGGCTTAGAGAAGTAACTCACATACTACCCATATTATAAGAACACATCTTACTAATTCCCAGTTGCCATCTCTCCTCTCATTCTGAGAATTATATTTCAGAACATCATGTATTAGCCAGCTTTTGAAGATTATATAATTGAATCCTCTTTCCTAGACTTTTGTGTCTTCTTTTATCTTAATATTTTGATTTAATGGTATGTTAAATGTGTATATTATATGGCTTGGTAAAGAACAGTTTGTTTCTCTCAAGGGATATTTTATTTTTGGTTACTTTAATTTGTTTTGGTTCATCTTGTCATTATTCATCTCCAGTGACTGACCCCTTCCATTGTGTAAAAATTTTCCTGAGAGACTAAAACATTCCATCCTTCAATAAGTTCCTTAAGCAGTAAGATAACAACTCAAAATAGATAAAGGAAGTTCAGGAAACTGACCAGAGTCATTAGAACCCTTTGTTGTCAGAATAAACAATCAAACGTGATTCTCCTAGTCACATGGAAGCAGCTGAGCAGAATGAAAAACTAGAGCAGCTGCCCATAAGAAGCAAAAACCAGTTGAATGCCTGGAAGATATTTAGAGTAGAGTCACATGAAAAGGACACTATCCAACCTGTTGAGCTGCCTGTAGAGTGTGAATGTGCTCCAAGTTCCTAGGTTTGTAGCCTATAACCCATGATAGTCAGCTTTAGTTATTCAACTAGTAAAGGAGATGTGGATGGATGCCCTGCATCCTCTGAGATAGCCTCTGATTTGGGAAGTACATCAGATGTACTGGACGATGAGATAGAGACATTGGCTTGCTGTTTCTAAAGGACTAGGGGAGAAGGAAGAATTAAAAGAAAGTACAAATTAAATACATGCTCAATAGGTTTTCTTGAAATTTATGGAAAGATCCAGAGAGTGAGTATAAGAGATCAGTATTGGGGGACCCCCAAGACCAAGTTCTTAGCACAATGGAAATTTATTTGTCCAGAGGAACAGAGAGCAGCAAATAAGAGACAAAGGGAGGAAATGGAGGATAAGGAATAAGGGGAAGGAAATAAGAGAGAGAGGCCAGATATATTTGTCTGAAGGACAAGGGACTGCCTCTAGATAGAAAGGAGACAGATGTGGCACACAGGAAAATGGCAGTTTATATTATAAAGGTACAAAGAAAAACGCCTGTGCTAAGATGAAGTGTTTAATTTTAATTGGGCATGTTAATTAAGTGAATTGATTTGGGCTTTTGATTGCTTGACTTCCATATTTTGATTACTGAATCTTGGAAGTCAACCTCAAGAGAGGAAGTGAACATGTAAGGAAACAAACCTTGGTGACTAGTTTTAGGAATGAATTATGTTTTTTTTTCAAGGTGGAATATACAGAAAAGAATGACAAAGCCTGCCAGAACCATAGTGTTAATGCTCAATCTGGCCAGAGTCCCTTCAGAGAGGAAAAAAAAAACCAACAACATGGTAAAAGCAATAGAAGTTACCTTGAAGTTCCAATCCTCCATAGGAAAAAGGAAAAAAGGAAAATCTATAACTCAGCAAACAGATTTGGGGCATTAACAATGGTCCAGTGTAATAAACTATAGAAACCATGAGAAATTTAGTGCCTGTGCTGTTGGATTTGCAAAAATCTTTTAAACAAAAAGAGCCTGTTTCATCATAGCTTGTAAGCTGTGGGATAAGAGAATGCATAAGTTAAGTCTGCCCTTAGTAGACACAGGAAAACTGAGTGATTTAGCTTTCCATCCATCCTTAAGGCAAAGGCTGAATAACCTGAGTAAGTATGAGGAAATCAATGTTTGATAGACAGGCTTATCAGAGCCATTAGAAAGACTTGGTTATCTCCATCTGAAGTCTCCATAAATATCAGGAACTGCAAAAGAATAAAAGAAGAATAGATACTATTTAAGGAACTAGGAATAAGAGAAGCTCTGTTTGAATGCCAGTTCACTAGTCCAGATAAAATTGTTCAGAGATGAGTTAAAAAAAATGCATATCCAGCTGGGATCTCAAAGCTGGTATGGTTCTTTAGTGGCTTTGCTGAGTCCACTGATGGTGTAAGATCTTTGTAAAATAGGAAAGATTTGGCAGATCTCAGTGAGTTAGGCCATTATGGAATGAGAGACCATATAGTGAGAAAGTAGCCTAGAGGAGATAGTAAAAGAATAAAGCTGAGGAAGATTTTTCTCTGCTAGCAAGAGAACAAATATGGCAAGATTTGTGTCAAGCTTGAGTTCCTACGGGGGAAAAATGATAGAAATCCACTGTTGTGCTAAAGACTCCTGGAAAGCTTCAGAGCCTGATGAGAACTCGCAGAAGGCAGTCATAATAGAAAAAGTCAAGTGAGGATGATCATGCCTGTCCCTGGAGTGAGTAATTATTCCCCCAGACTAGGGAGGGTACTTTACAGCAAAGGGTTATACCAAGGGTGGAGATGTCACAGATTCCCTCAACATACAGCTATGGTAAATATAGTGGCTAAAGCAAGAGCTACATCCACAATGCCAACCTGTGGCCACTCTGATCCAGGGTCTAGCATGGTGGGGGGAGTGAAGCAGGGGAAATTAGTGCCACATTCACATTCAAGGGTCCAAGCATATTAAGTCAGGCCCACTGTATTTATCAGGTGTAGAGAAATGTAGAGAGGCTCCTTGGAATAGTTCCAGGATATGGAAACATAGTGTCTCATGGTGACTGAGTGAGTGTTACAGAGAGCTGTATAACTCAGTACCTTTTATGCTGGCTTTGTACCCAACTGTGATCTATGGAGGTAGCAAATCATGTAAATTCTTGGAAATTTTCATGCTGTAGTAGACCTTGCTTATGTTTTACCTTACTATCTTTTTAGTTGTTCACTTCTGGGATCACCTGATACCTGCTGAGCATAGATAAGAACTGACTTTCAGAGTGCTTCAAGAGCATCTTTGTAACCTCACTATTCATTACATGATAGTGGTTCAGGATGTTGTCTTGTCTTGTTCATTCTCTGGAAAAATGTTTGGATATACAGATATAATTCTGATCGCTGCATGTTATGCAGATTTGGTGAGCTATTAAAGAACTATACTGGTATATCTAAGGAAATTAGGATGAGTGATCAGTTTGCACAAATTACAAGGGCAAGGCACAGTTGTAAAATTCTTGCTGCATTTTGGCCTGGTATGATGAATATGCCTCCCAATAATAGTATTGAAAAAATCAACAACAGCCTATTCTTGTAATATGAAGGAACTATAGGTGTTCTTGGTATTCTTAGGCTGTTGGCTGATTTTCATACCCCATCTTGTCTGAACTGTCTGTCCTCAGTGTAACGTGTCAGATTGGGACAGAAAGGCTCAGGTTGTTTCAGAGCAGGCTAAAATACTTGTAGCACAGGTTAAATATCTATGTGCCCCACTACCCCAGTGTCTTTTCTTGTTGTATGTCACAGGGAGTTCATAAGTTTATTGCTGGTACTATGGCAACAGGAACCTCAGCAAATGGTTTCAATAGACTTTTAGTCTCAGTCATGGAAGAGAGTAAAAGCTCATTACAAACAGCAGTAGAAAAGTAGCTCTGGGAAGTATATAGTATTACAACTTGTTGAAGCAATAACTGGTTTTTCTGAGTGACTATAAAAATAGATTATCTAATAAAGGACTGGATTGAAGACCTCCTAGCCAAACCTCTTTTGGTGTAGCACAGAGTCAAACTCTACAAACGAGTTATGCATACTTACCATAATGAGATGTGGAATCTATGAGCCCTATCACTAATGCCATGCAGGCTGTCCTAAGACCAGTATTTTTAAAACCACTGAGATTCTTCCAATAATTGAACTAAAAGCTAAGCCAGATAAAGTACTGAAAATAATACCTAGTACACAGATGATACTAGTGGATATATTAAACAAAAATGCAAAGCTATACCAATATCAAAACCAAACACAAGAGATAGAGGATGACAAAGAATGGAAAAGCCCAAAGGAATTGGGGATATATGTCACGGATGATATTTGCCTGGGTAAAGTGGGGAGACAAATATGACTTAGAGGGAAAACTACAGGATAAGGTATTTAATTTTAAAAAGGGACGTTAATTATGGTAGTCAAAAAACGGGCTTTTGATAGGTAGATTTCAATATCTTGATAGCTGGATCTTTGAGGTGAGCCTCAAGGGGAGGAAGTGGCCAAATAAGTAAATAGACATTGATGACTATCTTTTCAAAAATAATCTAGCAGTTTAACAAGGAAGAGGGAATAAGGAAAGATCAAGGTCTGCCATATCAATATTTGCCATGCAGGGGCCTGCTAGATCTCCTTCAGGGAGTTTACATTATGGTGTTATAAGTGAGGGCAAAATCTGAAGCAGAGGTCATAAGTTTCAATGGGGAGTCAACTTCTATTGTTTTACTTAATGTATGTGATACACCTGCAATGCTATTTTCTAAACATTTGTCTTGATTCCTATATTTCCTCTACGTAAAATGACTGGCGATGCTCCTTCATAAGTGACTTCTATAGTAGCATTGTGGTTTATTTATTACCCATAAGTGTATACCTAACTGACCCTCTCAACTAAATAAAAGCTTCAGGAATCCCTGAAATTGATCAACTTCACCAGGCCCTAGTGAGGAAGCTGAGATGACTGAGTTAGTCAGAGCCAGGCTGACTATATGGTAGGCTGCAAACTAAGCCTATTTCTGATCCCCAGAATTGAAAAAGTTCAAAATAAGTCAATTCCAGGGAAAACCACACCTCATGGGTGGCCAATCAGGAAGCTGTTCCACCACCTAGCCTGGGCCAGCCTCATAGGCAGCCAATTAGGAGCTGTGGAATATGATCACTCCCACCTATCTTGAGCCAAGTATAGTTAATCAGCAAATGTCCCCCAAATTCCCCAGAATCTTAACTAAACTCAAAGGCACCCATGCTCCTGGATGTAGAGCCAATAAATCCAGGGAAACAAATGCAAAAATCACCTATTCCTACCCTAACAGGCCAAACTACCCGGCTAAGTCAATACCTCTTTCTTCCATACTAATATATGGTAGACCCCAGCTGCATGCAGATTTTCTGCAGCATAAACAGTCTTTGCTGTTGCTTACTATTCAAATCTGGGGTATCATTCTTTGTAAGTCATAGACCCTTACAACTGGTTTTGGCTCGTCTCGGATATGCTGAAGACACTTGATCCAAATAGTTGAAGTTGAGATTTTTTTTTTTTAATCTTTGGATCAGTTAGTCCAGGTGCTCAGGTGTCTATCGACTTCTCTGTCTCTTCGTTTCTGTTTCAGGTTTAATCTGGAGACCAAAAGAGGCAAAGTAGATCTCCTTCAGGGAGTTTTTTCCAGGTGCTACAGAGGATGCTCCCAAATCCCTTTTGTGGAAACCTACTAGTTGTCATCTGGTTTCTGAATCAGCTGTGCGTCTGTGGGCCTTCCATGTGTAGGGATGGAACATATCTCAAACAGTCTTTGGGTTTTGTTTTTGTTTTCCAAGTAATATCATTCTGTGTTTGTATATATTCTATTAGTAGTTTTTGTCTTCTTGTTCATGTTTTTCTTTGATTCCTAAGATGAGACAGGCACAGAGCACATAACTGAGATTAGTCCTGTACCATTTTAAGGACTTCTGTGGAGTTGCAAAATACTAAGGTTTGGTTATTTGTTCCAGAAAACTAATCATCTTTTGAAGAATATATAAGCCACTTATAAAGTATGATGTCCTGAGGAGGGAACTTTTCATCTACTCACAATCTCCAAGGTGAACTTCATTATCTATAAGGCCAAAGGCCACCCTGACAAGGTGCCACATGGCAGTAACTGGCAAAGGAGCCTATTGTTTATCTCAAAGCCTTTTTGGCCTCAAAGCTCCCAATCTACCTAAAGACAAATACAGGAATTTTGGGGATCTTCTGGGTTTTGTAGACTCTGGGTGCCAGAATTAGTAAAATAGCCCAGCCACTCTGAGAAGCCACAAGGGAGCAGGAAGACAAACAAGAATTGACTCCTGAAATGGACATGGCTTTTAAAATTTTAAAAAATCCTTGCTGGCTCTAGCCTTCCTGGAGATTCCAAACCATTCCACCTGTATGTGAATTAAAGAAAGTGGACAGAAAGAAGTGCTCACCCTACATTTGGGCCCATGAAAGAGACCAATGGCTTTTTTATAAGAAGCTGGACCTAGTGGCAGAAGGATAGCTAGCCTGCCACCAGATCATAGCTGCCTCTGCCCTACTGGTCAAGATTGCTGAGAAGATAACCATGGGACAGAAATTTGTAATCGCTACCACCTGTGCTATTGTAAGGAACCTGAAGAATCCACCTATCTGATGGCTGTCAAATGCCAGACTAATGTACTTCCAGGCTGTACTTTTGAATTCCTTTCACAAAGGTATACCTATCATCTGCCCTAAACACAGCTATCCTCCCTGACCTGTCCTCAGATATACAGCAAGTTTGCTTTATAGTTTTTTTGGGCATGCCGTATACATCAGGCTGAATTTGACTGACAGACCCTGTCCAGATAAAGAATAGCATCTACTTCACAGTTGGGAGGAGCTTCATCCAGAATAGATAACACAGGGGCCTTGGTGGTAGACTTGGACTCTGTTGTTTGAACAACTATTTTGCCACCAGAAACACCAGTCTAAACTGTCTAAGTTGACGATTTTAATTTAGGCTTTGAAGTTGGCAGAGGGGACTATAGCCAACACTTATATTGACAGCAGATATGCCTTTGATCATCAACATGGGTATATCAAGAGAGAGGATTATTGACTGCTGAAGGAAAGTTCATCAAAAATAACAGTGAAATACTTGCTTTGCTAGAGGCATTATGGCTTCCTCTCAAAGTGGCCATAATCTATTGCCGTTTACATCAAAAAGGAACATCAGAAATAGCTCAAGGGAACAGATTAGCTGATGAGAAAGCAAAAAAAGATCACTCAGGCATTCACCAACAACATTCTGGTCGCCTTATAATCCCATAGTGCTCCCAGCCATCACTGAATAGAGGACAAAATGTCAAGGCATTAATAGGAGAAATAGATCACTACATACTGCAGAGGGCTGCACAATTTTACCTGTGGAGTTCGATAAACAATCTATTCATTAGATTCACTAAGCTTCACACCTGGGTTATTGAAAACTAATGCAACTGTTCTGAAAGGGAAGATACAAATTATGTAACATGGGACAATTAATATACTAGATAATCTCAAACTGCTTTACGTGTCAGGTTGTGAACACTTCTGGCACCAATTAAGAATGTTTATGAACCAAGATCAGAGGCCAAAGGCCAGTTGAGAAATAAACTACATAGAGGTAAAAACAGGCATGTATGGATAGAAATATCTGATAGTTTGTGTAGATGTCTTTTTAGAATGAGTAGATACCTACCCTACAAAGAATGAGACTGCCGGTCTTATGGAAGACATTATACCCAATATGGTTTGCCTACTCTGCTTGGGTCTAACAATGAACCAGCCTTCATTTCTCAGGTAACTCCACCTTTAGAACAGGTTCTGGGGGACAATTGAAAATTACATTTTATATGCAGACCCCAGAGTTCAGGGCAGGTAGAGAGGATGAATTGGACTCTGAAGGAGGTCTTGACAAAATTTAAACCTTGAACTTGGTGGTTACTAGACGTCTCTCCTAGCTTATTCTTCATATAAGGCCAGGAATGCCCTTATACCTTGGGTTTTATACTCTTTAAGATCATCCTTGGGAACCCTCTCCTATGCTGCCTAACTTCTAGTCTAACATTCTAGATGAATATGACATCTAGAATGACATCTAACTTACTAGAACATAAGTTATTAATACTTGGAGACTTTCCACAGAGTCCAGATGGAACCATTATGCTTGTGAAAGCAAAGCCTCCATCTACTGGAACCCCCTGTTAATAACTGATTTCATTGAGTTAGCTAGAAATGGAATACCTTCATGTCTTCCTTATCCATATTTACCTTGTAGGTCCCTGTGATGGCTTTGATGTGCTTGGCCCAGGGAGTAGCACTATTAGGAAGTGTAGCCTTGTTGGAGTAGGTGTGTCCCTGTCAGTCTTCCACTAGCTGCCTTCAGATGAAGATGTAGAACTCTCAAGACATTTATGGAAGAAATAAAGTGCTACACACTGAAGAGGGCTGCACATTTTACCTATGGAGTGTGCTAAACAATCCATTCATCAGATTCATCAAGCTTCACACCTGGGTCATTGAAAATTAAAGCAACTTTTTTTTTTTTTTTTTTGGTCTTTCGAGACAGGGTTTCTCTGTGCAGTCCTGGCTGTCCTGGAACTCACTCTGTAGACCAGGCTGGCCTCGAACTCAGAAATCCACCTGCCTCTTCCTCCCAAGTGCTGGGATTAAAGGTGTGCGCCACCACTGCCCAGCACTAAAGCAACTCTTCTGAGAGGCTAAATACAAAATATTTAACATGCATCATGCCTGCCTAGATGCTACCATGCTCCCACCTTGATGATAATGGACTGAACCTCTGAACCTGTAAGCCAGTCTCAATTACATGTTGTCCCTTGCCGGGCAGTGGTGGCACACACCTTTAGTCCCAGCATTTGGGAGGCAGAGGCAGGCAGATTTCTGAGTTTGAGGCCAGCCTGGTCTACAGAGTGAGTTCCAGGACAGCCAGAGCTACACAGAGAAACCCTGTCTCGAAAAACAAAAACAAAAAAAAAATAAAATAAAATAAAAATAAATGTTATCCCTTATAGGACTTGCCTCTGTCATGGTGTCTGTTCACAGCAGTTAAACCCCAACTAAGACAGAAGTTTATACCAAGGAATAGGGTATTGCTGTGATAGGCCTAGCCATACCTTTGTTTGGAAGAATGTGGATTTGGAGACTTTGGATTTGGTAAGCTGTGAGATGCTTTAAATGGGACTTAATGGGCTACTCTAGTAGGAATATGGAAGACTTGTTGATGAGAGTAATTTGAACTATGCAGACCAAACCCAAGAGGCATTCTAGAAGAAATTCAGTATGAGGCATAGAGACTGTTTTTCTGGTATTTTGGTGAAAAATACTGCTGCTTTTTGCCCGTGTCTGAAGAGTCCACCTGAGGCTAAGGTAAAGAGATTTATATTAATTGCATTGACAAAGCAATTCTCAAAAAAGACCAGCAGAGATTTTCTTCTCTGGTTAAGTCTCATGAAGAGCATTTTGACAAGCATAGCTTAGAAGAGAAAAATATAAAATATAAGGTTCAATTATTAAAGGGACATTAGGAAGTGAAATGGAACAGAATCCTGTGTTCTAGGAGATTAAGGAAATGGGACTTTGGTTCAAGAGCCTACCCAGCTAAATTTAGATCCAGGCATAATGGTACACACAAGAAATGCTTAAGTTCAGGCAAGATGGTACACACCTTTAATCCCAGGAGACAGGCATGCAAATCTCTGAGTTCAAGGTCTATCTACAAAGCATGATCCAGGACAGCCAAGTAGAGACAATGGAGTATGAAAACAGTTACTGATTACATAATAGAAGAAAGGGGCCTCATTCCAGCTTTTGCAAGCAACAGAACTCAGCAGCTTCAGCCATGTGGATCTGTCTTTAGAGTGAAAAACAGAAGAGAACACTGGGACAATTGATACTGGTTAAATAGAGTTAAGAAGTTAAAGAGGATTAAGAAGAGACTAGCAACACTGAGATGAAATCTGGGAAGTGTTTTCTGAAAGCACAAAGAAGCTGTGTTCCAGAGATAGCCAAGGTTGTACTATGTACTGCAGCTGTATTTGGTAATGTATAAGCATCATTCAGTTCGTACTGGTTTTGAAGGCATGAAGGTGTCATTAAGAGCAGTTGAAGCTTGGCAGTGTGAGAGGCCATGGAAGGCTATTGGTAAAGGTATAGACTCAGTTGTAATTTATGCCCCAGAACTAAAGAGGTCATGCAAAGTATTTGAGGCTTGGCAGCATAAAGAGGGCCTATGAGAGGCTATTGGCGAAACCTACTTGCAACAGAATACCTCAGTGTATTAGAGATGCCAGTATCATGGGATTATCACCAAGAGCAGAAGCAACAGTGGAGTGGATCATCCTGAATTTAGAGTTCACCAGAGTGCAACGCTAGAGAAGTGACACACAGGCCATGTGCAGGAGCCCATGAGATCATATGTAGATCCCAGACTTTGCAACAAGAAACTGTAACATTCAAGTTGCCTTGGAGACCCCAAGATTTTCAAGATGCCAGAGCCATAGGAAATATGCTGAAGAATGTTGCTACCAAGGAGTGGAACCAGCCTAGGAAAAAAAGTTTGTTGCAGACAATAAAGAGGAAAAAGGAGTTGGAGATCTAGAGATCATTTTGACATTAGATATGGAGATGCAGAGTTTGGAGTTTGCCCAGTTGGTTTTCTCTCTTGCTTTTGGGATTACAGTTAAGTCAGTCCCAATTAAATGTTATCCTTTATAAGACTTGCCTTGGTCATGGTGTCTATGCACATCAGTTAAACCCTGACTAAGACACCCCTGACACTAAATGTCACAGAAAGAAGGAAACAGTCTATAGTATGGGATATTGTAGGGCAGTGGACCATGAGAGGTAACCTGGTCCTCAGCTGAGTTCAAGGCTTTGAAGCCTCAGAGACACTGAAGGAATGGTAGGATATTTGCCTGTTTCTTGGCACCAGGACCCTGTCACTTGCTGCAGTACTCACATAGATTTGTAGTCATCAGTCACTTAAGGACAATGTCAGAAGCCCTTCCATATATAGATAAGGCATCCTTAACATCTTAGACTAATACAGTAGGAAAAGAGATTTCCATGCTGATGAGGTACCTAGAGGCCTGGAGCACATAGCCAGTAAACTTTCTTTCCCTTACTCCTTCCAAAAAGTATTTAATCTCAGGCCCACACTGAGAAGTGTGACATGGTTTTATGCATCTACTTTCAAACATGGCAATAAACAATTCAAAACCATGGACATGGAAAAGGCTTTTGTCTAAAGAAGCACTGTCTAATCTCCCATAGAAGGCCTCTCTGAACTCCCAGGCATGAACACCACCATGTCTGCTGCCAAGCACACTCACTGTCGGACCAGATGGAGCTCCCCTTCCACTGCTGTCCTACACCCCCTGGCCTGGGCTAGACTCAGCTCTTGCACCCTCAAATCTGTTCTCAGCTCTTCACCGACTCCCAGCGGTGCCTGGATGACCAAGAGCCTGAGAACCAGATGGCCCCTGCCTTATCTCAGGGGCCCCTGGACCCCACGACTCAAACTGCCCTTTGGCAGAGCAGATGTGGGACCCACAACTTTACAGCATATGGGTATTATTTGGGGACTGAGAGAATATAGAAGACTGGAGGAAATCTTTTCTTTGTCCAACTTATTGTTTGACATGTTCTAAGGGTATCCATTGAACCCAATAAAGTCCTAGCAAGTTTAGATTCCCAGCCCTTGCCCACATTTATTTTCATTTCCACACTTACACTAAGAGGCAACCTCATTAACCTCCTGTTCCAACAAAACGCCATTTCACCACCTGGATCAGAACCCCTTCAATTGTTGAAAGCTTTTTTTCCAGGTACTTAACTTGTCCAGATTTTACACTGAACTGTTGTTGATCATGCTTAATCCTTTCTAACCCTCCAACTATGATAGAATAGCTGTCCCTGGAAACTATTTACAGACCACAAATAGTACTCAGTGTAAATATCATCAGTCAGAAAGTGGTAAGCAGACCTCTGAGTCAAAATCAAGACAAATTCTTTGTATTGAAAATCAGATACACTCATTACATTCACACCTCTGCAATTCCATTGTAACTCCTGCCAATATAAAATAAGGGTACCTATTGCCTCCATAGGATTCTTGGTGAGCTGGTGAATCAATACTCATCCCTTACATTCACACCCTAGTTCTAAATACATCATCTAATTTCTGTATCCTAGTATATCTAGTTCCCTGGATAATATACTACACAGGAGAAATCATTCCCAATCAGTTAGGCTCCCCAACTCACTGGGTGGAAAAGGTTGTTGTAACTGCTGTGGTATCATTCACCCTACTTGGTATAGAAGTAGCTGGAGTAGCTGGTACAGGATCTTCAGCACTAATGCTGCAAGACAAGAATTACAGAACCTTATGCATTGGGATTGATAATGATATAAGAAGAATAGAAGAATCTATTGACATTCTCCAAACTTACTTTCCTCTCTAGCTGAAGTAGTTTTACAAAACAGAAGATGTTTAGATTTATTATTTCTTCAGCTAGTTGGCTTCTGTGAAGCTCTAGGAGAACAGTGGGAAGGGGCTAACCATTTGGGAGTACTCAGAGAAAATATGGCTCAGCTTAGAAAAAGATTACATGATAGGAAATTATAAAGGGAATAGTTTCAGGGCTGTATGAGTTCCTTTTTAACTGGTTCCCTTGGTTAACTACCTTTGTCTCAGCTTTGGCTGGCCCACTTATCCTTCGGATACTGGACCTGAATTTTGGAAACTGAATAACTAATATTTTAGTCAAGTTTGTTAAAGAATGGATTTCTACTGTTCAGTTAATGGTTTCCAAACATCAATACCAGACCCTAGAAGCATCTCAAGGATTTGAGAAGCCCTAGTACTCAAAAGGAGGTGTCTTTGTCTTTTTCTTTCTATTAACTCAGATATATTACAGTAATAATACCAGGAATAAAAATTAAAGAATTTGTTAATTTAAAAATTTTATAGGGTTATAATATAAAAGTTTAAAAATCACTGGCTTTTAGGATCTACCCCCTCCTTTTAGATTGCCTAAGTTCTGGCAAGTCTCTTGCTTGCCTAAGAGTGGTAAAAGATCCCTCAGCCAAGAACCTGGCCATTTTCCAACCTTTTGACGTTTTCCTGTCCTGATATTGGCTTCAGCTTAAATTAAATTAAATTAAATCATAGGGAAACTTTTATGTTCTCTTATGGAGTATGTTTCTGGACTAAAAAATTTTATTTTAATACTAGAAGAACTTCAATTCAAAACTGACTTTTAAGACTCACACTTAACAGGGATTGATAGGCTAAAAACTGATGCAGTTATTTATAAGTTAAAGCTTTATTGAATTTCCTATTTTATATTTGAAAAGTATGGTTTTTAGCAGATAACTAAAACAAAGATCTTTTAACTCAGGCATGCTAGGTAGATAATGACCCACAAACCAATCAGAGACTGGCTGAATGTGGCATTTAATATGTTTAAACTTACTATTAAAGACAGAGACTCTCAAATCCTAACAGTGTCTCCCCTGCAAGGTCTCCAAGAAAAGGACACAATGACAAAGGACACCACTTGGATTGTGTTAGGCTAACCACTGGACATAACTGCTTCTGATTCAGTAAATTGTTAATCCACTCTATACTCCTCTGCAGGTGTGTGTGCCTCCTTTATACCGCATTAAATGTCTTGGGTTGACAAATGAAAGACACACACACACACACACACACACACACAGAGCCTTATTTTTAATATGCTCTCAGCAGCTCAATGTCTGCTCCTCCTTCCAATATTCCTGAATTATTACTTTCTAAAATCTGAATACCATCTCTGTTACTTCAGACCCAATTGGGGGAGGTGTTCCTGGAGCCACCCTACCTCAATTCTTATAGATTGTGTACTTTTTCTCTCCTGCAACTCTCAGGCTTGATCTCTCTGCTTCTCCATCATTGTGATTCTAACAACTCCTTCTTCTTAGGTCCTGTTGTGCCCAGATTGAAAAAAAAAAAAAAAAAAAAACCCAGAGAGAACAGCAGGAACCACAACTCTGATGCAAGCACATGAGAGTCTTAATTCACAAATTTTCAGTTTTGTTGAGTATAGGCTTTTGTAGTAGGATCTGATGATTTTTTGAATTTCCTCAATTTCTGTTGTTATGTCTCCCTTTTCAGTTCTGATTTTATTAATTTGGATTAAACTGTCTATGTGCCCTCTGGTTAGTCTGGCTAAGGGTTTACCTACCTTGTTGATTTTCTCAAAGAACAAACTCCTGGCTTTTTTGATACTTTGTATAACTCTTTTTGTTTCTACTTGGTTGATTTCAACCCCAAGTTTGATTATTTCCTGCCTTCTACTCCTCTTCGGTGTATTTGCTTCTTTTTTTTCTAGAGTTTTCAGGTGTTGGCTCAAGTTGTTAGTGTATCCTCTCTCCAGTTTCTTTTTGTAGGCTCTTAGAGCTATGAGTTTTCCTCTTAGCACTGCTTTCATGGAGTCCCACAAGTTTTGGTATGATATGTCCTCATTCTCATTAAATTCCAAAAAGTTTTTAATTTCTTTCTTTTTTTCTTCCTTGACCAAGTAATCATTGAGTAAAGTGTTGTTCAGTTTCCATGTGTATGTGAGCTTTCTGTTGTTTTTGTTATTATTGAAGACCAGCCTTATTCTGTGGTGATCTAATAGGATGCAAGGGATTATTTCAATTTCTTTATATCTGTTGAGGCCTGTTTCATCAACAATTATATGGTCTATTTTGCAGAAGGTACCATGAGATGCTGAGAAAAAGGTATATTCTTTTGTCTTATGATGAAATGTTTCATAGAAATCTGTAAAATCCATTTGGCTCATAACTTCTGTTAATTTCAATGTATCTCTGTTTAGTTTCTGTTTCCATGATCTGTCCATTGCTGAGAGTGGGGTGTTTAAATCCCCCACTATTATTGTGTGAGGTGTATTGTGTACTTCAAGCTTTAGTAAAATTTCTTTTTTGTATGTGGGTGCCCTTGCATTTGGGGCATAGATGTTCAGAATTGAGAGTTCATCTTGGTAAATTTTTCTTTTGACAAGTATGAAGTGTCCTTCCTTATCTTTTTTGATTACTTTTGCTTGAAACTCGATTTTATGTAATTTTAGAATGGCTACTCCAGCTTGTTTCTTGGGATCATTTGCTTGGAAAATTGTTTTCGATCCTTTTCCTCTGAGGTAATGTCTGTCTTTGTCACTGAGGTGCGTTTCCTGTATGCAGCAAAATCCTGGGTCCTGTTTATGTATCCATTCTAATAGTCTACATCTTTTTATTGGGGAATTGAGTCCATTGATGTTAAGAGATATTAAGCAAAAATGATTGTAGCTTTTTGTTATTTTTGATATTAGAGGTTGAATTATGTTTGTGTAGCTATCTTCTTTTGGGTTTGTTGGAAGATTACTTTCTTGCTTTTTCTACGTTGTACTTTCCCTCCTCTTGTTGGAGTTTCCCATATATTATCCTTTGTAGGGCTGGATTTGTGGGAAAATATTATGTAAATTTGGTTTTGTCATGTAATATCTTGGTTTCTCCATCTATAGTGATTGAGAGTTTTGCTTGTTATAGTAGTCTGGGCTGGCATTTGTGTTCTCTTAGAGTCTGTATGATATCAGTCATGGATCTTCTGGCTTTTATAATCTCTGGTGATAAAACTAGTGTAATTCTTATAGGTCTGCCTTTATATGTTATTTGACCTTTTTCCCTTACTGCTTTTAGTATTTTTCTTTGTTTTGTGCATTTGATATTTTAATTATTATGTGACAGGAGGTATTTCTTTTCTGGTCTAGTCTATTTGGAGTTCTGTAGGCTTCTTGTATGTTCATGGACATCTCTTTCTTTAGGTTAGGGAAGTTTTCCTCTATAATTTTGTTGAAGATGTTTACTGACCTTTCAGTTGGAAATCTTCACTCTCTTCTATACTTATTATCCTTAAGTTTGGTCTTCTCATTGTGTCATGGATTTCCTGGATGTTTGGGTTAGGAGCTTTTTGCATTTTTCATTTTCTTTGACAGTAGTGTCAATGTTTTCCATGGTATCTTCTGCAATTGAGATTTTCTCTTCTATTTCTTTTATTCTGTTGGTGATGCTTGTGTCTGTGATTCTTGATCTCTTTCCTAGGTTTTCCTTAAGAGATTTTTGTGTTTCCTCTTTAAGGGCTTTTACCTGTTTATCTGTGTTCTCCTGTATTTCTTTAAAGGAGTTATTTATGTCCTTTATAAAGTCCTCTATCATCATCATGAGAAGTGATTTTAATTCTGAATCCTGCCTTTCTGGTGTGATGGGGTGTTCAGGACTTGCTATGGTGGGAGAGCTGGGTTCTGATGATGCCAGGTAACTTTGGTTTCTGTTGCTTATGTTGTTGTGCTTGCCTTTCGACATCTGGCTAACTGTAGTGCTACCTGCATTCCCTGTTTCTGACTGGACCCTGTCTTTCCAGTTATCTTGCTTGTGTCAAAACTCCTCAGAGTCCAAATGTCTCTGTGATCCTGTGATCCTGTGATCCTGATCTCCAGGGTGCAAGAACTCCTGGGACTCAGGCTGCCTCTTGAATCCTGAAATCCTGCTGCTCTGAGTGCAGTGGTTCCTCAGCTGCTCTGAGTGCAGTGGTTCCTCAGCTGCCCTGAGTGCAGTGGTTCCTCTAGCATGGCTGAGGATATGGTGTCTTCACAAGAGCACACAAGCTAGGTGTTTGCTCCTCTGAGTGGAGTGGCTCCTCTAGGATGGCTCAGAATGTGGTGTCCGCATAGGAGCAGACCAGCTAGGTGTCTGCCCCAGCCAAAATGACCTAAAAAGGGGTGGAAGGGGAATGTTATTCTGGAGGGGCTGAGTTTAGGTGCTGATGGGTCTTGAGTGCCTCAGGCTCCCAGTTGTGGTTTTGGGGCATAGGGTACTGGGAAAGAGTTCTTACCCACTCCTCTGAGTGCAGTGTTTCCTCTAGGATGGCTCAGGATATGGTGTCTTCATGGGAGCAGACAAGCTAGGTGCCTGCCCCAGCCAAAGGGACCAAGTTAGGAGCTAAATGGAATATATTTAAAAACTGTTTACAAAATTGAAGCTTGTTAATGGGTGCCTAAAATTTTAAGTATTTTACACAGTACTAGACTTTCTCTTTAATATCAATGTTTCCTTGATATTATAAAGTTTTTAATAAGATGGGCATTTCAAAGATCAATGTCTAACTTTATAAAATATGCAAATTCTAATCTAGAAATATAATGAATTCTTTCACTGCATGCACTGAATAATATTTCAATTTTTGTAATTAATATCTCTACAATAAGAGAAGCATGAAGGAATCAGGCCCAAACTTTGAACTGGGCACCAAGAATTTTCTTCAGAAATTAAGACTACTTAAAAGGTAATAACATAATGAGTAGATGCCCATTGAACTGTGAAGTATTAATGGTAGAAGAATAGCCACAAATCATGTTTGACAGCTGAGTTTTGAAACACATTTTATTGTATTGATTATATTTTTTGAAGTTAGAAAAACACACAAAAAATGAACAAACAAACCAAAAAAACAAACTATATTGTTTTCAAAACACTTAAATTATTGTTTTACTTAAAGACTTTTTTTTAATTATTCTATAATTTATGATTGGAGATCTAAAACATCAATTCTCCTTTACTCAGGAAACAGGATTAAAAATTTAATCTCAGAAAGTAGAAGACAATATTGAATGTATATTTATTTATTGAGTGAAACATTATGTTAGATTGAGATGGGAATCACAGGAGAGCTGCTGAAAGACATTGAAAACAAAAAGAATCTCATTTTTGGATGTGGCAAACTGTGTGCAGCCCATTGCATACTTTACCTTTTCTGTTTGCTTATTTTTTTTTCTGTTGGTAAGTGTTTATTACTTATGTTCAGAAGAGGGAGCCACACCAGCCAAATTGTAAGCTCTAGATTTGGCATGATTCATGTTAACAACAAAATGTCCTCAAGTAAAAGGACTTCCTTCAACAGATTTATCTTAATTTGTTAGTTGGTAAGATTATCTGTATATGCTCATGTATTTTATATTAAAGAAAGAATATCAAACTCCTCATATATGCAACTCTCTTGTCCTCCCTTGGAAAGGGAGGAAAAGTGAAATTATGTTGCTTATAATTACCTTTCAAGAGTATTTCCCATGATTTTGAAATAATTGTTCTTATGTTTTAAAGCTGACTAGATTAAGACTTAATTCACTTTTAAAATACATTACTTTCAAAGAGATGGAATTAAAAATTACATGTTTCCTAAAGTAAATGTATAAAATGGTAAACAGTGTTTCTTTCAACATTTTCTTATAAACAATTAAATGTAACTCCAAGGTTTCAAACCCAGAACCCCTCCCCTTAAGCCTGTTATTATACAGGCAATCCCTTGGCCTGTTCTCAGGTACTGGGCAATTGTTTAGGTCTTCACCTGCCACTGTCAGTTGCACGAGGGCTGTGATTTGAATAAAAGGACTACCAGTCACTGTCTCTTCACCTCCACCCTGGTTCCCTTCATGGGCACAATTTCTGTTTCCTTGGGACCAGTGAACCTCCCTGAAAGCTATCCCATATAAAAACTTGCTTTTAAAAGTTTAATTCAGCTTTAATTGACTTATTAGTTTGGTGGACAAACCATATTAATAACATTTATACTTTGTAACATTCATTATTGTTGTTGTTGTTGTTACTAGAGTTCTCCAGGCAAAATAACATAAGGTATCATGGATAGCAGGGAAACACTCTACAACTGAGATGTATCTTCAGCCTCATGCAACATTTTAAAAAGGGAAGTTCGGAGATGCCATAATTGGTAAAGTGGTTGTCACATCTCTTAATAGTTTTACTGCTGAGAACAGACACCATGACCAAGGCAACTTGTAAACAACATTTATTTGTCTCTGGCTTAAAGGTTCAGAGGTTCTGTCCATTGTCATTAAGGTGGGAGCATGGCAGTGTCTAGGCAGGCATGTTGTAGGAACTGAGAGTTCCACATCTTCATCTGAATTCAACTAAGAGAAGAGTGACTTCCAGATCTCTAGGAGGAGGATTGGAAAGCCCATGCCCACAGTGACATACCTACTCTAACAAAGCCACACCTACTCCAACAAGTCCACACCACTAAATATTACTACAACATGGATCAATCATAATCAAACCATGACATTGCACTCCCTGGCCCTCATAGGCTTGTTCAAACACATGAGTCTACAGGGGTCATGCCTTGCTATAGCATAATAAGCACTTAGTCCAACTTCCAAAGTCCCTATAGTCTATAGCAGTCTCTGCAATGTTAAAAATCCAATATTCAAAGTTTTCTCTGATGTTCATCCAATCACTTAACTGTGATCTCCACAGCAAGACAGGAAACCAGCTAGGCAAATTCCAAACCATGAGTCTTCATATCTGATGACAAAGTGGTCCTCAGGTTTCCACTCCTTATTCATTTTTGTTGACTGCAACAAACTTCTTTCTCCTGCACTGATTCTACTCTCTATCTTGCTGGGGTTGAAACATAGCCCCCCTTATTCTATTACCAGCTTTCTGTTTTCCAATTTCCTCACTTCTTAAGTTTGGCTGTCCTGTATCTTGCTCTGTAGACTGTCCTTGAACTCAGAGATCTTTATGACTTTGTCTCCTAGAATTAAAGATGTTTACCACCATGCCTGGATTTAAGCTTTTCCTCACCTAGAACTTGTTCTGTCCCAGACTGGCCTTGAACTTAGAGATCAGCTTGCCTCTCTTTCATGGGATTAAAGGTGTGTACCACTATGCCTGGACCTAAACTTAGCTACATGAGTTTTTGTCCCAAAGTCCCACTCCCTTAATCTATTATCTCCTAGAACATAAAATTCAGTTTCATTCTGCTTTCTGGTGCCCCTTTAGTATTTGAAGCATATATTTTATATTTTTCCTTTCTTAGTTTTCTCCTTTTCATTAAAATGCTCTTCATAAGAATGAATGTTAGTAACCACACGACAGCATTTATACCAGGCTGTTTTGAGACTTCTTTTTTTCAAAGCAATTAATCTAAATCTCTTCACTTTAGCCTCAGGCAGACTCTTTGGACAATGGCAAAAAGCAGCCATTCTTCACCAAAAATATCACAGACACAGCCTCTAGGCTACATAATGAAAACATTTAACTAGTGGCTGACATACAATTTCAGAAGTTCAGTCCATTATCATCAAGGTGGGAACATGGCAGCATCCAGGCTGGCTTGGTGTAGGAGTAGTTGAGAGTTCCACATCTTCATCTGAAGGCTACTAGAAGACTAATATCCAGGCAGCTAGGAAGTGGGTCTTAAAGTCTATGCCCACAGTGGCACACCTAGTCCAAAATGTCCAAACCTCCAAATAGTGCCATTCCATGGGCTAAGCATACTCAAACCATGACATCACATAAGCAGGAAGACCTGAATTAAGATCTTCAGCACCCATGTAAAAATTGAGGTGTAGCAAGTGTCTATAATTCCTGTATTGTGGAAATTGGATACTAAGATCTCCAGACCTCATTGGCTAGCTGGTCTACCCAAATTGGAGAGCTCTTTATTTTTTAAGATATCCTGTCTCAAAATATACTGTAGAGAATCACTGACAAAAACTACCAGAATCATTCTCTAGCTTCCATATACAAGCAGGTAGAGAGAAGAAGAGAAGGAAAGAGAGAGAGAGAGAGAGAGAGAGAGAGAGAGAGAGAGAGAGAGAGAGGTTGAG